>NC_058371.1:135026896-135335396 GCF_018350175.1 Felis catus
ATCTGAGAAAGTTTGGGCTGGGGATGCAGATCACATAGAGCAGAGGCTTTTAGGCCATCATAAAAACTTGGGATTTTATTTTGTGTGAATGGGAAGCCTTGAGGAGTCTCAAAAAGAGGAGTGATGTTTAAAAGAATCACTAACATTTTAAAAGAATCCGTCAGACTGCCAAGGAGGGGCTAGGGTGAAAGCAGAGAGCCTGCATAATGTAGGCAAGCAATAATCTTCAACCAAGCAGTATCAGTCAGCAGTGAGAAAGAGTTCAGTGTCTGAAAATATTTTGAAGGTAGAGAAAACGAAACTTGCTAATGGTTTAGATGTGTAGTGCAAAAGAAATAGTACAGAGCATGAGACCAAAGTTTTTGGCCTGAGTAATTGGAAGGATAGAGCTGCAATTTGCTGTGATGGGAAGGCACAAGAAGAGCAAATTTGGGCATAAAAATGAACAGTTCCTATTTGGCAGGCCTAATTGACATCTGAGCAGAAATGCCAAGTGGCACTTTTGACACATGAATCTGAAATTCAAGGAGTGGGCCTGAACTAGAGTTTTCACCACACAGCTAGGATTTAAAGCCACAGACTGGATGAAATCACCTTGGTAGTGCGAGTAGATGAAGAAGATGCCCAATGACTGAGCCATGAGAACATTAACATCTAGAGGTTAGAAAGATGAGGAAGATCCAGAAAAGACTGAAAAGAAAGAGCCAGAGGGCAGGAGAACTTATAATATCATTTAGATGAGAACCCATGCTCAAATAAGGAGACAAAGGTGGAGGAGGAGAAGGACGAAGAAAAGAAGGTGGAAGGGGGAAAAGAAGGAAGGAAGGACAGCAAGAAGGTAAAAGGTGCGCTCTAGGTGGTGGGTCAGTAGCCATTTCCATGTTCTTCCTTGTGTTTTTCTGATTTCTGTTTCTTTTGTTTTTCAAACTTCCCATGGAGAAAGTTTTTTGAAAGTAAGAATTTTTATTATAAGTTTAAAGAATACATTGGTCTAAAGTCTTGTAAGTGCTATAACAGATGAAAATTGGGACTTCTTCGGGCTTGATTGTCTTAAACATGTTAAAGTATACATTACATTCCTGTAAAAACATGAGTGAAGAGACTATGGGCCCAGCTACTGGGGACGGGGCCCTTGAGCTGTGTTCTATTAGCTAAGAAGACTGTGAAAAGCTAGACTGGCTTCTTAGAAAGAAAGCAGGCTAGAAGCCAGAAAGCAAAAATAAAAAGAGAGAATATAAAGCGATTTCTAGAACACAAGAGGCTGGGAGACAAACCATCAAAAGGGCCTAGACTCAAGGATACAAGAAACATTTACAGAGCGAAAGGGGAAGAGGTAAGGGAAGCCACTCTGACGGAGCATCTACTCTGTAGCCACTACATTTGAGACTAGGAACAAGAGCCTGAAACCTCAGTGGGACTGGAAATAAGGCCTACACAGCAGGATACAGAGTTACACTCCCAAGAGAAACCATATTTTGATAGCATCATTAGAGCTCCAAGATCAAGCCATAACCAAAGTTATCTCCCTGGATTTTTCAGTTTCCTTTTTGTGTTTTGGAGTTTGAATTGAAAGTCTGATTGAACCCAAATCATTTGCTGACGTGAAAATCCTGACACAATAATGACATTAAGATCAAAATCTATATCCTCTAGCAATAGACTCTTACAAGGAATCTTTAGTTTTGAAGTAGGAAATGAAGGTGATGTTGTAATGTGGATAAAGCTAACGTTTATTTGACAGGGACCGTATGTCAGACTTGGTGCCGAGTATTTTACAGATTTTATCTCATTTAATCTTCCCAGCAATCCCATGAGGCCGGGGCTATGATTATCATTTTTAATTTCATTTTATAAATGAAAACCCCAGAAGAGGTGGAAAAAACTTGCCCAGCACCATACCATGTAAATGATGACCAACAATAGAAAGTCCCTGCAAAGTCCCTCAAAGAAAGGTTTACCCTTGAGTGACAGCTTCTCATTTCTCAGTCTTTAGTGTATCCTCAGAATAATAACGCCTCCAGATTATGCAGCATTATATCCCAGACAATAAATTTTAACCTCCAGTCAACTAAGCTGTCTTCCCAAAGCATTATATTTTATTTAGATTTTAGTAAAATGGGGAGAAAAAAAACCCTCTCGTGTTTTATCCATTCCATTCAGACTGTGCAGTAAAAATTCAAAGCATGACATGAAGGCATTTTCCCTTTTGATTTTTCAAAACCACTTACTCTCAAGCTAACACCAAAAATGGGATGTTTCTTCCGGTTTATAACAGAAAATTCACAGAAGCCATGACTCTTCTTTTCACAAATGGTTTTGCAAAAGCACAAATGAAGAAATCATGGTTCCTTAAGAGAATCACCAAAAGAACTCTCCACACAGAATAGGCACATCTTCCATTCCTTCCATTTAAACCCAATTTCTTAACTCTGCTTTCTCATAAACCTGTACTAAACTTCAACTTTCCACAAAATTGTAGAAAACTTTGCTTGGCTAAATTTTAGCTTAAAATGTTTCACTGGAGACTTCACAAGGTCAATATGATGCAGGTGTTCAGCTTGAGCTGTGGCTCATGGTCAATTAAAGTTAGTCTATTTTTATTAGCCTGGTTGAAAACAGCTTTTTGTGTTCATGAATTTATTGTGCAAAGGCTCAGAAATTATACCCTTTTCTTTAAGTTGCCTCAGGACACAGATACACATAAAATTTCAGTAATTAAAATAGTAAACTACCTAGATTGTAAATAAAGATCTGGTAGTTATACTGATTATTATGTATAGGGAACTAAACTGAGCTGGTCAGGACAAAAGTACAGGTTTCTAAAATATTTTACTAAAGGTTCCCAAAGAAAATTGTGGAGAAGGCATGAAAAGATGGGGAGATATAGGAGCATATTACATAACCAGAGGTTCAAGCCATCTCCAGACTGAAATCTATAGACTAATGCGGACTCTATAGACAATAGATACTGTTAGAGTTTGTTTCAACCTGCAAATCCTTGAATTGCTACAGCCTCTGGGTAATATGGGAAATGTAAGTCTGAGGCTTGTTTGAGCGGTCTGGACTACAGCTAGAAATTTGAGAGTTATCAGCATACAAATGGTATGCGGAACTGGATATTACCTACTAAGTCAGTGGGAGAGAGGAGTCTAGAAGACAGGGACAGGAGAGAGGAGGGTAGGGGAAGGGTTGGCAGAGAGAACAAAAAAAGAACCCAGCAGTTAGCTAATCAATGGGATTGTTGTAACAGAGATTCATATGGTGTCTGTTTACATTAAACTCCAAAAATAATGATTCAGATTCTCTAAAGCAACCCATTTCTAGAATGACGTTTTTAGAATTTTAGACATTTTAGAATGTCATTTTTAGAATGACACTTAGTATAACAGCATCTTTTAAAGATAATCTGCAGCTTAACTGAATTTATTCTTTAAATCACTTTGAATGTATTGATGACCATGTAAATGTTCACAGCAGGCAAAAGCTCTGGAAAGTTCAAGAAAAATCTTCTGTTCATGTTCCGAATAAATAACACTAATTGCTGAATATATTCGCCTCAAACACTGGTCCTGGAATACAGCAAAGTTAGTGTTAATTACATATATATGTAGTGTGTGTGTGTGTGTGTGTGTGTGTGTGTATAGTGTATATACTTATGTATATACTTATATGTATAAATATATACACTACATAAAAATATACTTATATATAGTGTTAATTACATATATATTTCTATATAAGTATATATATGTAAGTGTATATATAAATATATATAAGTGTATATATACTTATTTTATATACTTATGTTATATATGTATATGATGTATATATTATGCATGTATATTATGTATATATAATATACATATAAAGTATATGTATATACACTTATATATATTATATATAACATACATATAATATATATAAGTATATATATTTATATATACTACAAATAAGCTTGAATCCTATCACCCCTATTTTTCACACCAGAGATCCAAACTTAGTCACCGCTCCCCTCTGAGGTTAATAACTAATATTTAGTCCTCTTACTAAAGCACAAGGAGAGGAACAATAAATGAATTCTTAAGTGCTTTTTATTTACTCTTTTGTAAGTCATCAGTCAACACCTTGTGTCTTATTTTTATAGTGCTGGTAAAACAGAAATCTGTGTCTAAAAACCATATTGGTTGATTTTGTTTTCTTAGTGCTGTTTGGAAATTTGTTGCTCTGTTCATTTCTCTTTTTCTTTCTTCTCCCCTGGCATTCAATAGCTTACAAGTTATTGTCAATTTTAGATTCAAAATAGCTCTTGATCTTGTCCCCTTTTCATCCCCACTGCTACTACCTTATTTTTTAATGCACTTTTATCCGAACTGATGTATAATTCATAAACAATAAAATGTTCAGGTCCTAAGTATACAGCTTGATGAGTTTTGATGTTAGGTAACCCCCTGAGTAATCCCTACCCCAATCCAAATGTAGAACATTTCTATCATTACTTCACGCCCCTTTTCCAGGAAATCTCACCATCAGCCTCATTCTTTTTTTTTTTTCTTTTAATGTTAATTTAATTTTGAGAAAGAGAGACACAGAGCACAAGTGGGGCAGGGGCAGAGAGAGGGAGACACAGAATCCCAAGCAGGCTCCAGGCTCTGAGCTGTCAGCACAGAGCCTGATGCGGGGCTTAAACTCATGAGTTGTGAGATCATGACCTGAGCCAAAGTCGGACGCTTAACCAACTGAGCAACCCATATGCCCCAATCAGCCTCATTCTTGATTGTCCTCACCACAGATTAGCTTCATCTATTCTAGAACTGCAAACAAGTGGAGTCACATGGTGTTCATTTCTGTTTGATTTCTTTCATTTGACATAATGTTTTGAGGTTCATCCATTCTGCTAATACCAGAAATGTGTTCCTTTGTATTGCTAACTAGTGTCCCATTGTATGAATATGCCACAATTTGTTTATCTAATCTCCTGTTGCTGAACATTTAGACTGTAATTTGGATGTAATGAGTGCTATGAGCATTTTTTCCATGTCTTTTTGTGGACCTGTGTTTTTACTTCTCTTGAGTAAACACCTAGGAGTGAAATTGCTCATCCATGACCTCATTTAAGCCCTCCACATTGCTAATCTGGATTAGAGAAACTGTTTGCTAAAGGATAGCCCCATTTCGGGCTTCTCCTCCCACCCTGTGGCAGGTGGACTAATGGCCTCCTAAAGCTTTCCACATGCTAAGCCCGAGAATGTGTTACCTGAAACGATAAGAGACACTTTGCAGATGTGATTAAATTAAGTGTTTTAAAATGGGGAGATTATCCTGGATTATCCAGTGTGCCCCATGTGATCACAAGTGTTCTTACAAAAGGGAGGCATGAGGGTCAGAGAGAGAGTAATTGAGACCCCTGAAGGTGCTGCACTGCTGTCTATGAGGATGGAGGAAGCAGCCATGAGCTGGGGAATGCAGACGGCCTCTAGAACTGGAAAAGGCATGGAAACCAGCTCTCTCCTAAGAGCCTCCAGAAGGAACACAGTCCTATCAACACTTTGACGTTGGGGCTTCTGACCTCCAGACTGGCAGGCAATATATCTGTAGTGCTTTAAATCATGAATTTTGTGGCCATGTCTTACAGCAGCCATAGGAAACTAATCCACATTCCTCAAAACCTTCCCATTTATTTATTATCTCTACCATCAGAAAGATCATTTTGACTTGAAAATTGGATTTTATTATTTCCTTAATTTTTTTTTCTTCAGGATTAAATAAAAACTTTGGTATATTGCATAAAGCTCCTTAGTGTCACCCATTACCTGTCTATCCAGACTCACTGACCACCACTCTCCCAAGAGTCCTCTGCTCCCTATTTAGCATGCTGTTCTTGATTCTACAACATTCTATATTCTTTCCAGAATGTGATTTCTGCCCCAGTGGTTCTTCCCTTGATTATTTACCAAGGAAAATCTATACTCACTCTTGGAGTGCCTGGGTTGCTCCCAAGGTTGCTCCCTGGGTTGCTTCACCAAATTGGTTAAGCATCTGACTTTGGCTCAGGTAATGATCTCACAGTTTGTAGGTTCGAGCTCCACATCAAGCTCTGTGCTGAGAGCTCAGAGCCTGGAGCCTACTTCGGGTTCTGTGTCTCCCTCTCTCTCTCTGCCCTCCCCTCACTCATACTCTGTCTCTCACTGTCTCTCAAAAGTAAATAAATGCTAAAAAAATTTTTAAAACTATATTCATTCTTAATGTTTTAAATCTACCATTACCTCTTCTGAAAAGCCTTCCTAACTTTTTTCAGTTAGGGCCCAGACCCTCTCTTTGCCAAGTCTATGAGGCCTCTGCTGTGACATTTTCATAATAATTACAATTGTTCCCTTGAAATTCTGCCTCCAAGAAATATATATGAGCTTATTGAGGACAAGGATCATGTCTTCCCATTGGAATACTCCCATTACCTAGTAAAGAGTAAGTATTCAATCAGAGTTAATGAATGAATGAGTGACTCAGTAATTAAACATCCTTATAATCATATTGCAAATACAATTTCCAGTTAATGTTTATACACATTTTTATCATCTTATATCTTGCCAATATTCTCATTTATCATTTTGTGCTTCATTAATGTATTCTTACATATTTAAAGGCAATTATTATTCTCTTAATGATCAATAAAATGCAAACAAAAGAGATTTCTCTCTTCATGAAAATAAAAGTACATTCTCAAAGTGCTTTGGACCATGCTTTTAAAATGAAAACATCTCTCAAATGAAAAAGGATTCTTTTCATAGCACTCTTACACATATATACCTTGTTCATAAATACAAGCTTCTGAAATTTATTCTATAATCATGAATGCTCATTTAACATCCCTTGGGAGACTGCACCAAACAAAGGGTATTTCTAGTTCTAATAATAATTTTGATACTATGAATGATTCCTTAACTGGGGTCAGTAAAATCTATATAGTCCCAAAGTTAACATGATATAACTCTTCTGCCTAGGATAAAGTTCAGACCTAGCCCTCTCCTCAAGCCTGGGTTAAGAAATGATATGTGGGGCACCTGGGTGATTCAGTCGGTTAAGTGTCTGACTCTTGATTTCGACTCAGGTCATGATCTCACAGTTCATGAGATCGAGCCCCACATGGGTCTCTGAACTGACAGCATGGAGCCTGCTTGGTACTCTCTCTCTCTCTCTCTCTCTCTCTCTCTCTCTCTCTCTCTCTCTCTCTCTCTCTCCCTCTCTCTGCCCCTCCCCTGCTTGCTCTCTCTCTCTCTCAATAAAAATAAATAGACTTAAAAAAAAGAAATGCCACCTTTAAGGGGTGAGCCCATGTATGTCATGCTCATTATATACATAACACCAAAATACAATGCCTGAAATTCAAATATTTTTTGATTTAATAAATGAAAGAATTCTACCAGATGCCTTGGAGCAAGATTGGAGAGAGTTCTAAGGTTGTTACTTGGGCTAGAATTCATAATGGCACAATGACTAAAATGCTCATTTTTAGGTCTTTACTACCCCATAAAACTTTCTAAGCAGGATTTTCTCCCTGGCAGTCACCACCAACCTTCTATTCTTTCTTTCTTTCCTGCATTATATGAAAATCCCAATGAAGTTCATTATTTTTATTCACAGTGAATAGCCTCTTTCTACCTTTGCCTGTAAGCACAAGTGAGATGGTAACTCCTTATTTTATTTTATTATTTTTTTAAATTTTTTAATGTTTATTTTTGAGAGAGAGAGCACACGCGCGCGCGCATGAGCGGGGGAGGGGCAGAGAGAGAGGGAGACACAGAATCCCAAGCAGGCTCCAGGCTCTGAGCACGGAGCCCGTCATGGGGCTCGAACTCACGAACTGTGAGATCATGACCTGAGCTGAAGTGGGAAGCTCAATCAACTGAGCCACCTCCTGCTTATTTTAAAACAAGGGTTACAGAAGAGGACTGAATAAAGAGAAATGGATCAAGGAGAGTGAAAAAAGGAAAATATGTCTTCATTGATTGCCAATCCCAGCTCCCTGTCAGTTGAGCCAAGCAAACAAAGCCTCATCTGCTTCTTCCATTACCGCCTGTGTGCTCTGATCTCCCACAGACCAAGGCAGTGTAAAGAGGCTCCAGTTGCTCCAAAGCTTTCGCCCCTCCATCTGCAGAACCCAACTGTGTGCTACCTAAACGCTCTCGATGAGGAGTCCCTACTCACTCTGCTGTGTGCCTCGCTTGCTGTTGCCAGTGGTTTGTTCCCTCTCTCAGGATGACCCTGTTATTTCGCTATCTGTGGCAGGGCTTCCTCCGAGAACCATGAGTCACTGGAGAGAAGCTGGGAGGACACCAGGAAAATGGACCCCATAGCTCCTCTGCCACAGAAAGCAGAGTCCTCCTGGTGGCACTTGAAGGCAGAGAACTGCAGAGAGGGGGTAGAACTACAGGTTCCCAGACTGATGTGTCATTTGAACCTCTTACCACCAAACACCTGAAATACCCCTGCATGAAGTTTTGTGTTCGTTTTTAATAATCCCACGTGGAATATCTTGCAGGAGATTTCCTTATAATCTGTTCTCCTTTTTGGCATATACAAAACAATGCATTATGTTTACCACAGTACATTCTTTTTAAATGCTTTTAATCAGGTATTAAGGGATACACTTGGAAGATATTTAACAAATAACTTCTCAAAGTGTGTAACCAAAACAACAAAAAAAAAAAAGGAAAAAGAAAACAGTGGCACATGGTTTGTAAATTTTAATTAGCATCCAAATGAGCATCTGTTTATGGCTGAGACTCTGCCAAGTCACCTGTTCCAGGCCATGCTTGGCACGGCAAATAGGTTCGGATATCTTAATAGCAGAGGGTATCGTCAGCATTAGTTTCTCCTCAGTCTCCACAGTAAATGCCTTAATATCACAACACAGCAAAGAGCACTGTATGGACCCCCTCACTGATAAAATGCTTTACCTGAAGACATTTTAGTAAGCACTGCAAAATGAAGATGATGATGATTAAAATTTATTAAACCATGCAGGTGCTGCCCAGAGCTTTAGCATTGACTGAGCATCCCCAGGGACCTGGGGCTCAAAACATACCAGAGATACTCCCAGTCCCCTGGACTGCCATTATAATTTATAATAAGAAATTTATTTATTATAATTTATAATAATAATTTACTCCTATAATGAAGAAACAATGAAAAGTTCCTTCCTACATTTTCCATGGGACCAGCGTTTCGTGGACATTAACAAAATGAAATGCATTTCCTTCTTTCTGGGTTAAAAAATAGAATTTTCTAGGTCCAATTTTTCATTTAAACTGTTTCAGTCCATAAAACTTTTGAGTAAGAAATTCCAAAAGTTATGTGCTTGCCAAATGTGGCTACTTCTAGGTAGCCACATCTTTATCAGTGTCTTAGATCCTGGAATCTTCTCTGGTCTCATGACCCTATTTCTCATTTATCCTCTTTGAAATATAGAAGCTAAAAGCAGACACAGAGCCAGATCTTGTTATAAAGTCTTCCTCGCCTTGTCCAAAAATCTGGAAAAGACTCACCTGTGAAGAATGTGTTCACAGAGAAAACGGCTGCCCTCTGCTCAGGCCCCTACAATCCTCCCACCACCCACCTCGCTCCAACCCTTCTCTCCTGACCAGAACTCCAGAACTGCAGCTGAGCAGAGGCAATGAGCCCCAGGCTGCCCCAGGCAGATTCCTTAGGCCCCCAAGTGCACAACTTGGCCCCGAGCTCTCATCCCTTACAAACCCAACCATCACAGCAAACCCAACCATCACAGTTCTGGCTTCCTCAAATTTTATATATATATGTGTATATATATATATATATATATATATATATATATATATATATATATATGCTGTCTTTATTGGCTCCATTTTGTTCTTACTTACAACTTCTCCTGGGAATGACCCTCTTATAAATCAAATCACACATTTGCTTAAAACCACTAGCTTCCAAGTATACCTAGAATAGTATCCAAACTCCTTCCCACAGACTATATTAAAGGGTTGTCTCCCCTGACATCCCCATGTCTCCCAAGCATGGCCTCCCCACTAGCTTATGTGCACATGCATGTACACATACCATACACGTGCACATGCACATGCACACACATACACACATACATAGCCTTTGCGTGACTGGCTCCTTCCATCTTTCAGATCTTAGCTCTTCAACATCACAACTCAGAGAAAACTGTGGTATACAGAACAATGGCCCCCCAAAGATGTCTGCATCCTAATCCCTGGAACCTGGGAATATTATGTTACATGGCAAAGGAGAATTATGACTGCAGGTAGAATGAGGTTGTTAATTAAGTGACTTAAAACAAAGATATTATCCTGGATTATCCATCAGGGAAATGCAAATCAAAGCCATGATGAGATATTACCTCACTCCAATTAGAATGGCTATTATCAAAAAGACAAGAAATACCAAATGTTGGAGAAGGTATGAAGAAAAGGGAACCCTCATGCACTGTTGGTGGGAGTGTAAATTGGTGCTATTACTGTGAAAAAACATATGGAAGGCCCTCAAAAAAAATAAAAATAGAACTATAATATGATCCAGTCATTCCACTACTGGGTATTTACCCAAAGGAAACAAAAACACTAGTTTGAAAAGATATATGCACCCCTATGTTTATTGCAGCGTTATTTACAATAGCCATGATTTAGAAGCAACATAAGTGTCAGTTGATAGATGAATGGATAAAGAAGACATGACATATAAATACATAAGTAATGAAATATATGTATAATGGAATATTACTTGGCCATAAAAAAGGATGAAATCTTGCCATTTGCAACAACATGGTGGACCTAGAGTGTATTATGCTAAGGGACATAAATCAGGCAGAGAAAGGAAAACACCATACGATTTCACTTATATGTGGAATCTAAGAAACAAAACAAGCAGAAACAGAAACAGACTCATAAATACAGAGAACAAACTGATAGTTGCCAGAAGGGAGGAAGGTGGGAATTAAAAGGTACAAACTTCCAGTTTTAAAATAAATAAGTCACAGAGACAAAAAATACAGCATAGGGAATATAGTAAATAATATTGTGATAATCTTTATATGGTGACAGATGGTTAGTACACTTACCATGGTGAACACTACATAATGTATAGAATTGTCGAATCACAGTGCTATACACACTTGAAACTAATATAACATGGTATTGCAACTATATTTCAATAATAAAAAAATTAAGATACTATCCTTAATTATCCTGATGCTCCAATGTAATCACAAGAGTTTTTAAAAGTGAAAGAGGAGGATATGACCACAGAGGAGAGAACAAGAGAGATCACAATGTAAGAAGGACTTGGTGTCTTCAAACATAGAAGAAAAGGGCCATGAACCAGGGAATGTGATTGCCTGGAAATTAAAAAAAGGGGGGGGCAAGACACTTTCTCCTAAAGCCTCCAAAAAGAATGTCAGTCCTGCTGACACTTCGATTTTAGCTGAGTGAGACCTATTTTGTACCTCGAATAATTGAACTGTAAGATAATAAGCTTGTGTTGTTTTAATTAAGCCACTAAATTTGTGGTAATCTGTTACAGCAGAGGTGAAACTGATACTGAGTATCCCACTAATATAGCTATCCCTGTTATTTTTCAGATTCATTCAATAATATTTTATTGTTGCAGTTTCTGTGTGTCAGATGCTGTTTTGCTCCTGTAGATACGCCTAGTGAACACAACAGACAGAAATCTCTTCCTTCACTTTGCTTACAATCTAATATATAAGCCCCAGATTTGTTTTTTTTTTTTTATCACAACTTGAGGTTTTTATGTACTATTTTGCATCCTATTTAGATTTCTACTGGTGGATTTTTTTTTTTGCTCGAATTTCCCATGAGAGTTGCCATCTCCCCATAGTTCATCACTATGCAAATCCCATACGGTGTCTGATATATAACGTGTTCAATAAATATATTTTCAATAAATAAGTGAATGACTCAGATAATGAAGGCTCTTCTGACAGTGCATATTCCTCAGAAATTTCTTTTCTCACTATTTATTCTCTTGGGTTCCTTTTGCTCCTGTGTACTTATTAATCAAAGACCCGTGAAACAGCCATGTGTAAAGGGATTGTGTCCCAAAAGAATCTTAGCAGTAAAGGCTGCCTTAGGCTGTTAGGGCTGCTATGTCAAGAATACCATAGAGTGGGTGGCTTAAAAAATAGAAATTTATTTCTCACAATTCTGGAGGCTACAAAGTCCAAGGTCAAGACGCCAACAGACCTGGTGTCTCGTGAAAGCCTTCATTCTGGCTTGTAGGCAGTCATTTTCTCATTGTATTCTCACATTGCTGAGAAAGAAACAGAATGTCTCTATCCTGTCTCTTCTTGTAAGGGCACCAAGCATGCTCGTGGGGCTTCACCCTCCTAACTTAGTTATCTCCCGAAGCTCCCACATCCAAATACCATCACATTGGGGATTTAGGCTTCAAACTATGAAATGGGGGTGGGGAGGGGCTACAAACATTCTGTCCATAGCAAAGGCTATAAGCAATTTGGTGTGTTTAATCCTTGTGCATTAAGTGGCTGTGATAAATGTTATTTCATTCCTTGTTCAAGTCTGACATTTCCCTAGACTAATGGCTCTGAGAGGAAGAAACCATGTCTTACCCCTTAATTGTCGTTATGATCCCAGCACTTGTGCCTAGAACGTTCTATGTCTGATTGTTGAATGAAGAAATGGACAAATAATATATTTGTATTTCAGATTACAAATGTTTGTAAATTGGGGCTTCATATGAAAAATATTTTGGTTTCCCTCCACTCAGAGAATGTATAACAAAATGCTAACATGCTACAATTAGTAGGATTATCCAAGAAACTAAGTAGACACTTGCCCAGTGATGTTTTGCTTTTATATTAGAGGCAGGGGATAATGAATGCATGAAGTGCTTTTCCATATATATGGGAGGGAACAGTAATTGAGTCAAGTATTTATTGAGCAGTTAATGTCTTGCCCTCTTTTGGGTGGCAGTATCCCACCATCTATAGAAATGTAACTTACTAAGTCGATGACATGGAAATTTTCAGCCTGGTCTGTAGAATATCTGAACCCTGGTGCCAGGGACACTTTGATACAAAGAGGAACTGAAGGACAGTCATAGTAAAAGGTAGGGTTGGAAAACTATGATCAAGGACACAGGCAAATCATTAGCAAAAGACAGATGAAACAAGGATTGTAATGTCTCTTAGTTTAAAAATCCCCCAAAGAGATCAAAAATAGATTCCTTCTTATAAATGAATGTCATATGAGGATATATTCAAGAATGACTGCTTTAAAATGAAAATCAGTTGTTATCACACATGGAAAGTATATTTTTAGTCTTTTCAAGCCATTCATATATTTACTTTTCATTTTAAAGACTGGAATAATATAAACACAACTGCAAAGAAAGCTTAATATTTAGTGGGTTATTTTTTTCTTTTATGAAACTTCCTATGTTTATTCCTAGTTTATTTTTAGAAACTATTCCTTTAACTTCTTCTCCATTAATTTGGGTTAGAAAAACAAAACTCTTCAACTTGTAATTATTTTTCTGTTTTCTATTAGAAAAAAATACTTAAACTATCCAAATATTAACATAGACATACTAATTACAATAAAAATCTCAAGCTTAAATTTTTTCCAGATCCTTTATCCTAGCACTTGAACTTTCGCACCACAATTTGATGATGACAGTAGAAATGCAATGCCTCAGTAGGCTAAAGGTATAATACTTCACAATCCTTAACTGAAGCAAATAAAAATTAATATGCAAAGTAAACTTAATTTTTTAAGAATGAAGATGATACTTAATCTTGGACATGATGAATTAAATGCTGGATTCTAGAAGCATAGTTTTCATTTAGCAGACTTAGCGGTATTTTGTGTTGGTGTCCAATAAGGGATGATGATTGATGTCTAAAGACATTTATTTTCCATGATGCTGAACTGTAAGGATACCCATTCTTTTCTCTTGCCTTCCACCGCCTCATTTGAGCTCTTGATTTTGAACACACTTTGGGCAATAGTTTTGAGATAAATTTAGCTTTAGGCTTCTCTATTTAAGAAAAATCTGTTATTGCTAAAGAGCGTGGCAGTGAATAGAGGTGATTGCAGGAAACAAAGGGAATGATTACTCAGTATAGCAGGTCCTGTTAGTGCTCACATCACTGAGTGATAGAGAGGTATTTTGACAAAAGAGAATGATAAAGATTCCATGTAATCTAGTCACAATGCCTCAGGTTCGCTGCCTGTAGAGTGAATTGATCCAAAGCCCTTCTTGTTTAAGAAAGCCCTTCTCAACTGTAAGATCACATTTCTAAAAATGTTATTGCTTTGCTGACTACACATACTTTTACAGGACTATGTGTACAAAAATGCTAAGCATATATCTTTAATATTTAATTTAAGAATATTAAAAAAATATATTTTCTGGCATTTGTGTTTTCAGAGTCTAATTATTAGTAGGAAAGAATACTAGGATCTGGAAGCTGATGGTTATTCAAATCAAAGAGATGCTGTAGGGAATATTGAGTTTATAGTGCACTAGAGCTCAGTTGACTAACACATGGCATTAATGATGCCAGGGTCACTGGCCCCACCCCCACAGAGCCATTTAGTGTCACACAGAGGAAGAGGTTGCTAATTAAGGAACCCTAGTCCTGATAATGAAATGTCTGCTATTAGTCACAAATGAGACAGCATGAACATTTTAATGAGTCCCATAATCCCACTGGAAAAACAATTCAAGTGCATTATTGAAAATCAATAGCATTATTTTTCTGACTGCATACAAAGGAAGAGGAACTGCTTTAAATGGAAAACAAACAAGCCAACCAAGCTCACCATATGAGTCAGTAATAAATTTAAATACAAAATTCTTAGAGTGTGGTTGTGAATCTGCTATAACACTTATTAGCTAGGTATCACTGGACAAGACACATAGATTTCTGTCTTAATTTTTCCATATAGTACCACCACTCTCTCTCTCTCTCTCTCTCTCTCTCTCTCTCTCTCTCTCTCTCACACACACACAGACACACACACACACACACACACACACACAGTTGCTGTCAAGTCTAAAGATGCTTTATGTAAAGTACTTAGCATATAATATGTTCTCAATTAAAGGGAACACATTGCTGTCATGTCTCCCCCACTAAACAGAGGTCCATAAGAACAGAGACCTTTCAATCATCCCTTATTTGCCTGCCCCAGTCAACCCAGTTCAGTTTGAGTCAATGCCTGTTTATTGTGTCCTTACTCTAAAGCAAGGGCAGCACTATATACTAAGATACAAAGACAGATACAACAAAAGGCAGGAGTCATGCCTCAGAGAATTCAAACTAGTAAAAGATTCACAGAGAGTTTATAGTAAACACTTGTAAACACTGGTTGAATTAATAGATGAATAATGATAAAGGGACAATAAATGACTGTTGTTATATCATTTATGCCTATCTAATAATACTTCTACCCTTCTGTATTGAGACACAAACCACAACATATTTATGCTCTTTGTCATTGATACTTCTAGCCATACAGCCAAATTAATCAGCTGATGAATGTTACCAATGATTTAAGATGCAACATAAATTAATTGTTGTTTTTTCTTTCCCTCCAAATTGACTGTAATGACAAGTTCATGAACCAGGTGAGGAAAACCAAGACAGGGACTTATAATAAAGGGAGTTTAATTTGTCCAAAGAATACTGAAAAGTCTTATTTCCTTCTATCTCCAACATCAACCTAAAGAAGGAACTGACACATACTCTAAATTATTCATCTCAAAAGCACACTGACAAAGTTTTTTCCACAATAGATATTATTCTAATACCTGGATGTGGATTTAATTTTTAACAGATCACTTCATGGGGAAAACAAACAGCAAAAGAATTTTGTAAAATCTAGAAAACTAAAAATAAAATATAATCCCTAAAATGTTTTGTCACTTTTATCTTTGTTCTTTTTTTCCATATTCAGAGACATTTTATATAATTCTAATCAAATTGCGTTTAAAATATGGATTCTGGGGATGCCTGGATGGCTCAGTCGGTTAAGTGTCTGACTTTGGCTCAGGTCATGATCTCAGGTTGATGAGTTCGAGCCCCATGTTGGGCTCTGTGCTGACAGCTCAGAGCCTGGAGCCTGCTTCGGATTCTGTGTCTCCCTCTCTCTCCCTTGCTTGTGTTCTGTCTCTCTCTCTCTCTCTCAAAAATAAATAAACATTAAAAAATGTTTTTAAATATAAAATATGGATTCTGATTTGTTAAATTTCATAGCTGTTTTAGATGCACTATTTCCTTCTGTCCACATACCATCTATCATCCATCCCATCCCAATTAACCCTTCTACTTGGTCACTGCAGGAAAGTGGTCTTTTCTTGACCCTGTTACCATGGCATGATAAATTGATTCAGAGGAGGAAACCAGGGCTGAACCAACGGGGGTTTTCACAGGAATCTGGTTTGGGTACCAAAAGAGAAAAATCAGACGAGTTTCTTGCTGTTGGTTAAAGCTATCGATTATTAAAAACCAATCTGAAAAGAACCTGTGATATATGTACGTGGGCATACATACATATGTATGCACAGAGAGCTCGATTGATAGATACACAGATATATAATCTGATTTTACAACCAAGATGAAATGTCCTCAGAGAAGTTCCACTTGTTCCCCAGGCTCAGCCTTGTTCCTGTCTTCAGGCTCCATGTGTTGTATCACCTTAGGGTAAATGAAACTATTACTTAAGTTGATTCAGTTTGGGTTTCTGCCACTTGTAATCAAACAAGTTCTAGTACATTGTATCAGTCCCTTTCCATTTAAAACATAGAAGGACCAAATTTAAATGAGAAAAAAAATCAATCATAGAACAGAAGTTTAAAAATAATTGTCAAAGCAACCAAGATGTCCTTTGATAGGTGAATGAATGAACAAATGATGGTATGTCCATGTAATAGAATACGATTTGGCAATAAAAAAAAAAAGCTATTGAACCACAAACATACACGAGGAAACTTAAATGCCTATTATTAAGGGAAAGAGGTCAATCTGAAAAGGCTCTATAGTGTATGATTCCAACTATATAACAGTGTATGAAAGGCAAAGCTATGGAGGCAGTAAAAAGAACAGCAGTTGCCTGGGTTTATTTAGCAAGAAGTAGAAATGAATAAGCAGAGCACAGAGGACTTTCAGGGCCGGGAAACTACTCTCTGTGATACTATAATGGTGGACACCTGTCATTACATACTTGTCAAACCCCATAGAATGTATAACACATAGAGTGAAGTCCAATGGGCTTTCGTTCATAATAATACATCAATATTGACTCATCAATTGTAACAAACATAACCTATACCAAACTAATGCAAGATATTAACTAATAACAGGAGAAATTTGGGGGCTACATAAGAGGGTTTATGGAAGCTCCATACTTTTTATTCAATTTTTTGTAAATTGTTAAAAAAATTCACCTTTAAGTCTATGTCCCTCTGGAAGCAAATTTTCAAAGACTATTTAATAATGTTTCCAGTAACAAAAAATTTCATATTATGCACTGTCAGCCCCTTGAGTACAGGGTTAGTGTCTTGCAAAGCTGCCTAATTTGCTTGTAATCTAAGTTAGTTGTTTATATGTGGGAGGTACCCAATAAATATTTGATAAATAGCAGATGCATATGAATATTACACTGTCAACAAGCTGATACATCACCTTCGATGATTAAAAATTGAATAACTTTTTCAATTAACTCTTGGTTTCTCTTCATCTACAAACCATTCACATGGCAAGTATAATATTTGTCATGTGTCTAAAAATGTAACTCAGTTTAAGTTAGCTTTCAAGTTACAATTTCTGTTCAAGAATAAAAAAGTGAAAAAAAACAAATATAATGTTTCCAATTGCAGAGAACTTGTTTTCCCCTTTAATTTAAAATTCAGTCTCCTGGGGTAAATAGTTACATTGGGGGTTCTCTTTTGACTCCCTTGTCCCCTAAGATAATTTAAATTAATGGGGCACCTGGGTGGCTCAGTTGGTTAAGTGTGCGACATCAGCTCAGGTCATGATCTCATGGCTAACGAGTTCGAGCCCCACGTAGGGCTCTGTGCTGACAGCCTCAGACCCTGGAGACTGCTTTGGATTCTGTGTCTCCCTCTCTCTCTGCCCCTTCCTTGCTTATGCTCTTTCTCTCTCTCAAAAAAACAAAAACAAAAACAAAAACAAACAAACAAACAAAAAAACATTAAAAAAATTTAATTACCAAAGACTCCCAGATTACCAAGGAGAATGGCATCTGGGTGATGGCCTTCGCCCTCATTGGACCACACTGAGACTTAGCTGCCCTCACCTCTAGCCCTGGCAGCCAGACTGCCCCCACTGCATCCATACCACTAGCCTTGGCAGGGCTGAATTGGTAAGTGTGCACCACTATGGCCTCTTTTCAACCTCAAGCTCTCTCCTGGTCCAAAAGCCCACTGCCAGTCTACCTTGTACCTTTCTGGCACACATAAGAACTTAAATGATTTTCTGCTCTGCTTTTAAGGTCTGGCCTCTGTGATGCTGTCTGCAGTTTTATTTCCCAACCTTTAAGGCTGTAGGCCTAAGACATTTGCAGTGGTTCTTCTGTCTGTCTGGAGTGCTCTTCTACAAGATATCCATGTGGCTTATGTGGCTCTTTGTTAAAATGCTACCTTAAGAAGCCAATCCTGATCACCCTTTATATTTTAACATACTCCTGCACTCATGATTCCCCTTACTATTTTTTTCAAACTTTTTTCACATAGTAGTTATAACCTCTTAATATGTTTTCATTATTTATTATATTAATTTTTTACAGTCTACTCCCCAACCCCAGTATTAACTTTATAATAACACAGAATCTTTTTTCCTCTTTCTTTTACTGACATATCCCAAGTGCCTAGAACAAAGCCTGGAATATAGTAAATGCTTGATAAATGTGTTTTGAATAAATACATTCCTGGCCTTTTAAATAAAACTTGTCCTCCATGCAACATAGAACACTTCTGTCAATATGAGCCATATGGAACAGTGACTATCCCCATCATTCAAATACATTTTACACCTTCCACCCCATTCATCTTCCCTGCTTGCCTGTTGTCTGCCTTCTTATTTGTCCTGACCTCTCTGATCCAGGCTCTATTCTCTTATATTCAAGCTCTGTCTTTGATCTTCCTCTTTCACTGGGTGACCCCAGTGAAATGGAATTCTCACAATGGAACTTCTCACCAATTCTCACAATGGAACTTCTACTCTACCTTGTACTCAAGCTCTCTGCTTCAGACAGTAGAGCTGACAACTGACGTCATGGGAGTGAACACACTGCTTAGGGAGACAGGACAGAGTGAGACAAGTTCTGTGTACAGAATAGGAATGAGTAGGGGGTGGGAAGAGTAGAATAAGTGAGAAGAGACTAAAAATATAAAAAAAAATAGAGACATAAAGAACTCTTGGAAGCCAATGAGAAAAAAATATTTCATGAAGATAATGGCCATATTATTACCAAAGCTGAAATACAGTTAAGTAAGTTAGATCCAAAAATCCTTCATTAGTTTGGGAAACTAAGTAGGTCATTGTATTCTCAGTAGGAACAGTTTCTGTGGAATTGTGGAAGGGTGGAGCCTAGACACCTGATGGTAATGAGTTGAGGCATACGGGATGAGGATGTCATTTCCCCAGTCCCTTATCACACTTTTGTGAGTGACTCCATGTAAGACCAGAGAACTGCTCCACTAACCCAATCTAGATCACCCACTAAGACTCAAGAGTTTAATAAATGGCATTGTTTTAAGTCACTGAATTTTGAATGGATTTTTATGCAGCAAAATTGATATATGAGCAAGACTTAATCATGCATAGAAGGGGATGGGTGTGCCTGGGTGGCTCAGTCAGTTAAGCATCTGATTCTTGATTTCTGCTGAAGTCATGATCTCATGGTTCATGAGATCAAGCCCCACATTGGGCTTCTTGCCTACAGCACAGACCCTGCTTGTGATACTCTCTCTCCCTCTCTCTCTCTACCCCTCCCTGCTCTCTTGCTCTCAAAATAAATAAATAAATCTTAAAAATAAGTGGCTAGAAAGTTGCTCAAGAAAAGAGCCTGCAAATTTGGAAGAGAGAAGGTAATAAAGCAAGGCACATAAGGGAGTATGAAAGGCTGGGATTCCAAGCAACTGTGGAGGAATAGAGGTAGATAAAATGAGTTTACACATGAGAGAACAAGAGACAGAGGGAGAGAATTCATGGCCTGAAGACTCACACTCACAGCCTAGAGATAAGTCAGAGGCTTTAAAAGAGTGGCAAAACTTTGATTGATTCCTTCTTAAGTAATGCTGTTACCAAGATCTATGCCCACTTCTTTTTATCACCACACTCTTCTTTCTCCATCCATTTCTAAATTATGGAGCAATGATATAAAAAATAATTTAAATCACTACTTTATAGGTAATTTTGAAACAATTCTGCAGATTCTTCAAAATAAGTAAGCAGGAGGGGCGCCTGGGTGGCGCAGTTGGTTAAGCGTCCGACTTCAGCCAGGTCACGATCTCGCAGTCCGTGAGTTTAAGCCCCGCGTCAGGCTCTGGGCTGATGGCTCGGAGCCTGGAGCCTGTTTCCGATTCTGTGTCTCCCTCTCTCTCTGCCCCTCCCCTGTTCATGCTCTGTCTCTCTCTGTCCCAAAAATAAATAAAAACGTTGGAAAAAAAAATAAGTAAGCAGGAGACTACATCCACCACTGGAAATTGAGAAAATTAGGTCCCTCTTCCTATCAGTATCCTAAATAATCAAAGATTAAACTACATGTCACATGACCATTACTTGAAATTGAAATAAAATGCTTCAAAATAAATCTGATTTAATGAAGTATCAAAAAATAAAAATTATTTTTATTTGGAAAAATAAGGTGTATGAGCTGAATTAGGTCTCTTCAAAATTCCTATGTTGAAGCCCTAACCCCCAATACCCCAGCATGTGACTATATTTGGAGATAGAAACTTCAAAGAGGCAATTAAGTTAAAATTGAGTAAGCTCCAGTATGACTAAAAGAATGGAAGATTAAGTCAGAGACAAACATGTAAAGACACAGTGAGAAGGCAGCCATCTGCAAACAACAAGAGAGGCCTTAGAAGAAACTTGCATATTGATCTTGGACTTCCAGCCTCCAGAATTGTGAGAAAATAAATTGTTGTTTAAATTGTTGTTGTAAAATAAATCTGTTGTTTAAGTCACCCAGTCTGCATTATTTTGTTATGGTAGTTCTAGCAAAGTAATACATGGGGGGATGTTCTACTAAAAGGAGATCAAGGAAACAAAAGCTATATATATATATATATATATATATATATATATATATATACATGTGTATATATATATATATATATATATATATATATATATATAATTCTTTTTGAGAGAGAAAGAGAGAGCAGGGGAGAGGCTGAGAGAGAAAGGGAGAGGGAGGATTCCAATCAGGCTCTGTGCTGTCAGTGCAGAGCCGGATGCAGGACTTGAACTCACGATCTGTGAGATCATGACCTGAGTCGAAACCAAGAGCAGGACACTTTAACCAACTAAGCCACCCAGGTGCCCCAGCCAAAGTTATATTTTATAAATTTCCATCAAGAAGAATATCAGCAATTTTTGTTGATGAGTGAGAGAATGAAGACATAAACTGGAGGAAACAGACTGGGGCGGTGCTGGTAATAACCAATCCTGGTGAAGGACTAACATCCAACAGTAGCAATCAGTAATCCATTAGAGGATATCTAATAAATGACCAAGAGACTCACCTTAGGTATGAGAAAGTCCATTTTGAAATGTAGGGAACCTCAGCATATGCGGCATATGCACAAGAAGCTAAGAGTCAGGTGGATGGGGTACTATTTACGCTAAATGCATAGAGTGGACTATATCTGTAGGCATGAAGAGTCCAATTCCTGAGTAAAAGAGGACTTGAAAAGCTAGAGAGGATAACAGAGTTCCAATCAAGTTGACTGATGTGATGGTGGGTAGACAAAGTCCATAGGGAAACCAAAAGGCTCAGCCACACAAACAGTTTGATCACTGGGCCAACAGAGTTGTGCCAAATAAAAGGTGGTTATCCAAGGTAGTCTTTTTTTAGCAAAACAGGGCTGACGGACCCTGCTGGAGCATGACTAGCTCTATAGCCCCACCTGCTGGTACAAGTGGGAGGTGGTTAGCATACTGCCTGCATTTTCCAGGGCTGTCCCAGGAGCTGGGCTGAGTGGATCCTGCCGGTGTCAGGAGGTGTAAATGTCCTCTGCTAAAAAGATCATAACAATGTTTGCTGGAGGGACATAGACATGGCATAAAAGCAGGAAGTTTTTCTGGAATGAAAAATCGCATTAGACTCTCCAAATTGTCCTTTTTACATCCTGAAAGAGGATTTAAAATGTTACTCCACACTTCTGCATTCTTTAATGCTCAGATATCTAAGGTAACAACTCAGACTGTATTTCCAAATCAATATGTCGGACACCACCTTGGGACTGAATATGCCATTAAAAACCTTTGTGTGGGAGCGCCTGGGTGGCTCAGTCACCCAGTCACTCAGTCATTATGACTGACTTCAGCTCAGGTCATGATGTTGGGCTTGCGAGTTTGAGCCCCACATCCAGCTCTGTGCTGACAGCCTGGAACCTGGCGCCTGCTTCAGATTCTGTCTCCCTCTCTCTCTACCCATCCCCCGCTCACGCTCTGTCTCTCTCTTTCTCTCTGTCAAGAATAAATAAACAGTAAGAAAAAATGTTTTTATTTATTTGTGTGTGTGTGTGTGTGTGTGTATGAGGCTCTTCAAATGAGCTTTCTTATTTTTCTCTAAAACTCATGTTAACTAACACACAGGCACTTCCAAAAGACAGACACAAATCTTACCTCCAAAGGCCTTAATGCTTATTGAGATTTTGCAGAGGTAACCTCACCACATCTCTTTATATGTGTCCATTATTATTTATAAACCTCATACAAAACTGAGTCAAAAAGGAAAATGATATTCTAGATATATTAGCTAGAGGTTTGCTAATGCCATCTAATACACAACCTCCATATTTCAATTACTAACAGCAGACATTTATCGCTCTCTTGTGGATCTTTAGATTGACCAGGATAGATCTGCTTCAGGTTGTGGGTTAGTTCAGTTAAAAGCTCAGTTTTAAGTCTGTTCCACATGTCTCTTGTCCTGGGACCAGTGGCTTCCCAGAGCATGGTCTTCTCATCTGGATGGCAGAAAAACAAGAAGCCACACCTAAACATGCAAACACATTTGGAACCTCAGTTCCTGTAACATCTGCTAACATTTCCTTGGCCAAAAAGTCACATCACCAAACCCAAAGTCAGTGGGGTGAGGTTAGATACTCCACCTACTCTACTGGGAGGCAATGCAAAGGCTGTAAATGTATAGTTCCAATGCGGAATAAGAATGAAGTTGGTAAGCAATAATCCATTCTATCAGAATAGTTTGTCAGTAGGTATCGCTATGGAATCTTCAAAAGTACTAGAGATTGGTAGTGAATTTCCTGCCTTGCTGCTTCAGTTTCTGGGAACTTTTGCAATACAGATTTGCATATTCTACAAATGTGGATTTATACTTGCTTCCTAATTCTGTCTTCATAATGGGGTATATGATTCATCAAAGGGAATATGTCTAAATTCTTTGTCTTTTGGATGATTTAACTCTAATATAAAAATGTGCCTTTGACTTTTTTAAAGAGTTTTTATTGAATTAATAAATGTAATTGTATATGTCAACTGGGCAGTTAAAATATCACCAGCCAGCCAATATAACGTAACAGAAATTCACAAAACTCTCTTGAAGGTCTCTTACCATAGGGTAGGTCATAGTGAAATTGGCTTTGATCAGTAAGAAAGAGATCCCAGACATGCCGATTCAAAGGGGCACATGCAGCCCAATGTTTATAGCAGCATTATCAACAAAAGTCAAAATATGGAAACAGCCCAAATGTCCATCGACTGATAAATGGATAAAGAACAGGTTGTATGTATGTACATATACATATATATATATATATATATACACATATGCACATACACACACACAAACACACAAGGGAATATTACTCAGTGATCAAAAAGAATGAAATCTTGCCATTTGCAACAATGTGGATGGAACTAGCATGTATTATGCTAAAAGAAATAAGCCAGAGAAAGACAAAATCTGTATGATTTCAGTCATATGTGGAATTTAAGGAACACAACAATTGAACGTAGGGGAATGGAGGAAAAATAAAATAAGTTAAAAACAGAGAGAGAGGCAAACCATAAGAGACTCTTAAATACAGAGAACAAACTGAGGGGTGATGGAGGGAGGTGGACAGGGGGATGGGCTAAATGGGGGATGGGCATTTAGGAGAGCAGTTGTTGGGATGAGCACTGGGTGTTAAATTTAAGTGATGAATCACTAAATTCTTCTCCTAAAACCAATATTACACTATGTTAACTAACTTGAATTTAAATTTTTAAAAAATGGCTGAAATGGTAAAAAAAAATCATGCCAAAAAGAACTGTCTATCTCCCCTTCTCCCATCAATCCCATATGTCACAGTGTCTGGTCTCAGAGATATTGTCCACGTTCCTGTGTAGGTGGCAGGTGTCTCAGTGCTCAGATGCACAGGGGATGGAATTACATTGTGCAAGTGGGCTAGGCAGAGGCAGTGACAGCTCCTGAACCATACCTCCCATGAGTACAAGGTGTCTTGCAGTGAGCAAAGCCCCTCACTATTAGAAAGCCTCACTGGCAGCTGGACAGACTGTGGTCTGTCTAGCCTTCAAGCATTTAAATCACCATTGTTGTGGTGGCTGCTGCTGTTTGCTTGCTTGGTTTTTTTTGTTGTTGTTTGTTTTGTTCTGCTTTTTTAGTTTCAGAGATTGAGCAGGGCAGGTTTTCTGAAATAAAGTTAGAGCTAAAAATATTTCTTGGGCTTCCTTCCGTTGCATAGGGTTGAACTTTCTTATTTCCTACTTCTAATAATCAAAGGGAAGAATAACAATAGCTAACAGAGGGCATATTCTGAGGCATTGTCCTTAGTCTATACATGGAATTCCTCATTCTGTTCTCACAAAAGTTTCATAAATTAGATACCATTACTAGCCAGGCATTGTAGGTTAAACAGTTGGCAATTGGAGGTGGCCAGGATTTCAACCAGGTGATAGAACTGAGAGCTGGTATCCTTGAGGTATATCTGTAAGGAGCAGATACAGACACTGTAGCCACTTCGAATTCAGTTCACCCTTTGCCTGGGGAGCTCATCTTTTAAAGCACTTTTTGAGTCTGATTCCTTGGACTGCAGAGAAGCAGTAGATCTCTTTTCTGACATCCCAGCACCCAGTACCAAACTATATCTGAACCCTAGAAATGCCTTTGAATTAAAAACAACAAAGGATGATCCTTTTTTGCCATTAGCATTGTTAATCTGATCCTGAACTGGCCCAGCAAGTGTACTCAGAATGTGCTTAGCCATTTCTCTTATTGGCAAAGAACAGAAGTTTTACCCCTGCACTCATCATTTCTTCATTTGCATTTCATCTCACACAGTTGATCTATCAAACAAGTCACTTGTAACTTATCCTTGTCAAACAGATTAAATTTAGCTGGTCTCACACAAATGCATAAATTGATTTCAAAATTTCCAAATTTCAACAACCAACAAAGAGCTAACATTTTGGCAATGGAACATACCCTTATCTAATGCAGAGACTAGGAGTCTTTCCATATATGTTTTACTGTCATGCACAAAATTTAAAAACTAAAATATAAATTCACTCACCAGCTTTTGCTTTTTAGACTGCACAGTGTCTCCTTTCGCAAATTAGGGCTGTGTCCTTTCTAAAAGGAAATCTATAATTTAGAAATAGAGCCTTTGAAAATAGTGCCAGGTTAAAAAAAAATCTAAGACAAATAGCAGGTGTTGATGGCTGATGCTGAATAGTCCTTAATTGCAAATGGCACGTGCAGGAGAATAAATCAGTTTAACTCAAGCCATTCTAAGCTCAAAAAATATAAATAAAATGGAGGAATTTATGCACTACATTTTTTTCTAGAATCTGTATTTACTTGCAAAAGATTTTGCTTTTATTCTTACAAGAAAGGAAAAAGTCACAGAAAAAAAAAAACCACCTTTGCAAAGATAACCCTTCCAGTTAGGAAATTTATCCCATTCCTGTCCATCTGCTTTGAGAACTGACTCTTTCAAGTACACTAGTATCTTCTACACTCTGTCTCTCTCTCTATTCTTCAACTAATTTGAGCATAACCAGATTTCCTCATTTGTTTAAAAGGATAAAACTACTTGGGGCACCTGGGTGGCTCAGTCGGTTAAGTATCCGACTCTTGCTTTCAGCTCAGGTCATGATCTCACAGTTTGTGAATTCGAGTCCCATATCGGGATCTGTGCTGACACTGAGGAGCCTGCTTGGGATTCTCTCTCTCCCTCTCTTTCTGCCCCTCCCCTGTACTCTCTCTCTCTTTCAAAATAAATAAACTTAAAAAATAAATAAAAATAAAACTCCTTGTACAGTGTTTTCTTTCATATGTATTAGAAAAGCAGTCTATTCTTGGGGCCTCCACTTCTATTCATTCTTTATTTGTTCATTCATTCATCCATTCATTAATTCAATAACTACTTATTAAGCATCTATTATACATAGTGTATATTATTAAGTGCTTTGGGAAAATATATATGTATATAATTACATATAATTATGTCTGTGTTTATCCCATTCGTTTGCCGCAAAAAAAAATACATTAAAACTAAATCATTATGTTTCAATAATCAATACCATGTAATTTATTCTAGAGATTTGCATGTCTTAAGGCTGTTCAAAGTTATGCTCTAACTTCTTTTTTTTTTATTTGAGAGAGAGAAGGCACAGTGAGTGAGGATGGAGAGAGAAGTGGGGCTCAGGCTCACCTGAAGTGGGGCTAAAACTCAAGAACCATGAGATCATGCCCTGAGCCAAACTCAGATGCTTAAATGACTGAGGCACCCAGGTGCTCACTCTGCTCTAATGTCTAATGGTGAAATTTCAGGCACCAGGAAAGAATGTGTTCTCAAAGGGACCACTGTTGCTGTCTGTGTTAGGGGTTACTTTATTCATCTGTGAAAACAATCCAACAAGGTAAAGGACTAGAACAGATAACACTCAAGAACGTATCTAGCACATAATAAAAATTACTTGACATATTTCAGGAGCACTTGCCATATGTCTGCCATTGTTCTAAGTGCTTTTTATGCATTAACTCATTTAATCCTCATAACCAAATTTTGGGTAGGTAGTAGAAACATCTTCACCTTATTAGATAAAAATATTTAGGCTAAGAAATGCTAAACAATTTCCTCAATGTTGAACAACTGGTAAATGGTAGAGAAAGACAGGCTCCAGAACCCCT
Organism: Felis catus; assembly: GCF_018350175.1. Lineage (NCBI taxonomy): Eukaryota > Metazoa > Chordata > Mammalia > Carnivora > Felidae > Felis > Felis catus. Next base: position 135,054,349 of record NC_058371.1, read on the forward strand.
ACATTGTCTCACTATGCTTTTCTGAAGTGTTGGTTGATCAGCTACCCCATTACTGAAGATAATGAAGTATGAGGTAGAACATCCAGTTAACAAATAATTCTTAAGTGTCTACTATGTGACACTTATTGTAGATGGAATGACAAGCAAAACAGATATCATGCCTGCCCACATGGAACTCAAAATATCACCCTATGTGCACAGAAGAAAAGCTTGTCAAAGATGTGTACTCCCAGGCTCATCCCGGAGAGTCCAGTTTGGTTGATCTGTAGCAGGGCTTAAGATTCTGTATTTCTAATAAACACACCACATACCTGATACTAATGGTCTAATGACAACACTTTGCAGAATACTTGGTCAACCCCTGGTTTTGTAATGGGTACCACCAGGTTGAAATGGCACCATATGAGTTCATTAAAACTCAATACCACTACCCTATACAACAGGCTCTGTGTAGATACCATGGACAAATCTCTGAGATACTCTAGACATGGTTCCTGTCCCACAGAGGGAAGAGATAGGGGAGCACTTGGAAAATGTGAAAACTTTAAACAATAGGTTATTATTATATTGAGTTAACTTTTATGTCAATGTTAACAAGCTTTCCTAATACTAAAGCTATTTAAAAATTCTTTGCCTTCAAAATGCAGGCTTTGTTCTAATAAATAAATAAAAAGTAGAATAAGACCTATATATTAAAAAAAACCCTCAATACCACTTATTGGGAATTCAAAATATAGGCCCCATGCTAGACAGTTGACTCATTGAGGGCAGAGAGAGTATCAGAGCAGCACTTCAGAAAGAGACATTATCTGATGGGCACTAACTCCTAACAAGAGACCATTTAGGACTTCAGAATGCTCAAACCCCTTTCCAGAGGGAAAGCCTTTTGCTATTCACATAAAAGGTATCCCCTAGTTAATTCCTGTCAAGGCCATGCAGGGCAGTGATGTGCTGTGGAGCGGACTGATTGAGAATCAAGGAAATCTGAGTATTATGAGGGACAAGGAACCCAAAATTCTAGCTCCCAATTTCATTCTTCACGTTATTGAGCCTCTGCCTATTCCTTCTTTGCATGAATGATAAAAGTGAATGTATCACAACTGAACAATAGTATCTTAATATATATTTATATTCAAAGCTATTATATAGTTCCAATTATAATCCTTACGCAGCCTAACATATACACTGTCCAACTAAATATAAAAATTAATGCCATGCACTACTAATTACACACTCATATCAAGAACAGAGCATCCCCAGAAGAATCAGAAGATATGGGTTCTAAGGCCTAACTGGACATACAGGTTGTGAAATTCACTTAATTGCTAGAACTTTCCAATTCTTCTGTAAAATTAAAGGCTCGTCAAGGTGATCTATAATTGTACTTTCCAACTTCTTTTCACAACCATATATAAAATATATAATTAATTTAGTGATTCAAAAATAGAGTGGAGAACAAGTGCTTTCCTCTGGTAAGTGTATGTATGTATTATTGAGTGTGTGTGTGTGTGTGTGTGTGTGTGTGTGTGTGCATAAAACTCTTGTTCCAGATATACCTCTGTAGACACTGAGTCATGACATAAAATGCATTTCTTATTATAGGTTTTAACCAACACAGTTGGAAAGTCACTGAGTTAGAAGATCCCTTCTGGCTCCAAAGTTCTCTAATTCTGTGACTTCACCTCACCTGTTAATGACCTTGCAAATCACCAGACGACATTAACTAATCCAAATTTGTTCCTGCTTTGCTATAGCTTCAAGCACCAGATGTGTCCATTATCAGCATATTCTGAAGAATATTTATGCTTCCAGAAGGTCACTCCCAATCCCCTGTGGCCTCCTCTTCTCTGATGAGCTGATTCTGGTATTTTCCGCTGACCAATAGAGCTAAAGTAACTGGACTATATAGCTGCAGCCATATCCTCTTAAATGATAGGTTTAAAATATCTATCTCAAAGATATTTTCAAGGGGAGGAGGGTAAAAAATCATCACAACAACCACTCCAATAGAGTGAGAAAAATATAAAAGCCCACCTGAGACAGGATCTCAGAAAACTGACAGTTATATAATTAAACCATGATGTTTGCAGGAGCCAGAATAGCACAGTAAAACTAGTATAAACTAAAGCCCTGGAGAAGCTATGAGCAGAGGCTTCCCAGACTCTTACTCCTCAAATCCCTCACACCCATTCTGAGAATTCTGTTTTACCTACTTTTACCCTTGCTTAAGTGTAACTAAGTTAGGCACATTATTTTATAACTTGAGATGTATACTATATCCTATTAGTGACAGTGATGCTTTGGTATAGGCTACAAGGGAGCTACCCTCCCCCAATACCCACACTCTCCCTTCATTCCCCCTCTCTCTGTCCTCACATAACAGTGTATCATAATCATCTGAGGGAACTTTTCAATCAAATCAGACATTCTAAGAATCAGAGTGTAAATGCTCACATTTTCACATATAAAGACCATCCCAGCTGAGTTGGGCAAACTGGAATTTTTAAATTATGTGACACCTTTGCATCATACTCCTCCCCGGACCCACATCAAATTGTATCAGCTGATTTACACAGGTGCATAAATCTCCCAAAGTATGATTGCATATAAACATGTCTAGCAAACTGGGGACATAGGCAAAGGGGACTAGCAGAAGTAAAATTTTAAGCAAGGTGAGTAGGAACTTAAGAAATAATTAATCTGAAGGAGAAAATATGATAAGGTAGAGAAGAATTCGCACAGAGTGTGAGGGTCAGAGAAGAGATGTGGTTCCAGATACACAGCTAATCCTGGAACCTCTCCCCACCTACATTCTCAGTGGGTTTATATACACCCTAGAAAAGAAAAGGCCAATATTGCTAACTAAGGAAACAGTTCACTAACCTCCTAACATCTCTCTTAAGGTCTAAGCTATCTTGCTAAGGAATGCCCATGATCAATTATATTTTAGAGGGATGATGCCATTCCCAAGTCCAGTCTTCCGTGGCAGAACTGGGAAGGATAAGAGCACTGTTGTTGTGGCCAACAGCTTGGCTGTCCACCCTGGCAGTGGGTCCCATTCAGCAAAGGTGAGGGTTACGCACTGCTTGGCAACCACAGCAGCGGGCATTCTCCTCCAGCTCAGATAGCGTCAGGGATTACAGATCCCTGGTCTTGGCAATAGAAGCAAGGGTGGTGGTGTTATTCAATCCTAAATCAATGGCATGGACTGTGTGTCTCTGCATATAGAGAGCAGCCACAGAAGACCTCCAGCAGTGGCAGCATCAACAAGCAGGACTGATGTGGGGGCACAAGGGAAATGCCTTTGAAGAATCTCAGATATATTTGGGAAGAATTTTTCAGGCCTTCAGTGCTTGGTATCCTGGGAAAACTTTTACCCAGTAAAAGTTTGGATTCAACTGCTCTCAGGGCATTATCACAAACTGGTGAGGGCTATAGCTATTTGTATTACACACAAAAGGAAGTCACTTCATTTTAAACAATCCCAAGCGAAATCACTAAAGCCATTTCTGAAACCAGAATATTAAATATTCATGGTTATCTCTGCAGGCAGAGTAATTGCAAAGAAACATCACCTTTACTCACAGAAACAATTATTAAGAAAAATAACAGTGGGGTGGCTCATCAGTTAGGTGATATTTACCCATCATTTACAAGATACACTCCATCAAGCAAAGAACTGAGAGAGGAGCAGAAATGTGCCTGTTAGGTTTTAGATGCTCACCAATATCTCCTGGTCTATCTGAGTTAAATTCCTCCAAGAGTAAAAAAGCACAGAAGTTTGTAGTGAATTCAGTGAGAATCGGAATTTTCCCTATACTTAAGAGAGGTGGAGGGGCTCCTGGGTGGCTCAGTCGGTTGAGCATCCGACTTTGGCTCAGGTCATGATCTTGCAGTTCGTGAGTTCAAGCGCTGCATCAGGCTCTGTGCTGATAGCTCAGAGCCTCGATGGAGCAAGCTTCAGATTCCGTGTTTCCCTCTCTCTCTGTTCCTCACCTGCTCGCATTCTGTCTCTCTCTCTCTCTCTCTCTCTCTCTCTCTCTCTCTCAAAAATAAAGATTAAAAAAATTAATACTAAAAAAGGGAGGTAAAAATAATCAATTACCTCAATAGCTTTTCCAGGAGTTTAAAAAAAATAAGGAAAATTAGTATTGATTAATCTTGAAACACATTTACCTTGTGAACCTCAAAATGAATTTAATTCCCCAGTTTTTGTAAAATATCAACTCCAGATTTAGTCCTTCATTTAATGAGAATGTATTGAATCCGGCACTGCCTCAGGCCTTTGGTCATTGTGTTAAGCATTTCTGTGGATAAAAACAGGACTGAAAGGCACCACTTAGTTCTCTGAGAATCTAAAGTCTGACTGAGCAGGTAAATTATACACAATGAAACAAATCAAGATTATATATTTCAGAATAACCCTTTGCTCTTTCTGTGGACGAATTGTGAAATCCCATAAACACTTCATTTTCACACAATGTCCTAATAGCATTCTCAAAAGAATTATTTGATATACCCAGGAACATAAAAAAGGTGAATAGACGGTTGATATAAACAGCATCCATGATGGATGGAGAATCCTTTTTGGACAAACACTTCAACATTTGTTGATTTCTGCAGTTCAAATTCGGTAATATGCCCATAATCTTGTTGAAGACTACATATCAGAAAAAATAAAGGATTTATTCATAGAAAAAACAGAGACAGGAAGTGGGAAATTGAGTAATCTTTATTAAAATAGACCTCAATATGGCTGCTGTCTGGTAAGTAACCAAGAACTGGTGAATAACGTCAACTATATAGTCAATAACGTCAACAATAACTATAGGCTGGGTATTATAAAACACAATCAGTTGTCAAATTAAAAAAATAAAGTAGCCTCTTCCCAAATAATTGGTTTGATCCCCAGGAAATCTTAAACTAATAGAGTCTCTGGATTATGAGAAAACATTTAAGTTCTCCAAACATCCATCTAAAATTTAAAATCCCCATATAATGTTTCAGCAAATGTTTGTCTTTTCGGCCTGGTTGGATCCCAGTATGCAGAATTCACTGGTTCCAAGGACACAGGCTGACAGGTCGTTGCCCCCCCCTTCTTTATTATTGTCAGTGTCCATTTATATGACCACGGGCAATAAAAATACCACTTGTACATGCCTCGTCACCCTCACTTCACTACTTTATATTTCACTTAAATGAAGAAGCATTGTGCATTTCGTCTCATTTATGATAGCATTTATTTTCATGTAGCCTATAGGCTGTTACTCAACTTCATCCAACAGCATCACTAAAAGAGACTCCTTACACACATCAACAGGCTACTTTTTTAGCTTTAATATTTGGCTTTTAAAAGATGTCTAGGCATAAAGGATATTGTTTAAAATGCAGACTAAGTATTGCTGTGACATTAAAAGTATCACATCATTTTTACCTATTTTTTAATTCCAGTATATTTAAGATACAATGTTATATTAGTCTCAGGTGTGTAATATAATGATTCAACAACCTGTACATCATTCAGTGCTCATCACAGTAAGTGTACTCTTCATTCCCTTTGTGTTGGCAAGGACGTGGAGAAAAAGGAACCCTCAGGCACTGTTGGCAGGAATGCAAACTGGTGCAGTCACTGTGGAAAAACAGTTTGGAGGTTCCTCAAGAAGTTAAAAATAGGGTTATCGTATGATCCAGCAATTCCACTACTGGGTATTTACCCCAAGTATTATATTATTTTTAGATTTGAGCAGGGGACCTAGGCTCCACGTGCACTAGGGGACAGCAGATGTACTTCAGTGCCAGATGGCCTAGAGCAGCCCAAGGACATCAGTCTCCAGGATACGGAACTGCAATAAGATGCTGGGAACTCAGAAGCACTGGCCAGTGACCTGAGCTCTGATAGAACAAACTAATATCAGTATGGCTGAGGTCAGCCTTCAGAGTAGAAAGCTGGAATGAGGAGTACAGCAAAGCATAGATTGGGTATATAAGCAGATATAAAAGCTTTGGTTTACCAAGAGTTTAAGATGAGAAGAATGTTCCTCCAACCGTAAGATAAGCTCTTTCAGTGTTGAGTGTAAGAACTATGCCTATACATCTACATAAGCATTGCTGTGTGTGTGTGTGTGTGTGTGTGTGTGTATGCTGTGACACACACACACACACACACACACACACACACACACACACATAGAGAGAGACATATAGAGAGACACAGAGACATATACAGACATATAGAGGTATATAGACAGAAGAATATGGAGAGACATATAGAGGGAGAGACATATACAGAGACATACTTAGACATAGACCTATTTCTATAAAGAGAGAGAGAGAGAGAGAGAGATAATCGCTAGCACCCATCAGAATGGTCATTCAGGTAATGGTTGACAAAGAACAAATGATTGCACCAATGGTTTACTTGGGAACAAGACATCAACCTCCAGTCTTCTTCCACTTGATTTATTTTTATTCTATTTTAATTTTACACTTTCTTTTTTTTTTAAGAGACAGAGTGTGTGTGTGTGTGTGTGCAAGCAAGTGAAAGGGGTGGGGGGAGGGTGGAGAGAGAGAGAGAGAAAGAGAGAAAGAATCCCAAGCAGTCTCCACACTGAATGTGGGCTCAATCCCACAACCCTGGGATCATCACCTGAGCCAAAATCAAGAGGCAGGTGTTCAACAGACTGAACCACCCAGGTGCCCTAATTTTATACATTTCAACTGAGACATAATTTACATGTAGATCTTAAGTGTTCAGTTCAATGGCTTGACAAATGCATACACCTGTATAATCAAGAACCAGCCTCCTGGATGTGTGACCTGTGCGGTCACACAGAGACTCATGTTTGAAAGGGCTCTGTGTTTGGTTTAATGCTCTGCTATTGCCAAAAGTATTAATAAATTCTGAATAAGGAGCCTCAAATTTTTATTTTGCCCTGGACCCTGCAAATTATGTAACAAATCCTGCATACAACACACATCTCTATCTAGAGAACCCCAGAAGTTTCCTTCATGTCCTTTCACCATAGGTTAGTTTCACCTATTCTAGAACTTATGGAATAAACAGTGTGTTCTCTTTTTTAAGGGGCCTCATGTAGGCCTTGAAATATTGTTTCAATATAACAAGTCAATGACCAATTTTTGGTACTATCTTTTCAAAATCTCCAGTCTACCTGAAACATAATGGGAGTTTAATAACTTTGCATGGCTGAGTAAATGGATAAATGATATTTAGTGTTTTCCCAGATGCTAGAAACCTGCATCTTCAAGGTCAATGCTTCAGTCAAGTGTTTCTTTTTCTTTGGAACCTTGTTGGTGCTAAAACATTCCCCTTTTAAGGATATAAAATCTAGGGAACAAAACAGAAAAATAGATATAACTTGTCCCTTCATGTATTAAATCACTCTAAAGTAAGTAAATGGGTAACACATTTGAAAATTTCAGAATAATTACATTTTCTAAAGAACAATTATCATTGCACTTTATTTTAATGGGGGCCGGCAATATCATCAGGCATATAAAATCAAAGTAGCAACATTCACTGTATTCCAGATGCACTTTATTTGCCTATTATTTCTAGAATAGAGGTTGACAAGCAATATTAACAATAATAGTAATAATAGAGGCACCTGGGTTGCTCAGTTGGTTAAGCCTCTGACTCTTGATTTCAGCTCAGGTCATGATTTTGCAGTTCGTGGGATAAAGCCCTGCATCAGGCTCTGCACTGTCAGTGCTGACAGCACGGAGCCTACTTGGGATCCTCTCTTTCCCTTTCTCTCTGCCCCACCCCTGCTTGTTCTCTCTCTCTCTTTCTCTCTCTCTCTCAAAATAAATAAATAAACTTTACTTTTTTAAAAGTAACAATAATATTAATAAATAATTTAAGCATGTAACATTCAGCAAACATTTATCATTACCAAGCAATGTGCCAAGGGCTTACACATGTTAACAATGTGACCTTGGGCAAGTGACTCAACTTCTTTGTCTGAAAATTAGAATACTATATGTAACTTCCCTAGGTTTATTATAGGGATTATTGAGATACTATGCATAAAGTGCCTGCCACAAAATGAGAGCTCTGTGAACACTAGCTCCTATTATCATCAGGTTATAATGTAACCAAAACAATAATGCCAGCAGAGACTGATGAACTTACCAGGTGGGTATTGCCATTTAAATGAGGGGATCAGGACTCTAACCTGTCTCTCTGACTCTAAATTCTTGTGCTTACTCTAAAAGACTGCTTCCCTGGAATGACAAAATATATACCTATAGTTCAAAACAGAAATTCTCTGCATTATTTCTCTAAATAGGTCAATGAATTGTTCATTATCAAAATATTTGCCTGCAGCTTCCAGTGTGCACGTTGTATTTTTATCATGGAGTGCCATGATTGACTCTGAAAGTCTAGTCAAGCAACTTTGTGCATACTTTTCAGCAATCAGTGAACGGAAGATAGCAACATTTTCTGATATTTTTGCTGGGAAGTACTCACATGAAACACAGCTTGAGACTAATTTAGCTGCATGCATGAACCAAGTTAGTCAACAGATTTATTTGATTCAAAATCTACCAGGAGCTGTCCTTTGTGAGCTGTCTTACATAGCATGGATAAGAATACTATACTGATTCATCCCAATGTTTCTGCTCGTTAAATTCTGGAAATATCTCTTTGTGCCTCTCTTTAAATATAACACATATTTCGCAGAGTATTTGCCTTTAAGTTAGGAAGCTTGAACTTGATGTATGGAAATTTGTGCTGAATGTCTTTTCTGCCACTTATGGCTATTCCCACCCTTCTCCACCCTGGGACACTGGGACACTAACCTGCATGGATTGTGCTGGGAAACACTTCGCCCTCTAGCTTATAACAAGGCAGCCATTGGTCTACAGAAGAGGCAACAGCAGAGTCAAAAGGAGAGAGGAAGAGAAGGTCAAGCATCTATGCATTTCTCTCCTTCTACTTGGTCACCTCACAGTGGCTGCATTTTTCTCCTGGAGGCTACCTCTCGCCTTGCAAGCTCTCTCTCTGTTGTTTCCTTAGCCTGGGAACAGTATTGGCTCCCTGATGCTACTACCCATGTTCCTCACTCTCCCTTGTTCCTTTACATAAGTTGAGCCCACACTTTTGCAAACAGTCCATTTATTAAACTCTCCTTATGTTACCCAATCCTAATCGATACAGGTGACTCCATGACACATCTGGTCTGATCTGCAGTGACTACAGCAGCATTTCCTAAGAACAAAGAATGTTCTTGAGACAGAAATAGAAAGTCCCCAGCACCAAAGTAGCTTGACAGACTGGGTTAAGCAAAATTAAAAGGGCTTCCTTAGAATCTCACGTATTTTTGGCATGTTAATGTTCACTGAGAATCTCCAAGAGGAAGAAATTATGAGCAGCATTTCCTACATTTAATTTTTCCCCAGAGCAGCTTCTAAAACTACAAAAACAAAAATTAAGAATCTGAGAATATAAGCAGGGCTATAGAATAGTGATAAAGGAGGCAGTATGCAGAAGGCTTTGCTGGGAGTCGAGGCAGTCAGATGACCACGGGCTCCTGTCCTGTGGTGGTTGGAGTGCCCCAAATACGACATGGTAAAGGTGTCAGGGGAGGTTGAGCTATGCTTTCCAGCACTACAAACGACCTCTGGATGCTATATTCAGCTAATTGGTATTTCTTCTGCCTCCTCCCTAGCGAGGATTTCTGTTACTGGCTGTCACTTCTCATCACAGTCTCTCACAACAATTCATTGCTTTCTTCTCTCTTCTGGCCACATTCATTTGCAATGAGACTAGCCAGTTGTCTTTCTGAGACAAACTAGTATGTAGATATTTCAAAATATTCTTTCATCAATCTTTTTCACTGTTTACCCTAGTATTTTTCCAGGGCGTCTGGGCTTTGGTGCCAGTAAGAAGTGAGTTTTATTGTAATTATTAGCCAAAGAAGTAATGTCTTTCCCTGTAGCCATTAAATGTCCCCAGATATATTATGGGATATTTGTATTGTTTTGGATGATTAGCCCTTTTGCTTATTTTCATGTCCATTGCTGGTTTGGAAAATAAATAGTGTCCGATGTCTGAAAACCAGATAATCGCCCAACTGGACATGCTAATTTTTTTTTTGCTCAATCTGTTTGACTCATTGAGTTTATTTTCTTAATATATAGCTCTTTTTTGAAATATGTTTGCACTCTAATTGGTTCTGAATAGCGCTCACTACTGCATTCAGAGAGCATATTTTACCTTTCTTAGATGAATGCATCATTTACAAAGGACATACAATTCTATAGCCTGAAACCTAGACACAGTAAAGGACCCCCCTTGAGTTCTTGCTCCCGTGACCCTTATTTCCCATAGCAAGGGAATCTTAACCTCAAAAAATTGGATTCAATCTAGGCTTATGATGTAGGACTAGTCCTAGACTGAAACGTCAGTGATTCAGCAACAAGACAGGTTTGTGCCTGACCCCACACTAATCCTGAACACTACTTGTCATTTTACTCTTGCCTTCTCCCTCCTGAGAGGTTGCCTGCCTCCTCCTGTGATTGTGATGAGTAACCCCCCTGCCCTGCAGGCAAGCATAGAGTAGTGTCTGACTTTGCTGATCTGTCTTACAGCCTGTAGTGACAACAGTGAGGGCTTCAGAGTCCAACAGTTTAGGATTAAGTCTCTGTCCCCCCAAGTACTCGATTTCTGTGCCCAGTTTCCTCATTTGTCTCACAGAGTAATAGTTTCTACTACGGCCTTGCAGGGAGGCTTAAACTCACACAATATTGGCTCAATTACATATTTATTACTATCTTAGGTCCTTGTGACCAAGGTCCAACTCTTTTTCTCTAGTTATATCAGGGTCTAAGCAAGAAACAGATGGTGACTCAAAATATTCAAGAGACTTGAATGAAGTTCAACAATAGAAGGTGGGCAAGAGAATCACCCAGGGACTTTAAGGCACCTTAAGACTAACAACAATGGGAAGCCATTCCCAACTAATCTTGAAACACTGAGATCCATTCAGAACCTGAGCTGTGGAGGAGGCACTACCTGAGAGGACCTGGTGCTGCACTTACAGAAGGACTGAGTCACTGCCAGAAATATGGCCCAAGCATGACATGGGAAAGAATCTCCTACCTGGCTTTCTTCCCACCTTCAAGCTCTACTGGCCTCCCAAAGGAAGCCAGCTGCCAAGGGACTCTGGGTAATGTAGTCCACAGGCACAGGCATCTTGTGGCAGACAGTGAGGGAAAAGATGGACAAGGGATCTAAGGGACAAGGCCAAGCAGAAATAAAAATTAAGGAAGCTAATCCTTAACATGTTCATCTTCTAATCCAGCTCTCTAGGTTAGTGTTAGAGCTACCATACTTGTTGATGTTCAGCTGCTTCTTTTGATTCTTTGTTCTCAAACTGGGCCTGAAGGTCTCCAGATCCTGACTATCCCAGTTAGGCTTTCCTCTAGACAGGCTCTTGATCCTCAAGCTTTGGTTTGATGAAAACCATTTCCAGTAGGGTGTTTGCATGACTCTTATTTTTGACAGTCTTAGTGGCCAATTTCTGCACAAATGATCAGGTCAGCTATGAAACAGATCCAAAGTGATTATTGAACTAACAGACTGACCATTTTCCTCTCTGTTAGTTTTGATCCTAAGTGCAAGGTGATGGTGTGGCCAGGGTACTGGAAAGGGAAAAAAGTAGATAACAAGAAATGGAAAGTAGAGAAACTGTGGAGAGAATTCTCCCTCAGTTGCTTGCATTTCTGAATGTCTTAAAAGTCCTTTCTTGTAGACTATATTTTCAAGGATGTTTGCATACTAAGCAGACTTGAGAAACAGAGATAGTACTTTCCTCCAAGGCAGATAGTACTTTCCTCCAAGTAAGAGGCCTTGCTTACTGCCTTTTACCTAAGGTTAGCACTCCTCTCTTGTAACTCACCCACTGTGTATGGGTGTCACTGGCCACTTCACATCCCCCTGTGGGAACTGGGGCTCAGAGAACAGCACAAAAATGCTGATTACCTGGTTGCATGTATTAGCTGTAACAAACTGTAATAAGTCTCCGCAAAAAATCTTGTATTCCTGCCATCAATGAAACCGTGGCAGGCTATCTCATTAGGTTGCAGCTAACGTAAAATTCCAAATCCTTCACAGTTCTTGACACACACTTCTACTTAGTTTAACAATGTATACTATTTCAGATAATGATTGGTATAGGAGTCATGCCAAATGGGGAATCTATTTTAAGACATCTTGTTGGCTACTGCTAACTTTTTTTTTTATCAATTCCCACTCTAAGACATAAATTCAAATTTAAAAAAATGAAAAATATTTTTATTTAAATTGATTAAACTCTCCTATGAAATCTAGAGATTGTTTTGCCATTGAGAGATAACACATCAGCTTTATACACTTCAGCGTTTCTGTTAGGTTAAGGAAGAGTTATCCCCATCCCTGAAACACTCACACACATGCATGTACATGCATATACACATACATGTACCACCCAAACTTATATACACTTACATACATAGTCTATGAAACTAAATTTTATTCTCAATTTAGTTATTTTAGGAAACCAAATCTGTTTAAAAGATGAGGTAGCCTCAAAGGGTAGCAGCAGCTATGGTATATCTCAACAAAATTTCCCTAGCTTTGAGAAGCCCTAACAGGGAACATAAGCTACAAGTGTCCAATTCATGCAAAGTAGGGTCTCACTGGATCCAGGAAACTTAATTCTTACTCTGCTACCACTCTCCTATTCTTCCAATTCAAATCACCATTTTAGAAGCACTTGCAAATAAAATCAATGCTCTGTGCTTTAGGGAAATATTTACTATTGCAGGGCTTTCTGGATCTTGAACCACAATCAGATTCACCAAAGCTTCATCCTGATCTGGGGTAGTGGGTTATGTGGGTGTGACAAGAAAGAGGACATCCTTAGTTTCAGCTTTCCGGGTAAGCCCATTCTCCACCACCAACCCACCCCAGGTCACCCTTATGTGAAGGAACTTGGTCAAGAGACAATGGTAAGAGTTTCAAGCAAGTCCTCAATTCTCTCAAAACCTGAACCAAAAGCAGAAATTCTGCAATTTATAATTCATTCATTTGTAGTAAGCACTGCCTGTTGCCTATATTCTTTTCATAAAATTGTCATAAAAGTTTCCATCTCCAAGAACAATAGCCTAATAACTTTACACATATAACTTTTCCTATGGCAGCATGAAAGAGTAGGTGCCTATGGTAGAAGGGAGGGAGATTAAAAAGATATGAATGTAGGGGCACCTGGATGTCTCAGTAGGTTAGGTGTCTGACTCTTGGTTTCAGCCGCAGTCATGATCTCACAGTTCATGAGATGGAGCCCTGCGTGGGGCTCTCCACTGACAATGCAGAGCTTGCTTGGGATTCTCTCTCCCTCTCTCTCTGCCCCTCCCCTGCTCATGCTCTGTCTCTCTCTGTCTCAAAAATAAATAAAAACATTAAAAAAATTAAAAATAATAAAAACAAAAAAACAGTGAAGGCTTTGGATCTGAAATTAGGCAATACAGGCTTCCAATCCTAGCTTTCCTCTTACTAGCTGTGTGACCCTAGCAAGATACTTAATCTGTCTGAGCTCTAGTGTTCTGATCCATAAAGAAAAGAGATAGTTTTAAAAAACTATCTGCCATAAAAGATTGCTGAAAACATAAAGTGACATAATATGTCACCCATGGAACATGGTTAACATTCTGTGTCAGCCAATGTCATTATTTTTTAAATCATTATTATCATTAACCATGATACCATATTGGTCAGAAAACAACCAGTTGATATCAGTTTCCCCAAATTAAATCATATTTAAGTGAAGTGTTTGGCCACATAAACAGATTCTTTACACATGAATGTTGATTCTCAAAAGCCAGGATGAAGCAACAGTGAAGGAAGTTCCTCAATGTATATATAAATATTGGAGAGGAGGGGAATGTATGTGTATGTATCTTGCAAAAAGTATGTTTAATGTACCTATTGTTTGAAATAAAAGTATGACAAAGTTATCTTACAGGTTGACACTCTGAAGAAGATAAAGGGACTGCAGAAATAGCATGGGCTAAAAATGCTAACTTAGAGAACACATGAGTCTCAGAACTGGAAACTATCTTAATAGACACATAATTCCCTTATTTTTCTGTACTAAATTTCCTCCTTTAACACAAACAACCAGCTCAGATTATCTACTCTTTAAAATTAAAGGAACATACACATTTATTAGGTCCAAGATCATATACAATTTCCAGGTGGAGAGGTCACCTCCAGGTCTCGTCCTCCTGAAAAATTCTGGTTCATGTCCTCCCATATGGGTCCATTTCTCAGCCTATTTCATGTAGATTGTCCAGCCTGACCAAAGGATTGCATGTTCTCTTAGTTCACAAATAACCATGAGAGACTTTACAAGTTAATGGAAGACCATCCTTATGGGTGGGAGAAAAGTTGGTTAATTTCTAAGCCAGACTCTTAGAGCTGATTCACAAGGTGTAGGCCATTTAGTGTCTCAGCAAGGAGTTTCTTGGGAGACAAGTTTCTGTTTGTTCTTCTTTATATAGTTTAAATGTTAGTATTCATAAAACAGATGTCTTTAAAGTGGTGCCAGTTAGCCTAAACACAAATATGAAATTAGTCATTTGTAAAGCAAATTCAAATATTTCTCTGATGGGCTACAAGACTGTGATTTTGAGTACTAATTCATGTTTTAATACATTTCTAGTGGCTCTCCAATTAGCTTTTCAGCCAAGCATCAGGGACTATTTTTGGATCATTGGACTATTAATTCTAAGTACAAAACAAATTCCTATGAGAGAATGGATAAAGAATTTGTCCTTTAAGTTACGCAAAGAAGCAAAAATACCCTCCAGGAAATTAATACTCTAATTATAAACTTTCTGGTTGAGAAAGTCTTGAAAAGCTTTGTCTCCTCTATGAAGTCAAAAGTCTTTGGTTTGGCTTCATTTAATTTTTCCCATTCAGAACATATGGGAATATTCCCAAAACATCAGAGCAGCTGGTGCTTTCGAAATCAGAAAAACCCTTCTTTCTAATGCTACTTACACTATAGAAAAAGGAGCCCATACTGCTGGCAAAACAGCTGTTCTTATTTCTAAAGGATATGGCAGTGGCTAAGGAAACATGTTTTCTTGCTTAAATTACGGTTTTGGAAAGAGGGAGATCAATCATTGTTTATGAATTTAGTTGTAATAATACCAGGTTTCCTTCTTTCAGCTTAGCCCATTTAAAATGTTTCCAAATATTAGGAGGATTATCACATAGCCCAAATGTTCACATTTTGACTGACTTTCTCAGTTTATATTTAAATAGTTGCATCTTACAGTAAATACAGGTTTTCTGGAAGTTACTTCATTCCACTGCATTTTCTCCGAATATTTCCAATTGTACATGCAAAACACCAAGAAATGTTAATAATAAAGGAGAAAAAGGCAATGTAGTAAATCAAGAAAGTAGGTTCAGAGTTTAAATTATAGCATCCTAAGTCATATATGCTCTCAGTAGCAAAATGGACTTTAATATTCTGATCCGTACTCTTTGTCCAGTGGACACAGGACCATTTTAAACCTCAAACATTCTCTTGACACTCAACTTTTCTGCACAAAGTTAACACACTTTCCTATGAAAAATTATCCACAACTTAAAATGGGATCTATGGTAGTATTCCCCCACCCTTTTTATTTTTATTTTTATTTTTTTAACGTTTATTTATTTTTGGGACAGAGAGAGACAGAGCATGAACGGGGGAGGGGCAGAGAGAGGGGGAGACACAGAATCGGAAACAGGCTCCAGGCTCCGAGCCATCAGCCCAGAGCCGGACGCGGGGCTCGAACTCACGGACCGCAAGATCGTGACCTGGCTGAAGTCGGACGCTTAACCGACTGCGCCACCCAGGCGCCCTCCCCCACCCTTTTTAAAATATAAATATATACTACTTAACAGAGATAAGTAAAGGCTGAAAGAAAAAATGTTTACTTGGGATTAAAAAAAAAAGATGTATTATAACAAAAGCTTGACAAGATATTTAAAGATTCAAGAACAAAGAATCTATGTGGTAAGTCCCCATCTCTAGCAAGACCAGAGAAATATGACAGTTTTGTGTCACCACCTAATTGATATGATCTGTAGGGCACAAAGTTGTTTGCTGCTGATTAGTAGATTCCTAGGTCAGATTTCCTAGTTTTTGACTTAGCAACAAAATGGCAGTTATTTTCTTTGTTGAGCCATGTCAGTGAACATAACTAGTGATTTTTAAGCTCTTCCTATATGCTAGAAATGGAGTGAGCACAATGCTTTCCAGACATGATTTACTTTAACCTTTGTGTTATGCATATGGAGTTGGTGAAATTACTCCATTTTACAGATGGGCAAGTGAACTTAGAGAGTTTTATATTATCTCTCTTTTATTTTAAAATTCTTCAATATGACCAATGTGATATACCTTTTTATACATAATCGTATTTTATTCTCTAGAGTGGTTACTCACATCTGAAGTACCTAGTTGGGAAAATATTCCAGGGCTGGTTAGCACTTTGAAAGACTAATCAAAAGCCACAATTCAGAGACTGAGACTCTACATCCTTCATTTATCTTTGAACAAAACCTAATATTTGTTAATTAGCATAACATTTACCAAAGGAATGCAAGAGACCGAATAGGTTAGGTCCATTCAAAAGACTGACTTGCTCAAAATGGCATAGCTGGGATTTGAACATGAGTTTTTCTGATTCAAAAGTCCTTGCTTTGAACCACTGTGTTTAATCCCTCTGACCTTATCTTTCATAAACACAGAAAGTGTGTTAGTTTAGTTCAACAGTTGAATGCTTGATTGTTCAGTGAATGATACACAAGAAATGTAAGGACAGAAGGAGAAATGCAAGAATCCTCCTCCGAAGACTATCATACACCTGACCACATCACACAATTCTTATCTTGGTGAATCAAGGTCCTTTCCCCTTCTCCGTTCTCCTACTGACATCTGTATTAGTTTGCTAGGGCTTCCATAACAAAATACCAAAGGCTGGGTGGCTTAAACAACAGAAATTTGTTTTCTCACAGTTCTGGAAACTGAAAGTACAAGATCAAGGTATTAGCAGGGTTAATTTCTCCTGAGGCCTCTCTCTTTGGTTTGCAGATGGCAGCCTTCTCACTGTATGCTCACACAGCATTTTCTCTGTGACATCCCTGGTGTCTCTTGTGTACCAGTATCTTCTTATTACATACACACCAGTCATATTGGATTAGAGCCCACCATACGGGCCCCGTTTTACCTTAATTGCCTCTTATATGTCCTATCTCCAAATATAATAACATTCTGAGATACTAAGGGTTAGGGCTTCAACATATGAATTTGAGGCGGACACAATTCAGTCCACAATAACATCTTATAGATCTCCAAGCCCAAGACATTCTGCTTTCCTTCCCTCTTCACCGGCATTGTTGCTTTCTTGGTGTAGGTCTTCAACATGTTCTGCCTGTCTAGTATAACTGTCTTCTCCATCCTGTCTCACATGCATCCAAGGTGTTCTTTCTACCAGTGCCCTGCTGACACTTGCCTTGATCAAGCCTCTTTTTTGAGAATGAACTCCCAGTAAATATAGATACCCTTATCTGAATATGTTTAGGATTTTCATCAATATATTAAATATTCCTACATTCTAATCTAATTCTTCATTTAACATAATGATACATGCAATTCTCTTTATTACTTCTCAGCTCCAGAGGTTGAAAAACACTGTAAAGGGAAACCTGTACCTAGACCCCACAGAAGACTGCAAAGTCATTTATCAGAATGTGCTAAGGGATAGTAAAACCTAATCTTCAAGAATTAGAGCTCACTCTCCTCAGTTACAGAAAGGCTAGAATTCATCTGGCGTTTAGAGACAGCCGTGGAGCACACCTCTACCTTCCAGGAGACTGTTTCCTGGTCTCCCAAGCCAAGTGACAGGTACTTTAAGGATACTAGTCAGATAGCTAACAGCTGTTTAGAAGTTTAGGTGTTAGGCATTTGCAGAGCTTAAGAACTAGTATGAGATGCTGAAGTTAGATCACCCCATGGTAGAAGAGAGAGGTAGAAAGAATGTGTGCGCGTGTGTGTGTGTGTGTGTGTGTGTGTGTGTGTGTGTGTGTGTGTAACAGAAAGAAAAAGAAAGAGAGTGTGTTAGGGCGAGCTGGAGAAAGGGGCTGCCCTAGGAGGGACCTGCATTTTCACTTATGATGGAGGTGACAGTGAATATGCAAATGGACCAGATCAGAGGGAGCTGGCCTACAGACATCTTGAAATGGTCTCTACCCAAAAGGGCTGGATTAACCCCACAGAGGGGTGGATTTCTAGGAATCTGAAGGGCACAGAAGAGGAGAGAATGTGGCCTCCTAAGGAAGAGAGAGGTACTTTTCTGTGGTAGGAATTGCAGCTGCAGGTTTTGAAAGGATGAATCTCCAAGAAAATGTCAAAAGCACCTCATGACAGCGAGTCCAGCCCCAAAGCCCCATGGGGCCCCAAAGTCAGATCACGAGCGTATCCACCACACCTCTACCTGTGACTCATTCCAATCCTGGTGTATGGAGAGGAAGAGAGGAAAAAAGAGAAGAACAAGGACAGAACAGAAAAGAAGCTTCTGTCCTCCAGCTTCCTATTCTGAAGAAGACCCAATCTAGGGGAGAAGAAAGATCAAACTCAAAATGAAAGTATTATTTTTATTATCATGGGAACTTAGCACTTTAACTGATAAAATGATACTGTACTTGTCCCTAAAAGTCACCAGAAATGTAATGAGACCTGTGCAAAATTTCATCCAGTGGCAGGAAAGGAACAGTCCCCAGAGTAGTTTAAAAGTGAGAGAAAGAATAAAGCTCCTTGTCCGGCTTAAAATCCTAGATGTATTCCCGTTACCCGTGGTGGGAATCTAACTTTTAACAGGACATAAAAGCTCTACATGCCATTCTGGCCTCCTATTCCTACCTAACTGCATTTGAGATTTACCAAAATGCATGCAGTTTCCTGCACATGAAATGAAAGACATCTTTCTGCATCTCTGTTCCTGTTATTTCATTGATTTTCTCTTCTTTTTTTCATTCTATGCTCAGTTTTTATGTTTTATTTTTAGTTTATTTATTTATTTTGAGAGACAGAGAGAGATCATGAGCAGGGGAAGGATGGAGAGAGAGGGAGAGAAGGGAAATCCCAAGCGGGCTCCACACTGTCAGTGCAGAGCCAGACGCAGGGCTCAAACTCATGAACAGTGAGATCATGACCTGAGCCGAAACAAGAGTTGAACACTTAACCAACAGAGCCATCCAGGTGTCCCTCAATTTTTATTTCTCTTTAAACCTTTAGTTCAGATGGTACCTTCTCCAGGCTCTCTGCTTGCCCTTTGCCTATCTACCTCACTTCAACAGAGTAGGGTTTGCTCTCATTTCTCTCATGGTTCTGCATACATCCTTCTTTTTTTTTAATTTTTAAAAAATGTTTATTTATTTTTTAAGAAATGGAGAGACAGAGCATGAGTGGGAAAGGGGCATAGAGAGAGAGGGAGACACAGAATCTGAAGCAGACTCCAGGCTCTGAGCTGTCAGCACAGAGCCTGATGCAGGACTCTAACCCACCAGCTGTGAGATCATGACCTGAACCGAAGTCGGACGCTTAACCGACTGAGCCACCCAGGGGCCCCTACATCCTTCTTTAATAACAGATGTGCTATTATTATTATTATTATTCATTAGTCTACCTTCCCCACCAGATTGTAAATCCCCGGCAATGGGATTTGTTCTTGTTCATTGTCATTTCCCCAGATTCATGAGTAGAACCGGCTCTAGTAGATCCCAAACAGATAACTATTGAATGCAAGTTACAAGAATAAACAATGGACTAAAATCGTTTCTCCTTCTACCACAGCTTCTATTACAAAGTTCTTCAGCTTCTATTGTAAAGACAAGCAGTAAGGAGTTTTGGCTTGTATGTTTTGATTTTTGCCATTTTATAATTTTTCAAAAGACTAAATAGACTATTCTTTTTGTGTGTGTGTGGAACTCAACACACATATGATGACTGCTCTGAGTCTGAGTTAACAGAATTTGATCACTGAAATATACCAAAGAATCATTTACGTGATCTAGAAGGGCCAATAAAACTGCCTCTGAACTCCTAAATGTAAGCATGTTACACATAATTAAACTTTACAACAGATTTCTTTTTGATCTTTGTTTCAGTTAACTTTTTTAACTCCTAAGGAAGAAAAATAAAAAGCTCCTTTTGACGCTAACTCATCAGCACCTTTTAAGATGAATTTTACCTAAGAAGACAGCATTGAGGACAAAGTTTTGTTTGGTGACACACTGTATATGGGGTGGCTTATTTTAAACCACAATATTATGATATTAGCATATTGTTATTTATACAGGCATTGATCAATATGCTTCTGTTCTTGACAGCACTAAAGCACCACCCCGCCCATTTCCCCTCAACCTTTTCCTCAGCCTCTTTCCACCTGTGAGTCCCTGGCACACAGCATATTACAAAGGCCTTCTGCAGTGTTACTGCAGTCTCTGTATGGATATACTGTGCACAGGCTTTGTTGCTCAGTGAATAGAAGTCATGTCACTTCAAAGCATTTGTAGGTTGTCTTAGCAATTTATCTAGGGTCAGAAGAACATCTCCAGGATTTCAGTGATAAAACTGAAAAGAAAAGTAAATTTTATTAGCAAAGGGTTGATCAAGTCAAACATCTTATAGGGAAAAGAGCAGGTTGGAGTAAATGACTTCAAGATGCATGACTTCTAACTAAAGATAGAAGCTCTGGTATATTTCCCATGGGAACCAGATTTCTTTTTCATCAACCAAATACATATTACATAACTCAGCTTTTAAAAATTAATAAATTTCATTCACTCTTACTACCATTATTAGTAACAAAAAGGAAGCATATAATATAATATGTAATGTATTACATATAATACATATTAATATTAATAATTTAATAAAATGAGCAAAAAATTTTAATTAAACTGCTTAATGATTTTCAAGATACAATGAGGGGATCCCTTTAAAACATAGCTTTTCAAGTAGGAATTTTTAAATATGTAGCATCAAGGTGGCCAACAGACACATGAAAAGATGCTCAACATCACTAATCATCAGGGAAACACAAATCAAACTACAATGAGATATCACATCACACCTGTCAGAATGGCTAAAATCAAAAACACAAGAAACAGTGAGTGTTGGTGAGAAGGTGGAGAAAAAAGAACCCTCATGTGCTGTTGGTGGGAATGCAAACTAGTGCAGCCATTGTGGAAAACAGTATAGAGGTTCCTCAACAAAATTAAAAATAGAACTACCGCATGATCTAGTAATTCAACTGCTGGATATTTACCCAAAGAATACAAAAACATTAATGTGAAAAGATATATGCACTCCTATGTTTACTGCAGCATTATTTATAATAGCCAATTATGGAATCAGCCCAGGTGTCCGTCCACAGATGAATGGATAAAGGTGTGTTATATATATACAATAGGATATATTGCTGAGGACTCTGAGGCAGCATGTGTTCCACACCTCTCCCCTAGCTTCTGGTGGTTTGCTAGCAATCTTTGATATCCCTTGGCTTGTAGAAGCTTCAGCCTTATCTCTGTCTTCATCTTCACATGCGCTCTCCCTATGCATGTACCTGTGTCCAAATTCCCATTTTTTATTAAGACACCAGTCACATTGAATTATGGGCCCATCCTATTCCAGTATGACCTCCTCTTAATTATACATCTGCAAGGACCCTATCTCCAAATAAGGTCACATTCTGAGTTGGGAGTGATGTTAGGATTTCCATGTAAGAATTTTGGTGGAGCACTCTTCAACCCATAATACCATAGTTTCCAATCAAAGTAATATTCACGCAATAAAATGATAAGTAAACTAAAGTTCAAAATAAAAATCTATATATACTGTGATCCCAGTTTAAAAATACACATACTGGGAGGTAGGGGGAAGGAGAACATACCAAATAATAGCATCATAGATGTTACTTTTCTTTTTTTTAAATCTTCAACTGCATTTTACAAAAAGTACTTGATATGATTTTAATTATTTAAAATGCAATTTGCAACTACATGGATGGAACTGGAGGGTATTATGCTAAACGAAATTAGTCAGAGAAAGACAAATATCATTTGACTTCACTCAAATGAGGAATTTAAGATACAAAACAGATGAACATAAGGGAAGGGAAGCAAAAATAATATAAAAACAGGGAGGGGGACAAAACATAAAAGGCTCTTAAATATAGAAAACAAACAGAGGGTTGTTGGAGGGCTTCTGGGAGGGGAGATGGTCTAAATGGGTAAGGGGCACTAAAGAATCTACTCCGGGGAGCCTGGATGGCTGAGTCGGTTAAGTATCCAACTTCAGCCTAGGTCTTGATCTCACAGTTCATGGGTTTGAGCCCCGCATCAGACTCTGTGCTGACAGCACTGAGCCTGAAGCCTGCTTCAGATTCTGTGTCTCCCTCTCTCTCTGCCCCACCCCTGCTCATGTTCTGTCTCTCTCTCTCTCTCCTCTCTCTCTCTCTCTCAAAAATAAATATTAAAAAAATTTTTAATAAGTATCTACTCCTAAAATCATTGTTGCACCACATGCTAAATGAATGTAAATTAAACAATAAATAAATAAATAAATAAATAAATAAATAAATAAATAAAGACATAATCACATCTGAAAAGAAGTAGAAATATTTTTTTTTAATTTATTAAGTTTGTTTACACCGTGTGACCTTAAAGAGCTACGCTAGCACTTTAAGACTCAGGCCAGGGCTATATCCTGGGCTAAAATATGAACTTTGGTGTCTGTCTTCCCTACTCTACAGCCTTTAAATACCATGTTTTGGTTCTTGTCCTTCATCTCATCTTATTTTCTCAGCTCTTCAAAAAATATAAACTTGCTACTGTGTGGCCTCAGCATATTGTCTGAGAGGACTCTTGAGATAATGGCACAAACAACTAAACAGATAGAAGTGAAATATAAAAAGTCCTTCCTAGCAGTCTCCAAAGTGGGATGAATGCACCCCAGGTGTTGTGCAAGATGATGCACCCATTTACGATCAGAAGACAGTATAAAGACTTTCTTAGTATTTAGGTCCTGATATTAATACATGGGTGGTCACTTTGACCCCACTCAGTATACACAAGTCAGGTATAGCATTTAGTACCCTCTGTAAAGCATGGGACACTCTCAGGAGAAAAGAGAGGACAGAGACCTATATTTTTTTCCTAAGGCTGTCATAACAATTAACCACAAAGTTGGTGGTTTAAAACAACAGGAATGTATTCTTTCACAGTTCTGGAGTCCAAAATAACGGTGTCAAGGTGTACCTAAGAGAGAATGCTTCCTTACCTCTTTCACCTTTGGTGGAATTCTTGACGGGGAAGTCTTGACATTCTTTGGCTTGTAGACACATTAATCTGAGCTTCTGATTCCTATAGTCTTCTTTCCTATGTCTCCCTTTCTGTATCTTATAAGATACCTAATATTGAATTTATGGCCCATCTAATCCAATATGACCTCAAGTCCAGACCCTTATCCTAATTACATCTGTAAAGACCCTTATTCCAGGCTTCTGGAAGGACATATATTTTGGGGGGAGGAAAGGACATCACCTTACTTTCAGAGTAATGAAATACCTTCCAGCATGAATGTAAATGGTTAGGTGGATTTATAGATCATATTATCTAGTTTGAATGAAGTAAATCTTCACAAATTGATGAGTCAAATTTTTTCAGGTAAAAAACAGATTGAGCATAATAAGAATCATGCAAGCCCAAGAGAAAAACAAGAAAATAGAAAGCCTTACCCTTCTTCCATCAGCCCTAGAAAACTGTGATAACATAATCATACCTAACAAGTAGACCAAATCTTTAAAATTATCAGGGCATCTGGGTGGCTCAGTTGGTTAAGCATCCAACTCTTGATTTCAGCTCAAGTCATGATCTCACAGCTCACAAGTTTGAGCCCCGTGCTGGGCTCTGCACTGACAGTGGATTCTGCTTGGGATTCTCTCTCTGCCTCTGTCTCTCTCCCTTCACCATTCATTCTCTCTCTCTCTCTCTCTCTCAAAAAATCTTTAAAATTATCAAAAAGTTTATTTGAAATATGGATTTATATCTACTATTAACAATAAATCTTATATAGTGTTCTTTGAGATTTTAATGATGGTATGAAGTCATCACAGCTATTAAGGCATATTAAAATTAAACACTCACAGCATGAAGACAGAGATCCATAATGTTTTCAGTCATGTTTAAAAGTCACCCTTATTCTTTTATTCCTTGGTAAAAACCAGCTAAAGACACACATGCACAAACACACATGTGTGTGCGCACACACACACACACACACACACACACACACATACACATGATATGGAGACAAAATAATATGCCTTCCTGTATGAGTAAATAGGAGTTTTGGAAAATATACAGAACATGATTCTGAAGTCTGGAAGAAACAAGAGCATGGTGGTATGTTTTCTCTAAAGTTCAGTGGAAGTATAAAGTTTCTCATTTCTAATATGAGTTAGTATGCTGTACTTGCTAGAATCTATTTCAAAAATAAAAGACATCAAAACTAATTTTCTGAAAAAAACTAGCTTTCTATGCATTGTGGAATTTAAAAAAATGTATCATAAAACACATTGTTGACAGAAAATAAGGTCTTTAAGTTTTTAAAAATTAGTGGTTTTCTCCCATGAAATTTACATAACAACACTAATAGAACAACTATTTGGGCTGGAGTAAAGAAAAGATTATGAGGAAAAAGTACAGAGATAGGGCCACACTTTTAATCCAGTCACTTCATCGTTCACAAGCAAGCAATGTGGGTGAAATAAAATCTAGAAGTACACAAGGTACTGCAGGAAGTAACTGTGCCGTTCATTTTTAAAAAGACCTTTAAAATATAGCGGAGTTCTCACAGGACCTCAGCAATGAGATGGGAGGTGAACAAGAGAATCTGTGGCATAGCCCAGGGATATATGTGTTATCTTCCATCAAAGTCTTGAAAAGAGTTGTTGAACTTAAAGATGGGCAGTGCATTTTTCTGTTAAAAGGAGACACGTGTTCCAAATTTGCTAACTTTTCCATGGACATGTAGCACCTGGGAGAATGCCCCCGAGCAGATCATTTCAAAAAATAAGGATAACTATCCATAACCTACCCCCTCAAGGTAAAGGTGAAGTTTTAATAATTAGCAATTAAAAAGGCACTTTTGAAGACTGATGAGAAGAAAGTTGTTTAAAATGTTTTTCAATGTTTCTACAGTTATATGCATTTGTTATAAAAAAAAGTAACATAACATAATTTGTACCATTTATAAAAATTCATATCTGCACACTTTAAAAACTTGGAAGCTTTCTATAAAACACTTGATCAGTACTCCTCAAACCTGTCAGGATTGTTAAAAACAAAGAAAGTCTGAGAAAACAAGGAAAATTAAGTGTCACACTCTGGAGAGCCTAAGGAGTCATGTTCTATCCTGGAACAGAAAAGGGCCATTAGGTAAAAACAAAGGAAATCTACAAGAAGTATGAACTGTATATATAATAATATATTAACATTGGCTCATTAGTTGTGACAAATGTACGGTACTGGTGTAAGATGATAAGAGTAGAGAAACTAGGGGTAGGCCACATGGCAATTCAAGACACTCTTTTTGCAGTATTTCTGTAATCTGAAACTCTTCTAAACTTAAAGTTTACTTAAAAAAATAACTAGAATTTTCTTACCTGTTTATAAATCTTCCAAAAAGGTGCTGCAGTGGATTTTGGACTCATATATTAAATATATAAAAATGCAGCATTCTCCACATTATTTTAGAGAAAGTTTAATGACTAAACTTTAATAAAAACATTTGCGTGATTAGTATCTGGGATGAAAATGAAAGTCATGATTTAGTAAGTACAGCTAACACGGCATTCCTCCCACCTGTATCTGGGTATTTCTGGAAGATATCTCTAACCTATGATAGAAATTAAGAACAAATATTCAAATGAAGTGAACCAGGTCTTCAAATCACTCTATGAAAAACTAGGACAAAAGTTTAAAAATAATACAATACACACTAAATTATTATTAAATTAGTGAGAATAAATAGTTCTCTATTACCATTCCATTAATGAATTAGAAATTAAAAAATAGTTTATAATAAGCATTATGTTTGATTTTCATCACATCCATTTTCACTTCTATTTCTGTATATATTTTGAATACTTATATATTACTAGAATGTACTGGTGGCTCAAATTCAACATTTCTCACAGATAGAGTATGCAACCACGAGATCTGGAGACAACAGCTCTATCTTATGCACCACTAGCTGATGACATCTCACTTTGCTACAGTGGCATCTATGTTAGGACAATGTTCATCCCTAGTCCTTACCATGGCTCCAAAATCACACATTAAATAGGTGGAGATTTTATTTGTGTGCACAGATTATATACCTAGTCTCAATTCTTGATGTTTTAATAAAAACTAAAATTATTTCATTCTAAGCAAGGCCAAGCACGGGTGAAAAGGAAAATTTACTCTAAAAGGTCCCCCCTCCAGAACACAACATAAATGGTTGTTGGGTGACATGTTGGATCTGTCTGTGTTCTCCCCCAGTGTTCCTTCCACCCATCCACAAGCATCTCTCCCTGTATGACCTCTGAGAAGGAAGGCTACATGAGTTTTCATCCTAAGTGAGACATCCTAAGTGGAGACATCCTAAGTGGAGAGTGGATAATATTCCTGGATAATAGGTATAAACTAGGGTTGTCTCAGGCAAACTTACTGATGAGTTAATGTAGCTTAGAAGTCACAAGTGAAGGCTATCAAAAATCATCCCTGCCAAGATTCAAATTCAAACTCGATGCTTAACTAATTGTGTAACTTTGGTCCACTTGAATACCTCCCTGTAACCCAGTTTCTTAAAGTGGGAATAATAATTTGACAGCAATTTGACTGTGCTATGACACCCAAGCATCTGATTATGGGTTTGCCATTTTTCCCCATCTACAGTTTTTACTGATTTAATTTCATTTTCCACAAGCATCACTCTGTAATGAATTAGACATTGCACAACAATAACATCCAAGAGGAGCTTCTTCTTCTTCATTGGCAGTTTGAGAGATTTGGCCAATGGCAGCTGTTGTTGAATTTTTGGTTTCTGGATCCTTTCCTATTCTTAAAATTATTGATAGCCAAAATATTTTTATGTAGATTATATCTACTAGTAATTACTGTATTAGAAATTAAAACAGGATTTCAAAAATATTTACTTAATTCAATTAAAGAAATAAGAAAACCGATTAAATGTCAACATATTTTGTATAAAAAACAACTGTTTTCCAAAACAACAAAAATAAAACAGTGAGAAAGGTGGCATTGTTTTACATTTTTGCAAATCTCTTTAATGTCTGGCTGAAGAGAAAAGAGCTGGATTCTCATACTCCTTCTCTACATTCAATCTATTGTGATAGCACATGTCACGTAGCTTCTGGAAAACATTGTATATTCATGAGAGAATGAGCATAAAAAAGGTAAGTAACACCTTAGCAATATTATGAAAGTAGTTTTTAACCCATGGGTCTGCAGAAAGTGTCCTGGGCACCTCAGGGTCTACTGGACCATAGTTTGAGAACTGCTGATCTAGGGTATTGACAGTGGAATGAGTGTCTATGGCAGGATGTAGGGCAAAATCATTGAAAGAGAGAAGTTCAAAAACTGAGAGGCTGGAGTATTAGAAATCATCGGTAATATGGTAGGAACTGTGTGGAGAATGTGGCGGTCTGCCAAGAGCTAAAAATCTTTAAAGCATTAGTGGGGGTAAAGCAGAAAAAGGGTAAGCCCTCCTGGATGACAACACAAATAAGTAGTGACTTATAGAGTCTTCCTTTGGAAGTTTATTGAATTTAAACAAACTTACTAAGAGGAAATGTTCGGCTAAACAAAAATCAGGAAAACTCGTTAATTCAAAGATTTACAGAATCTTTTAAGAAATAAATCCTCTCTAGAGCACAAATGATTATGAACGGAGTGGGACTGTACTCAGTCAGAAGTGAAATTGTAGTAAATTACCAGGGTCACTTTCTGGGGCTGTTCTTTTAATATAGATTTAACAGGATGGCCTTGCTGTATCATAATACACGATAATCCCTCCTTAGGCTATAGTAAGGATATCGAGGAAAGCAAAAACGTAATTGGCTTGAGCTTATATACCAAAGTAGTGCTGTAACTTCATATAGTGCCTTTAATTCCTAAGGAAAGGTCTATTGGCTGCAGTCTCTACAGCAGCAGGACGAGGCAGTCCCGATGAACTTTGTGATTCAAGCACAATGCTGCCATCTTTAAGAGTCACACCTTTGAAAAACAAAAATGTCCACTGAAAATAGATGCAGTAAAAGGTATTGCTGGGGTGCTGTCAAGTTCTTACGGATTTTATTCTTGTTATATTATATTCTAAATGTGATGTTAGGATTATTGGACGCTGCATTTTACTGTAAAAGTTTATAAACCTTAGGATTTAAAAGCTCTTTCCCTTTATAATTGAATGGCATTGTTATATGTAATAAGTAAATGATGTTTATTAGAAAATGTTTTAGTGTCCTATGGAAGATAAATCATTCTGTAGTTTAAAAAAAAATATATATATATATATGGCAATGCCAAAAAGGACCTGGGGATTAAAATGCTTCCGATTCTTTCCTTGCTGCGATTTCTGCACATTTATATTTAATTGATAATTATTAATTTCAATGACTATATTGCCAGAAGATCTGGAAAATGCTAGCTAGCCATGGTTTTCATTTTCTTGACACTCTGTAAATCTCCTACTATGGTACAACGGGCCAATAAAATAAGCATTACAATCCTTCAAGAAACAGTCAATAGTTTATAAAATCTAGACAGTGATTGACATGTCTGGTTTTATTCTCTGCCAGCTATTAGTAGCAAAGGTCAAAGAAGAACTATAAGTCAACTAAAACTTCAAATGAGCTTACATCTCTCTTTTTCAGACAAATGAGACCCATGCTCCCAGGAATGTGCAGCTCAGAAATCAAAACGACACGTTTGGCTGAGCTACAGGAATAGAGAATTGGGAATTTCAAGCAGACTTAAATGCCACACTTAGGAAGGTTTTAAAATAAATCACATCTAAACCCCAAACCTAAATTAAAAGGCAATTATTCTTTTTCAGTTTTGGCATTTCTAAAAAAATCTTAGGGCAGAAGAAGGAAGAATAGAGGAATAGGCCAAGAGAAAAGAATCCAGGGACCTCCTGGTTTCACCAATGAAAACTTTATTTAATATTACAGGAATGATTTGTCAAGGCGACATTCACATTCCCAGAGTAATTAATTTTCATTCCCATCATTGAGCATGAAGAATTAGAAAGTACATGAAGCACAGAATTATAAATGTTCCCAGGTGAGAAATAAGAAGCACTTGACAGTATTGGTATTATTCAATGCTCACTGAGCACCAGAAATGGGCCAGGCATCGTCTAGAACAAGGCAGAAACATGCCATAAAGTCCTGTGAGCTGCTGTGGTGAGCTGAAGCCCTCATGTTTCATCAGTAATACTATCTGTCAATCTGGAGTAAGTAGCAATTTAAATTCTGACCATTGTTTGGGCATGCTTTGTTACACTACTTCAGCAACTACACTACTGCCATAAAGCAAACTCAGCAATTGCTTAATTGATTATGTGCCTATTAAGGATACCTTCGCTTTGACGCATGCTACCTGCATTCTGTGTACTGAAAGGAGAAAGACTCAAGTCACAACTTATAAATGTATAAGCCAGTTTACCACCCCTTCTTCCCTGCCCAATCTGCAGTGTTTTGAAAGACTATAAAAAAGGTGTTTTATTTACAGAAGTGGCAGAAAAGAAAGCCAATGCATAAATGTGGGTGAAGAAATCAAAGGACATTTACCCATATTCAATTCCCATTCCTTACACACTATCTGAACCCCAAATACGCCATGAAATCTTGGCTCTTCTTTCCCCGGCAAAATCAAAAATAGCATTTAATGCACCATGTGCTCCTTGTTTCTATACAACAGGATTCAGCAAATGGGAGAATGGTAATGCACAATCTAGAGAGCTGAACACAAAGAAGATCAAATGATGGAGCACTAAAACCTTAAAGGAAATAATGGATTTAAATATAACCATAGCTAGTATCATAATCCTAACCAAGGAAACAAGATAATAATGACATCTGGTTAAGATTCCTTTCTAGGATTCCAGAGAAACAAAGAGAATGCCAGATGTGTCATTTCTGTATGATCATGCAATCATCATATAGGACGTGGAGAATTTCCTTTCACCTGTGATACCTCTTTCTCTGGAACTAACTTGTTTTATCTACAACTTGGCTACGTGACACCCTGACATGATCGAGACACCTTTTAAACAAGGCTCCAAAAGGGACAAACTGAAAGCTTTTATCCATTTTGCTTTTTTCAGGCTGGAATACATTTTTGATGCATATTTCTAATATCATTTTCCAGTTTATCGCTCTTAATTCTTAAGATGAAGCTTTACAATTGGTTTGCTGACTAAATACACACTCTAAGAAGTTACCCTACTATTCTGGTAAAAGGGCAACCACGGATAATAAGTTTACATTGGGCCCCATTCACATTACCTTCAGCACTATTTTGATAGGGATCTACAGAACCATTTTCATATGTACATAGACTTTCGATAATGTTCCATCCCATTTAATGTGTGTTTGTGTCAAATGATTGTTAATGATTGTGCATCCCCAAGGTCAATTTACTTCACTTATGTCAAGTTCAAAATCATACAGATTCAGTTCAGACTCTGATCAAAAATGATGGCATTTTAGATGATGTTACTAATTCATAAACTAGCCCACCTTTAATCTTTTCAGGGAAGTAGATAATATACTATGTCAACATGGACCAAAAAAAGTGATGACAAGGGAAGTAATAGAGTGTAGGAAAAGATAAATACCAAAGACAATCACTCCAAGCAAGTTCTCTCATCTAAAGAACGTATCCTGTGTTTAAACAAGTGATGTATGTCTAAAATGGATTGTTTGATGTTACAGTTAAGCAAGCGGATAAAGCAGAGAGTAATTCAGCTGCAGTCAGTTAGAATGTTTTTGTGTCTGGAAAGCTCTCAACATAGCATCAATAATGAGTTTTGTGGCTTTTTGAAAATTTTTCAGACAAAATTCATATCTATTATTTCATTTTCATCACCACCTTATAAAAGCAGTACAACAAATACTTTCATTACATTTGATAGAAGAAATTGAGACAAAGATTTGTCTAGAGTTGTACTTAAGTAAGAAAATGAAGCAAGAACTTAGCTCCCCTGGTCCCTTCCTGTGAGAGGTTTGGGTATGGTCATTTCCGGACCCCTAGTAATTTGAGGAACAGTGTACTCAGAACTCAAGGGCAGGTTCTCTCACCCTCAGCCCTATTGACATTCTGGGCAGGATTATTCCTTGTTGGGGGTAGATGGTGCTCTCCTGTGCATTGCAGGGTCTACCAGCATTCCTGTCTCTGCCCACTAGATGGGAGTAGCACCTCCCTCCCAGTTGTGACAACCGAAAAAGTTTCCAGACATGACCAAATGTCCCCCCAGGGGCTGCAAAACTGCTCCAAGTTGAGAAGCACTGATCTAGGGACAACTTCAAAGAAATCACATGACTCCCCTGGTCTCAGTAGCCAAGGAAGAGATTGTTTTGGAGACTTTTACCATTTAGAGCTATAAAAAGGGGTCTGCGAGATTGCTTTTAGGCATAATGCAGAGTTTCTAGAGCAGCAATCTTTCTTTCATCCTTTTCCCCTGTGTTAGGAGCAAGCAACTCAAGCATATTACCATAAGGTTATTGGTACCCTACCAGTTCTCACCCAATATAACCTTGTTGGTGAGAGGCATCTTCCTATATCTTGAGAGTGCTGAATGACTTGTCTAGCAAGCTGTGCCCCAAAACTTGGACTACAACGTGTGACCATAGAGATTGTACCCTTAACAAGAGCACCTAGCTGAGACTGCAGACAAGGACTGAAATATAACCCATGTTCCAAAGTTAAGGTGTGATACCTGGTACAGTGATACATTTCTTAAGGAAATGGATAGATTTTCTAATTCACTTAAAGGGACCATTTGGCCTAATAGTTCTATTGAGATATGGCCAAAAGGATAAGGGAAGAGATGGAATGAGAAGTGGGGATTACAGAAGGATGTCAACACTACCTCCGTTTGGCGTGGGTAATACCAAGGATCCAGTGGTCTTCCTGGCAATGTCAACTTCAGGTACAACTATGCTATATATGGACCCCTTGCTGGTCCTTACAGCTTCTGCAGCAATCCCCTAGTCAGGGATTAAGGAGGAGAGTGTGAGAAGGACCCTCTACCTCAAGGGGCTAAAACAATAAGTCCACCTGGGCTTGGGCCAGAAAGCATTTTGAATTAAATATGAGCTAGCAATTTGTAAAATAAGCAGGACTCCATTTCAAAACTACAATAAGACTGTTTTAATAGTTAAATGTAACCCAAATGGTAGAGTTAAAATAAGATGCCACTGGAGAGCCTGCCACCCAGAGGAAAAGTGGGTTTGATAGAACACTGTTGTTAACGACTATGGAGAAAATCACTTTGTGTTATCACATAACTTGTGTCTTCTTTCATACTAATGAACGAATTCACATATATATATGTGTTTCTGCCTAAAACATTGATCTTTTTCCTCTCATTTTTTATCCTCAAACACAATTAGTCGTAATCACCTAAATAGGCACAGGGTTTTTAATTATCATTATCATTAAAAGGCTGCGTGTTCCCCATAGAGATTTTCTACAGTCAGTACTTACTATTATTTCAGAATTTGTGTTAGGGTGGGGGAAGTGGTAGTACTTCATTACCAGAATAAAACAGCCAACTCTTTAAGCAATTATTATTGAAATTAAAATGATATTCAATCTTAATTGAAAGATAATGACAATTACAGATTCCTTTAAAAAATACCTTTGTGTTTTAGGTCTGTGTTTCATTCAGTGCTGTAGGTAGAAATCCAGATATTTTTATATATGGCCATTCAAGCTTGATTTAAAAATTTCTTTCCAAAGGGTTTCTCCACAGTCAACAAACAAGATATGAGCTCTCATAAGATGCATACTTCCTATTTTTTAACAAGGCAAGACCTTAGCAACCACCTGACAGAGAAATCAATCCTTAAACAGCATCAGTGGCTCTCTGATTCCCTGTAATATTGCCCAATAAAGTCACCCCTAACAACTGGCTCTGCAACTCAGGATTTTACTCATCATGCCCCCTGCTGCTACCCCCACCATCAATGGCAGTGATTGCCAGATAGGGGGAAGGGTTCTTCTCATTTCAAGAAAATTCATGACATCTTCCTACAAATTTTAAAGGAAAATAGAAATCAAGAATCTTTATATTTATTTTACCTCTCAGCTCATTTATTTATTTCTAAATGGCCAGAGAAAACCTAAGTGAAAACAAAACACATAGGAGCTTAGGGATTCAATCAAAGACTATGGAGGTAGAAACAAAACAGTAGTCGTCTCCGTCTCTTCACAGCCCCCAGAAACACAATCAATCTTCAAATGTCTCTCTTTTCATCCAGGACTTCCAAATGACTGTTTTTCTGTTTCTTCATGCACACATTCACTAAACCGTTTACTTATTTACTCATTTTTTCTTATCTGGGTGAAGCAGATTCTGCTAGTTGCCCACACAATATTCACTCTCCAGTTCTTCCTTACAAAGAGAATCCGAAGGGTACCTGGATGCCTCAGTGGGTTAAGCATAAGACTCTTGATTTCAGCTCAGGTCATGATGTCACAGTTCATGAGTTCAATCCCCATGTCAAGCTCTGTGCTGACAGTGTGGAAGCTGCTGAGGATTCTCTCTCTCCCTCTCTCTCTCTCTTAAAATAAGTAAATAAACATTTAAAAAAAAAGAATAAAAAATGGGTGGTCCTAGTGAAAATGTTACAGGGTAAGAATAGGAGCTCTACTTATTCAGCCTCCTTCTCTATGATCTCCCATCCCCCTAACCCAGCCACAAGACTTGCATCCTCTTCTCCAGAACCAAGAAAAGACAGCACATCCTAGTCCCTTGATTCCCTTTGTTTAAACACATGTGTCTTTTCACTAGATTGCAAAACTTTTAAGGACAGGGTAATTTCTGACTTCATTTTGGCATTCCTAGGTTCTAGCTCTTATCCTGACATGAATCAGCACTTCATTGATGTTTAGTGAAAAAAAAAAATCAAAGAATGGTTTCTATTTTTCTATTAGCTGAGGGAAAGTAGTGACAAGGAGAATTCATTAATTCATAGGAATCCGACTTTGTTTCCTTTTCTATCTCGCCTGAACCCTCTAATTTCATCATTATCCTTGCGTTTCTCTATACCCGTTCTCCTTCGATTGTTCTTTCCCTTACAAAACCTCAGCTTTGGACAATTTAAATATTCAAACTCTATTTCATATCCATGTTCTTAAACACTAGTGAGACTATAATTCTACAATAATAAATAGATGATGAACTCAATCTTGAAGCAGTTGTTGTTTAAATGCCTTTTTATAATAGCAGCATTTATTAATTCACGGCATTCCAACTCCAGTCATTATTAAATTTATTTGATGTCTCTACCTGGATTCCCCTTGCATATCCAATCTTCATCTAGTCAGCTTGGCCTTAGGAGTCAATGTATTCTCTCCAAACTCTAAGAAAGTTTTGTTTGACTCCTCCATCCATGTTAGGTGCTTTGCTTCTGGGTTCTCATGCAGACTTTGAATACACTTATCATAGCTCTTCCCCTAATGTTCTGTAACTTATTTGCTTCTTAATTTCCACAATAGAAAATAAGGCAATGGTTTGTATTGTTAACACCTAAAACAGTGTCCAGTACACGTGTACTCAATAAATATTATTAAAAAGATTGAAAGATGAAAGAATAAGGAAGAAGAGGAAAGAAGGAAGGGAGGGAGGGAAGAAGGCATTATGATGGCACCTATAAAATTTCTCAGAAGATAGATTCAGACACACTTTTTAAAAAATGTATCTCACTTATCACCATCTACATATAAATTTGCTTCCAACCTTCCTATCCACACATGCCCTTCCTGTCCATACCCCCATTGCTATAGTCCCAGTTTCTCCACTGCTATGCTCCAAAGAACAATGCGCTGAAGGACATTAATGTATATGAAATATATAAAGTCTAAAACCTAGATGCCTTGTGTTGTCTGTTTCCAACATTCCTGTGATGATATGACATCTTCATTTAACTCTTTTTAGTTTGCTTCACCATGCTTTTCTCTAGGAATCTGGCAATGATTCCCTGGGATGGAGCCAGAGGTTAATTTTATTGATGCTTCATTGCTATGTCTAAAATTATCTTTCATTGATCCCCAACCACAATATCCCCAAAGGCTTGAGTGGTTTGACTCTTTTCCATCAAGTAGTGTAGTCATGACATCACTAGAGATATGAAGGGGTCCTTTATGATTGTATCACTTATGGGTCTTAGTATAGGGTTGGTAGAGGCAAAACCTGCCAGGTTCCAATGTACCCAGTATTTCTCTTTCACAAAATCTTCTGGAAATTATATGCAAATAGAACTCATGATAACTCTCCCAACAAGCTAGGACAGATGTTTTCAAGCTCAGACACCTGTCTTTGTCCTCTTATTCTATAC
The DNA here is from genome assembly GCF_018350175.1 of Felis catus. Lineage (NCBI taxonomy): Eukaryota > Metazoa > Chordata > Mammalia > Carnivora > Felidae > Felis > Felis catus. Next base: position 135,090,109 of record NC_058371.1, read on the forward strand.
AGAACTTGGGAAGAGGTTAAAATTTACAAGCACTTTTTTAAAAGTCTATCCATTTATCTGAGAAAGAGAGAGAGAAAGTGAGTAGGGGAGGGGCAGAGAAAGAGGGAGACAGAAAATCCAAAGCAGACTCCAGACTGTCAGCAGGGAACCCTAGGTAGGACTCAAACTCACAAACCATGAAATAATGACCTGAACCAAAACCAAGAGTTGGACACTTAACCAACTGAGCCACCCAGGAGCCCCAAAAGACACTTTTATAAATGTTTCCTTTGGTGAAGAGGTGCTTGAAGTGGTTGTGTCAGAATAAATGGTGATGGTAAAAGCCTTTGACTTGCTATAGCTACAACTTTCCTTAGAGTGTGTAGTTCATTGCTAGCTTGTTTATGTAAAAGAAACACACAAATTCATTTTGACTAAAACTCTGTTGGCATACATTTTGCATTTCATTATAAGAAAAAAATTATTGATAGAAACAACGACAAGACAGTTTGATATTTGTTCAATTACTAGTCATCTTGTCATAGAAAATTTAACTTTAATCAAAATTTAAACTTATTTTTGTTATGCTATTAATCATAACTCCATATTGCCATCACATTGAACTTAAGATGATGACAGACATGCAAGTAAAGATGTTCTGTAAATAATTGCAATGAAAAGTTAGAACACAGAAAAAGGACATTGCCAGAGAAATGGCTTTAGAAGTCCTTCACAGAGTTGGTAATTGAGCAAAAGGATAGATTATAAAGAGTAAGAGGACAGGGCCTTGGAAAATTGCTATTGATAAACAAAAAAAGAATGAGAAAGCAGGAAAAGAAAAATTCGCAGCTCATGGAAAATTTCTATAAAACCAGGTAATTAATTGTTACTGAAGCTGAAAGTACCTTCTTTTCCAAGTATCCTTAGTGCTTGGCACAGTAACTTCTCTGTAAATGTTACCTATCTAGGTAGGTGCATGTATGTGAGTGTATGTGGGGGGGGGGGGGGGTAGTAAGTTCTCTGTAAATATTTGATAACTGAATAAGTAACAAGATGTTCAATCAGATATTAGAGCTGAAGCACAATACAGATTTAGATGCTAACAGGAGACAAAAATTAAATTAAAATTTATAATGTTAAAACACATAGAAGTTTATTTCTTCCTTTTGTAAAATCTAATATGTGTATTCCTAATCAGTTTCTCTCTTCAAAGTTTTGTTCAAGAACTGAAACTGTTTTTATCTCATGGCTGTTCCATCTTCAACATCTGGCTTCCAAGGTGTTGGAACATCTGGCTGTGCTCATCTGCATAAAGCCACCAAAATGAGAAATAGGCAGAATTCATTCCCCCTCACATTCTGCTGGCAAGAACCTATCTTCTAAAGTGTATCCCGGGGCGCCTGGGTGGCGCAGTCGGTTAAGCGCCCGACTTCAGCCAGGTCACGATCTCGCGGTCCGTGAGTTCGAGCCCCACGTCAGGCTCTGGGCTGATGGCTCAGAGCCTGGAGCCTGTTTCCGATTCTGTGTCTCTCTCTCTCTCTGCCCCTCCCCTGTTCATGCTCTGTCTCTCTCTGTCCCAAAAATAAATAAACGTTGAAAAAAAATTTAAAGTGTATCCCACTTAGATACAAGAGTAGCTGAGAAACATAAACCCTCAGCTACAGAATAAGAGACTACAAGTTTTTTTGTAGGATGATTAATCACCTCTGAAATGAGCTAAGAGTTTGGTTGTTTGTACAATCATTCATGTTAGACTGATTAGCTTGATTTAAAGTATCATCAGAAGAGGGGCACCTGGGTGGCTCAGTCGGTTAAGCATCTGACTTTGGCTCAGGTCATGATCTCACAGCTGGTGGGTTTGAGCCCCATGTTAAGCTCTGTGCTGACAGTTCAGAGCCTGGAGTCTATTTCAGATTCTGTGTCTCTCTCTTTCTCTTCCCCTCTCCAATTTGTGCTCTCTCTCTCTTTCTCTCTCTCTCTCTCTCTCTCTCACTCCCCTCCCAAAAAAAGTATCATCAGAAGGGATGAAAGAAGATACGCTATCGGTTCAAAAAAAGACTTAAGTTATAACTTCATTCTGGCTCAAGCCATATCAATTAAATGGAATAAAATGAAATAATTCCTTAGTCTCATCTTGAGTTAGGTGGAGTAAAAAATTGTGTCTTGACCCTGTTACTACCAATGAAAATTAAATAAATTATTCACCTTTTGAAGTAGAATTAATAGTTTCAGCCCATTTCAGGGGCACCTGGGTGGCTCAGTTGAGCATCTGACTTCGGCTCATTTCATGGTCTCAGGGTTCATGAGTTGGAGTCCTGTGTCAGGCTCTGTGCTGACTGCTCAGAGCCTGGAGCCTGCTTTGGATTCTGTGTCTGCTTTTCTCTATGCCCCTACTCTGCTCATTCTCTCTCTCTCCGTCTCTCTCTTTCTCTCTCTCTCTCAAAACTAAATAAACATTTCAAAAAAAAATTTAATAATTTTAGTCCATTTCAGTTCAGCCATTAGGCTGCTATAAGTGGTTATTCTCTGCCAATTGGATGGGAATGTTTGCCCTAAGGGTTGGGTTGGGGTGTGGTGGAGTGAGAGAGGGCTACTTATCTCAAAGTTAAAGTCTATAATTAAAACATATAATTAAAACATCTGGTTTTGGCTTAAGTCATGATCTCACAGTTTGTGAGTTTGAGCCCCACATGGGGTTCTGTACTGACAGTGCAGAGCCTGCTTGGGATTCTCTCTCTCTCTCTCTGCTCCTCCCCCACTCATGCTCTCTACCTCTCTGTCAAAAATAAACAAACAAAAAAAATTTTAAAAACCATCTTGTTATTCTGGCAGAATGAAGTTCCGAGAAATGGAGTACTGGAGCATAAGTGCTTGGCATTAAGCTTTTGATTGCCAGGACATTTATTTCAAAAGTCATTTATTTTGAATAAACATATTGCAAATTGTATGACACAGCTACTAGGAAAACAACCAGATAAAGAACTAGGCCACCCACACCATGAAGTTCCCCTTTCAGGAAATCCTGGGTAACCTACATAAAAAAATTATCTCAAAACACATGAAAATAAAAACACAACACATCAAATATTATGGGATGCAGAAAAAGCAGTTCTGACAGGAAAGTTTATAGCAATAACTGCATGTATTAATAAATTAGAAAAATATGAAATAAACAACCTGACTTGATACCACAAGGAATTAGAGAAAGGAGAACAAATTAAACCCAAGTTAGCATAAAAAAGGAAATACTAAGGATCAAAGTGGAATAAATGAATCAGAGAAAGGAAAACAACAGAAAGAATCAACAAAACTAAGAGCAGTTTTTTTTGAAAAGATAAACAAACTTGACATTTAGCTAGACTAAGAAAAAAAGAGATCCAAAAAAATGAAATTAGACATGAAAAAGGAGACATTACAATGGATACTACAATAACACATAGCATCATAAGAGATGACTATGAATAAGTATATGCCAACAAATTACAGATATAAGTAACATGCCTGATAGAGAATTTAAAGCAACAATCATAAAAATACACTTTGGGCTTGAGAAAAGAATAGAAGACATCAGTGAGATGCTTACCACAGAGGTGAAAGAGTTAAAAAAGAATCAATCAAGGAAAAAGAATGTAATAAATGAGATTGGAAACAGGCTTGATGCAATGTAGATCAGGCTGGAAGAAACAGAGGAATAAATTAATGACCTAGAAGACAAAATAATGGAAAATAATGAAGATGACCAAAAAAGAGAAAAAAGAATTATTCAACATGAGAATAGACTTAGGGAACTCACTAACTACATCAAACATAACAACATTTGTATTATAGGAGTCCCAGAAAAAGAAGAGAGAAAAAAAGGGGGCAGAAAATTTATTTCAAGAAATAAGGGCAGAAAAACTTTCCTAATCCAAGGAAGGAAAAACATCCAGATACAGAACTCACAAAGAACTCCCACCAGAATCAATAATGCAGGCGAACATCAAGACATATTATAATTAAATTTGAAAAATATAATGATAAAGAAAAAATCTTGAAAGCAGCAAAACAAAGAAGTCCTTAACTTCTAGGGGAAAAACTCATGAGGCTGGCTGGAGATTTCTCAACAGAAACTTGGCAAGTCAGAAGGGAGTGGCATGATATATTTGAAGTGCTGAAAGGGAAAAAATATGCAACCAAGAATACTTTATCCAGCAAGACTATCATTCAGAATAGAAGGAAGGACAAAGAGTTTCCCAAACAAACAAAACCTCGAGTTTGTGACAAAGCCAGCCCAGCAAGAAATATTAAAGGGCACTCTTTGAGTGCACAGGAGAGACCAAAAGTGGGAAAGACAAGAAAGGATCAGAAAAATCTTCAGAAACAACCACAAACCAAGTAATATAATAACAATATATATACATCTATTAATAATTATTTTGAATGTAAGTGAACTAAACACTCCAATAAAAATACATAAGGGTATCAAAATGGATAAAAAAAAAAAAACAAGACCCAGGGGCACCTGGGTGGCTCAGTAGGTTAAGCACCCAACTTTGGCTCAGGTCATGATTTCACAGTTCATGAGTTCAAGCCCCACATTGGGCTCCCTGCTGTCAGCACAGAGCCTTCTTTGAATCCTCTATCTCCCTCTCTTTGCCCCTCCCTTGCTTGCTCTCTCTCTCTCTCTCTCTCTCTTTCTCAAAAAAAAAATAAATATTAAAAAAAAACAAGCTCTATCTATCTTCTGCCTACAAGACCTAAAGACGCCTGAAAATTGAAAGTGAGGAGGTGGAGAAACATTTAATACCCAAAAGGATGTCAAAAGAAAACTAGAGTAGCAATATTTATATCAAACAAACTAGACTTTAAGACAAAAAATGTAAAAAGAAACAAAGAAGGGTATTATATAATCATAATGAGGACAATCCAACAAGAAGATATAATAATTGTAAATATATGAACCATGAGAGTACCCAAATATATAAAACAATTCATAATAAATATAAATAAACTAATTGATAATAATGCAATATTAGCAAGGGACTTTAACATCCCACTTATATTAATGGACAGATTGTCTACAAAGAATATAAACAACGAAAAAATGACTTTGAATGACCATATTGGACCAGATGGGCTTCACAGATATATTCAGAACATTCCATCCTAAAACTGCAGAATACACATTCTTTTCAAATACACACAAAACATCCTCCAGAATAGATGCATAGGTCACAAAAAAAGGTCTCGACAAATACAGAAAAGATTGAAATCATACCATGTGCCTTTTTGAACCACAATGCTATGAAACTAGAAGTCAAGCACGAGAAAAAAAATTGGAAATAACAGAACTACATGGAAGTTAAACAACATGCTACTAAACAATGAATGGGTCAACCAGGAAATCACAGAAGAAATTCAAACAATACATGGAAACAAATGAAAATGGAAACACATTAGTCAAAAATTTTGGAATGCAGTGAAGGCACTTTTAAGAGGGAAGTATATAGCAAAAACAGGACTACCTCTAGAAGCAAGAAAAATCTCAAATGCAAAAACCTAACCTTACACCTACAGAGCTAGAAAAATAACAAAGCCTAAAGCCAGTAGAAGGAAGGAAACTTATATAAAGATTAGAGCAGAAATAAATGATATAGAAACTAAAAACCAGATCAATGAAACCATGAGCTGGCTTTTTAAAAAATAATAATAATAAAATTGATAAACCTCTATCCAGACTTATCAAGAAGGAAAGAGAAAAGACCCAAGTAAATAAAACCACGAATGAGAGAGGAATGATAACAACCAACACAAAAGAAATACAATCATAAGAGAATATTAAAAACAACTATATGTCAATAAATTGCACAACCTGGAAGGAATGGAGAAATTCCTAGACTTACAAACTACCAAAACTAAAACAGGAACAATAGAAAACTGGAACAGATTGATAACCAGCAAAGAAATTGAATCAGTAATCAAAAAAACTCCCAGCAAAGAAAAGTCCAGGGCCACATGACATCACAGGCAAATTCTACCAAACATTTAAAGAAGCGTTAATACCTATTCTCAAACTATTTGAAGAAGAAGAAGAAGAAGAAGAAGAAGAAGAAGAAGAAGAAGAAGAAGGAGAAGAAGAAGAAGGGGGAGGGGGAGGAGGAGGAGGAGGGGTAAGAGGAGGAGGAGAAAAAGGAAAACTTCCAAATTCATTCTATGAAGCCAGAATTACCCTGATCCTAAAACCAGATAAAGACTCCACTAAAAAAGAGAACTACAGGCCAAATCCTTGATGAACATGGATGCAAAAATTCTCAATAAAATACTTACAAAACAAATCCAACAATTCATTAAAAGAATCATCCATCATAATCAAGTGAAATTTATTCCTGGGTTGCAAGGGTGATTTAATATTTGTAAATCAATCAATATGATACACCACATTAATAAAAGAAAGGACAAGAACCATATGATCATTTCGGTAGATGCAGAAAATGCATTTAATAAAGTACAACTCCCACTCATGATAAAAACCCTCAACAAAGTAGTTTTTCATGGAACATACCTTAATATAATAAAGGCCATCTATGAAAAACCTACACCTAATACCATCCTCAATGGGAAAAACTTGAGAGCTTTTCCTCTACAGTCAGAAACAAGACAGGGCTTTCTACTCTTACCTCTGTTATTTAACATAATACTGGATGTCCTAGTCATAGCAACAAGACAATAAAAAGAAATAAAAGGCATCCAAATCAGCAAAGAAGAAGTCAAACTGACCATTTGCAGATGACATGATACTCTCTATATAGAAAATGCAAAAAACTCCACCCAAAATCTGCTAGAACTAATAAATTCAGTAAAGTCAGAGGATACAAAATCAACATACAGAAATCTGTTTCATTTCTATACACCAATAATGAAGCAGCAGAAATGTAAATTAAGGGGGCGCTTGGGTGGCTCAGTTGGTTAAGCATCCGACTTCAACTCAGGTCATGATCTTAAGCTCGTGAGTTCAAGCCCACGTTAGACTCTGTGCTGATTGCTCAGAGCTTGGAGCCTGCTTTGGATTCTGTATCTCCCTCTTTCTCTGTCCTTCTACTGCTCATGCTCTGACTCTCTCTCTCAAAAATAAATAAACATTAAAAAACTTAAAAAAAAGAAATGTAAATTAAGGAATTAACCCCATTTACAATTGCACCAAAAACAGTAAGATACGTAGAAATACACTTAATCAAAAAGTTGAAAGAGCTATATTCTGAAAACTGTAAAACACTGATGAAAGAAGTTGAAGATGACACAAGGAAATGGAGAAACATTCTATACTCATGGATTAGAAGAACAAACATTGTTAAACTGTCTATACTACTGAAAATAATCTACACATTTAATGCAATCCTTATCAAATACCAACAGTATTTTTTCACAGAGGTAAAACAAGCAATCCTAAAATGCGTATGGAATCACAAAAGACCCTGAATACCCAAAGCAACCTTAAAAAAGAAAAGCAAAGCTTGAGGCATGACAATTCCAGACTTCAACTTATATTATACAGCTGTAGTGATCAAAACACCATGGTACTGGCACAAAAATAGATATAGATCAATAGAACAGAATATAAAACCCAGAAATGAACTCACCACTATATGGTCCATTAATCTTTGACAAAACAGGAAAGAATATCCAATGTGAAAAAGACAATCTCTTCAACAAATGGTGTTGGGAAAACTGGACAGCAACATTCAAAAAATGACACTGGACAACATTATACCATACACAAAAATAAATTCAAAATGGATTATAGACCTAAATGTGACACCTGAAACCATAAAAATCCTAGAAAAGAACACACACAATAATCTTTTTGACACTGGAAGTAGCAACTTCTTTTTAGATATATCTTCTGAGGCAAGGGAAACAAAAGCATAAATAAACTATTGGGATTTCATCAAAATAAAAAGCTTCTGCACTGCAAAGGAAACAATCAACAAAACTAAAAGTCAACCTATGGAATGGGAGAAGATATTTACAAATGATGTATCTGGTAAAGGGTTAGAATCCAAAACACATAAAGACCTTATCAAACTCAACACCCAGAAAAATGAAGAATCCAAATAAAAATGGGCAGAATATATGTGAATAGACCTTTTTTCCAAAGAAGACAGACAGATGGCCAACAGACACATGAAAAGATGCTCAACATCACTCATCATCAGGGAAATACAAATCAAAACTATAATATCACCTCACATCTATCAGAATGGCTAAAATCAACACACAAGAAACAACAGGTGTTGGTGAGGTTGTGGAGAAAGGGGAACCTTCTTGCACTATTGGTGGGAATGCAAACTGGAACAGCTACTCTGGAAAACAGAATGGAGTTTCCTCAAAACTTTAAAAATAGAACTAATCTATGATCCAGCAATTGCACTACTAGGTATTCAACAAAAGAATACAAAAATACTAATTCAAAGGGATACATGTACCCCAGTGTTTATAGCAGCATTATCTACAATAGCCAAATTATGAAAACAGCCCACGTCCATTGACTGATGAATGGATAAAGAAAAGGATAAAGAAAGGTGCACACACACACACACACACACACACACACACACGCACAGTGGAATATTACTCAGCAATCAAAAGAATGCTAGAGAGTATTATGCAGCAAAATAAGTCAATTGATAAAAGACAAATACCATATAAATTCACTCATATGTGGAATATAAATAAGAAACAAAACAAACCACCAAAGGAGAAAAGGGAGAGAAAAATCAAACCAAGAAACATATTCTTAAATATAGAGAAGAAACTGATGGTTACCAAAGGGGAAGTGGGTATGGGAATGAGTATATAGCTGATGAAGACTGAGGAGTGCCCTCATCATGATAAGCACAGGGTGATATGTGAGAGTTTTAAATTCCCATATTGTGCAGCTGAAACTAATCTAACATTATATGTTAAATAACTGGAATTAAATAAAAAATTTCTTTAAAAAAATCAATTGCATTCTTTTATACTAATGATGAAGCATCTTAAAAAGTTATAAAGAAAACCATCCCATTCAAAATAGCATCAAAAACAATAAAATGCTTATGAATATATTTAACCAAGAAGTGAAAGACTTGTACAATAAAACTACAAAACTTTGCTGAAAGAAATCAAAGAAGACACAATCAAATGGAAACCCATCCCATGTTCGCTGATCAGAAGAATTAATATTTTTTAAATGACCATATTTCCCAAAGACATCTATAGATTCAACACAATACTTATCAAAATACCAAAGGCATTCTTCACAAAAATAAAGGAAACAACCCTAAAACTTGTGCAGAATCTCAAAAGACCCTGATTAGCAAAAGCAATTCTGAGGAAAAAAAACAAAAAGAACAAAGCCAGAGGGATCATGCTTTCCAGGTACGAAATGTAACACAAATAAATGTAACACAAATAAAAACACTATGGTACTAGCACAAAAATAGACACATTGGCTGATGGAATGGAATAGAGATCTCAGAATTAAACCCTGGCATATATGTTTGACTATATTCGACATGTGACTATATTCGATATGTTTGACTATATTCCACATGAAGAAAGGAAAGTCTCTTCAACAAATGGTACTGAAAAAAAACACACATGCAGAACAATGACATTGGACCCCTCATACAACTCATAAAAATTAACTCAAAATGGATCAAAGACTTAAACATAAGGCCTGATACCATAAAACTCCTAGAAGAAAACATAGGAAAGAAGATCATCAATAATTGTCTTAGCATCATTTTGAGGGGCATGACACCAAAAACAGAAACAACAGAAGAAAAAATCAACAAGTGAAATTACATCAAACTCAAAAACTTCTGCACAGCAAAAAAACAAAAACAAAAAACAAAAACAAAAAACAAAAAAAATGAAAAGACAACCTAGAGACTGGGAGAAAAATTTTGCAAACTGTATTATCAAATAAGTGATTAATATCCAAAATATATAAAGAACTCAGTTAGGTCAATAACAAAGAAACATCCAACTCAATTTAAAAGTGGGCAGAAGAACTAAACAGACATTTTTCTAAAGAGGACATCAAAATGGGCAACAGACATAAGAAAAGATGCTCAATATCACTAATCATCAGGGAAATGCAAATCAAAACCACCTCACATCTGTTAGAATGGCTGTCATCAAGAAGACAAGAGACAACATATACTGGCAAAGATGTGGTGAAGGTGAATATTTATACATTGTTGGTGGGAATGTAAATTGGTCCAACCATGATGTAAAATAATATGGAAGCTCCTCAAAAAAAAAAAAAAAAACTAAACTAAACTAAAATTAGAGATACCACATGAGTTTAAGGCCATACCATCCTGAACATGCCTGATATCATCTGATCTCAGAAGATAAGCAGGGTCAGACCTGGTTAGTACTTGGATGAGAGAAATACCATATGATTCAGCAATTCTACTTCTTCCCAAAGGAAATGAGAGGAAGATTCTGACAAAATATATGCACTTCCATGGTCATTGTGGCATCATTCACAATAGCCAAGATATGGAAACAACCCAAATGCCCATCAATAGATGAATGGATTAAAAAATGTAGTATATGTATGCACTGGATATTATTTGCCAGGAGAAAGGATGATATTCTCCCATTTGCAACAGCATGGATAGACCTTAAGCACATTATGCTAAGTGAGATAAGCCATATAGAAACACAAGCGGTGTATGATTTCACTTATATGTGGAATCTAAAATAGTTAAACCTGTAAAAACCAGAGTAAAATGGTGGCTGCCAGGAGGTGGGGGTGGGGGATAAGAGCAATGGTGTTTAAAGGTACAAACTTATAATGAGTAGCTAAACCATAGAGATCTAACACACAGTATAATGAATGAAACAACAATATTGTACAATACTTACATAACATGATAAATATCACTACATCAGCAAATCATATTACAATATATAAATGTATCAAAGTAGAAAAAAATTGTTGTTGTAAAACCCTCCCTGGCATTTCACCTCCCCTAGGTAAATTTCCCAAGCAATTTCTCTAAATAGAGTTAGCCATGGCCACTTATCTTTATTTTTATATACACAAAATAAAAACAGGATCTAATTTAGCTTTCATCATATCTTCTCCCTGACAGTGACCAATGTTGCTGATTTTATCATTTGCCCTATTTATTTTTTTCAGCTACTGTAATAGGTGAGTTCAAATGTAGTTGGATCCTTTTCATCTTTTTATTCACTTGCCCTACTATGCTATAGGGCAATAATTTCCTGACTTTGGGATTTCATAGACCCCTAAAATTTACCCCCATAAATTTGCAAAACTAACACTTTTTTCCAATTTAGTTTGGACCAGTGGAACCCTTCTTGCTGCCAGGTATTGGTCTTTAGTTTATATATATATATATATATATATATATATATATATATATATAATTTATTTATTTATTTTTGAGAGAGAGAGAGAGAGAGAGAGAGAGAGAGAGAGAGAGAGAGAGCAAGCAAGCAGCGGGGGTGGGTAGAGAAAGAGGGAGATAGGGGATCCAAAGCAGGTTCTGTGCTGACAGCAGAGAACCTGATGTGGGGCTGGAACTCATGAACTGTGAGATCATGACCTGAGCCAACCAGGCTCCCTGACAGTATAAGTCTTTTAGGTTAGCACTTGGGAGCCACTTTTCCAGGGATCATTGTTAAAACTACAACCATCCTGATTATGTGACTAACTTGAAGACATCCCAGGAGTAAGGCCTCGGTCTTACTGACAAGAGAAAAAAGTCCAAAACTGCAAGTGAGCCCAGAGACCCAAAAGTCTGTATTTTTATGAGCCTTTGATCTCAAAAGATAGCTAACATTAAGCAATTAGAAAACTGCAAATTCTTAGTGGTTCCCATAACTTGTACCTGCCTCTCAGCAGGCTGCCTCCTCCTTCAATTCTTTGGAGGCACCAGACATATTGTAAAAGAGGGAAGTATCTAATAATATTTTGGGGAGACAGATATTCTGGGACATTTGGAAGCCACAGGCAGAGATATTTTTGAGAGACACTCAGGCATCAACTCCATTTTCCACCCCACTTAGCATTGCTAGTTCTGAGTCTGGTTGATGAACTAGGAGAACCTGGCATATTTAAACAATTTCTAAACAAAAACACATACATTACTTGTGTCAATAATGAGATGTAAACTTAAACTGAAAACAACCAGGAAGTAGCAAGAATTCAGTCTCTTTCCCAACCCTAGCAGAATCCTAACAGTCCAGGAATGCCACAAGTGTAAAGAATTTAGGAGCAAGAGAAAAATCTTACTAAAATTACTGCTCTTGTTTCTGCTCTGTGTCATTACCTCACTCCCTTTATTTTCTATATCCTTGGCACCTTGGCAGCAATTAGAGACTGAGAGAAAGAGAGAGAGAGAGATTTCCTTGCCAATGTATAACCCAGTTTGCTACACTGCACATAACACCTATTTAGTTATTAACTGACTGCTATATTTGTTGGCAAGTCACCAAGTTCTGTATGGATTCTCCAAAACACATAGGAAACATAATTTTACCACTTATGGATTACCATACAGGTATTCAGAAAACAGGTGGGTTCTTATTTCCAGCAGAAAAAATTGATAATGTGGACTTTCTTCATCCAATTAATTGTATATAATATAATCTCAACCAATTCATTAATGCTACATGTGCTAACTCCTTACCTCCACTTTAGCCCGCAGGCAAGAAGAAGTAAATCAAACACAACAGCAAAACTCAGGTTTCTCTGACAGTGTAATGACAAGAACCACATGACTACATTTCCCTGTGTCTAAATCCATATACACTGTGCAATTTGAACAGAAAATAGTCAACAAAATGTAGTAACCATATTTGCACATGATAAGAAAATGTAATGTCCTTAACACAAAGCCTCAAGTACATGCAATCATTTTAACTACTCTACTGATGAGAAAACACATTGTATTTAGGCTTTAAGGCAGAGCTTATGAAATATAAAGTGTGAAGTGTTAACGTTTATTTAAATCTGTGACAGTTAAATTAAGTACTCTCGGTTTTGTGATTCCTTTTAGAAGCATTTATTTAAAATGACCCTTTCTTTTTTAAACTAATAGGAATTGGAAAAGTGTCATACAAGGTAATAATGAAAAGGGAAGACTCTATGTGGAACAAAATTTGTAAAAGAAACTTGCTGAGTCAAAGGAGATGAAAGGCAATGATGAACAGAAAGGAAATGGAGTTAAATTGCATTGTTGGACTATGCACCAGGCTCTGAACTCAGTGCCTTCTAAGTAATTTCATTTAATCCCCCAAAATACTATGATTTCATTATCATCATTCACACTGTCACAGATGAGGAAATGGATTCAAAGAGCCGATGTCACTTGTCTAAGTTCACACATTTGGTAAGTGGTAGAGTGGAGTTTTGAACCCAATTGTTATATGCTTTTTTATATTGCATACTTAGCTTATTCTAGTGCTGGGAATTTGAGAACCACACACGATATTGGCAGATTTCCTCCGTTATCCTCTCCATCTCTCCAAATTGCTTCACGGGGCATCTGAAGAACTCCATCTATAATAAACATTTCTTTGATTCTCTCAGGCTCCAGTTTTCTCTTCTTTGTGTGAAATCCTGTATTGTTTTTACTCGACCACGTACACATCCTATATCATATGTTACCTAGTTTGCCAGTCAACTTCTATACATGACTTAACTTATTGACTAAATCATTCACTTGCAGGCAGAGACCATATATTAAAGATCTTTGAGTTCCTTATTGTACAAGAATCCATAACAAATGTCTTTCCCTCACCAGCTTTGAGCAAGTAATGGTTGCTGCCTAGAGTGCCAGGTTGAAAACCTTTTGCAGCCCATTTCCTGGCTCAGTAAAAAACAATCCTTTGACCGATTAGTGATGGTGCTGAGAGTATGATTGCAGAGTGGGAGAAACCGGAGGTAGAGGAGGGGCAGAATATGCTAGCACTCATGCATGTTTGCTGACTCTGCCATAGTACTTCAAAGAGAACTTTGTACATTTTTGATTTCTGTTTTCAATGAGACTAATTCAGATAAGTGAAAAGAAGTCATCTAAAATTTACACTGAAATTATAAACCATGAACTAAAGTGATATTTTTATTCAGGCTAAACATGTAGAGAAAATGAAGCTTTTTTATTTCATTCTAACAAACTCCTATCCACAAATAATCCCTGTAGTTGACTCCCTAGTGAGTGAGGGGAAAGACTAATTAATTCTCCAATCCAGATTTCAGCTACAGATTTAGGATTAAATCCATACAAAATTTATTTTCTCTGGATAAAATTTCCCAGTGTTTAGGATATGCTCCTCCTCTCGCTAACTTCCTGTCTAAGAAATCTGCATGAGTAGAAGAGAAAGGTAGAATGTGTAACACAGATGCCTTGGTGGGCATTATGGTTCCCTTGGCACTGATAGAAATAACTTCATGCTAACCCTCAAACATATGCTTATTATTGTCCACTGTTCTAAAGTGCTATGGCCTTTGTTGACCTCGCCACACTGAGTCCTACTGGCCTCTTTCACTGCAGTTTAGGGCTGGTAATTCATGATTCAGTCCTTTGGCTCTATAAGCATTCATAGGAAGCATCAGCCATGTAACCATTATCCACTCAATCTGCTTTCAGTTCTTGATGATTGCAACTGCTGAGCCTATAGCTTCTCCTCTCCTGGCCCCAGGTTGAGTGTTCACTGCAACCTATGCAGCTGGGGTCACCTTGCCCCTTGCAATGCCTCTTGATTCTCAGCCCAGATTTTTAAATTTCAAAGTATCTATTTTATCAATGGTACACCCCAACTTAAATGTGCAGCCTCCTCTTAGAGACCCCAATAAGTACTAACTTCCTTGAATCTCTTAAATTTAATGAGCTGCAGAGTTTGATGCCTACCAGGATCCAAAAAGGTAACTGGGACATACTCCTAAATGCTTTGATATCTTCTTTTCTTTCCTACCTTCTTCATGCAAATAGGGACCACCCTTTTGGAGAAAGAGCTTTTTTCTATTTCCCTTATGTCATATCATATCTTCCTTGTTTCAGAGAAGGCTTGTCATAGATGGAAGGAGCATCCTCTTTACACTGTTGAAAAGAATTATGAACAGAGTCCTTCAAACCTAGCTTTAATATGATAAAGGAGGGGGAAAAGGAATTTGGAAAACCCTTTTTTAAAGCTATGGTAGGATTTAAAAGCCTAACATGTAGCATAATTTTGGTTTGCATGTCAGAAAGTTAATATTAACTAGGTCTTTATCTTTGTATTATGTGATATCAGTTCCTAATATAGTCCAAGGTAATGTCAACTCCTGGGGAACTAGGGCAGAGATCTTATACTCAAAAGGACAAAAGAGAAAAGCACATTAATAATTTTCAAACTACATTCTCACCACACCTCAATGTCAGTAACATACAAAATGGCTAGTGGTTGATGTATTCTGCTGATCAGAAGCCCAAGTCAATAGTCTGACTCCTTAAAAGACAAATTTACTTCAGGAGTATATGATTACAGGCTAAAATCTAATTTCAAGCTAGTCATGGAAGGGAATAGACATATGAGTAAGTTATACAAATTCTCACCATAACTAAAAATCATGATTGTAAAATATATGACTTCATAACGTTGATCATGAATGTCATCTTTATCATATTTGATTGAATCAGTTTAATTTTTGATACTCCAAGCCTATAAAGTAGTATGGCAATTTTTCTCTTTTACAGCATACCAGCTTCAGTTCTCCTCCTCACTAACTTGGGCTTACTGTTAAAAGTATATAAAATTTAGCTGCATGAATCCAAATACATTGGGAGCTTTTCTGGTTGTTATTCACGTACTGTTTCAGAAGGTGGAAAAATAGTGTTCAAATAAGACTAACTAGATTGAAACATCTATATGAACCAAAAACTCTTTCATCACTTTGTAAATATGTGAATCTTTAAGTAAACAAATAGTCAGCTCTTAAGGGATCTCAGTCATGTTTCTAAGCCTTGTCATTTGACCAAACTGGTTTTTTATTCAGTGAGTGTCCACCTGATGAATGCATGCCTATTTGTGGCCTCTTTCAAGTAAGAAGGCACATATTGCCCTTCAATTAGAAAAAATACCCAGTGCTTTATTCATTCATGCAGTGTTTCATTCACTCTATCCAGAGTGCAGGATCAGACATTGTACTCAATAGGTTTTAAACAACAAAAAGTAGAACACTGAATTCTGCCTCTGACCATGATAGAGTAAAGGGAAAAGGAGTTATCCCTTCACAGTAAACAACTGGAAAACTGGACAAAATAGATTTTAAAACCTGTGTTCAGGCATTAGACAACAGGCAGCAAATAAAATGTTCATGGCAAAAGGGGAAACAAATGAAGTGGTCCCTACAATCTTCTCAGCTTTGTACCTCAAGGCACTATCCAAGACATGATACAGGGAGAAGGATCCTAAGCAAAGCAGAGACATCTCACTGAGTTAGGAAGACAGAGATCTGAGTGCAGTGAAGATGAGTAGCTGGAATGTGAAGGGCAGAGGTCTAGAGAGGAAAGCACTATAAAGCTAGAGCCAGAAATACACATAGGGGCCTCCTCCACCCTTGGTAAATACAAAGTCATGATGCATAAGTAGAATCCCACAAGTCAGGACAAATAACAACCTGGGAGCTGAGACCTGAGTAAGAGCACATATGGGACTAGGAGACATTGAGTTTTGGCTAGCCAAAGGGCAGAGTCCTTCTTGAATACCTGGGGATTAAGGAGAAAATCCAGAAGGGAAATGTTTTAGTAGTAGGTCTAAATTAAACATAGATTAAAAGCTATTCTAAACTCAAAAGCCAGTAGTACTATAGTAACAAAATCAGAAAAATACATATTATAAGAAAACTTCAGATTATTACTTCTCATTAACATATATTAGAATCTTTTTAAAATATATGCAAATAAATTATAATAATAAAAAAATAAAATCATGACCAAATAGGGTTAATCCCTGGAATGTAAGTTTGGGTTAATATTAGAAAATCAATTGATATAATTAAGTATATTAACAATTGATGTGATTAGGCATATACATGTATATATACATATATCTATAGATGATACAGATATAGACATATAGATACAGATACATAGATATAGATGATACAGATATAGATGTAGATATAGATATAGAAAGAGAGAGAGACAACCTAATTGAAAAGTAGGCAAAAATAAACAACCAATAAACATCTGAAAATATGCTCAATATTATTTACCATCAGAGAAATACCATTAAAAATACCATAAGATATCATTACATATTAGAATGACTAACATTAAAATTGTTGACAATTGCAAATATTGTGAAAGATGGGGAGAAACTGGAACTCTCACATACTTCTGAATGTATAAAATGGTACAATTACTTTATAAAACAATTTAGGAGTTTCTCACAAAATTAATCACTTACCAGATGATATAACAATTATACTCCTAGATATTCACTCAGGAAAAATGAAACCTTATGTCCACGTGAAGAATTATACATGCGTATTCATATCAGGCTTATTTATAATAGTAAACTTGAAATAATGAAAATATCTGTCAATAAGTGAATGAGAAAACATATATTGGTATATCCATAAAATTGAATATTACCCAACAATAAAACAAGCTACTGACTCACATACAGGTGATTCTCAAAAACATGCTTAGTGAAAGAAGCTAGATACAAAAGAGTATGCATTCTATGGTTTCATTTAAATTTTAATTCTAGAAAAGGCAAATCTGATCCATAGTGACTAGTTATCAGTAGTAGCTGATAACTTCAGTAAAGCTGAAGGTAGGAGTTTGATTGAAAAGGTGCGCAAGAAAATGTTTTGGGGTGATATAAATGTTCTCCAGGTTGATTTTGGTGGTGGTTACACAAGTGTATGTATTTTTCAACTCCCCTAGCCATGAACTAAAAATTAGTGGATTTTATTATGTATGTAAATTATATCTTGAAAAGTTGATCAAAAAATTTGGAGTGACATCATTAGGGAAATACAAATCAAAACCAAATGAGATACAACCTCACACCTGTCAGAATGGCTAACATTAACAACTCAGGCAACAGCAGATGTTGGTGAGGATGCAGAGAAAGAGGAACCCTTTTTCACTGCTGGTGGGAATGGGAATGCAAACTGATGCAGCCACCCTGGAAAACAGTATGGAGGTTCCTCAAAAAGTTAACTACCCCATGACTCAGCAATTGCACTACTAGGCATTTATCCAAGGGATACTGCTTGGATAAGCAAGGGTGTGCTGTTTTGAAGGGGCACATGCACCCCAATGTTTATAGCAGTACTATGGACAATAGCCAAAATATGGAAAGAGCCCAAATGTCCAGTGACAGATGAATGGATAAAGATAATGTGGTATATATATACAATGGAGTATTACTCAGCAATCAAAAAGAATGAAATCTTGTCATTTGCAACAACATGGATGTAACTAGAGTACATTATGCTAAGTGAAATTAGTCAGAGAAAGACAAATATCAGATGACTTCACTCATATGTGGAATTTAAGATACAAAACAGATGAACATAAGGGAAGGGAAGCAAAAATAATATAAAAAACGGGAAGGGAACAAAACATAAGAGACTCTTAAATATAGAGAACTGAGGGTTGCTAGGATTGTGGGTGGGGAGATGGGCTAAATGGACAGGGGGCATTAAGAAAGATATGTTTTGGGATGAGCACTGGAAGTTATACATAGGGAATGAATCACTAGAACCTACTCCTGAAGTCATTATTGCACTATACGTTAACTAACTTGGATATAAATTTAAAAAGAAAAAAAATAAATAATTTTTGGAGTGAAAAAGTAATTTACTTCCCTTAATTTTGCATTTTTCTTAATCATATTCAGCAGTTAATCCTTGACATATTTGTTTTTTAATTTTTTTTTTCAACGTTTATTTATTTTTGGGACAGAGAGAGACAGAGCATGAACGGGGGAGGGGCAGAGAGAGAGGGAGACACAGAATCGGAAACAGGCTCCAGGCTCTGAGCCATCAGCCCAGAGCCTGACGCGGGGCTCGAACTCACCGACCGCGAGATCGTGACCTGGCTGAAGTCGGACGCTTAACCGACTGCGCCACCCAGGCGCCCCCTCATATTTGTTGAACCTTGAGTATAATACCCTGGTAGTCTATAACAGAAGTCTACTTATGACACTACCATTTTTCAAATCTTTGCTCTGTTAACTCTAGGTATTCAGGTGATATCTTCCAATAGGATCACCAGCTTCTAGACTGCTTTGAAACTGCCTCAGAATAAGTAACATCAAATGCGAGACACAGATCAGAAAAAGACCTGAAATATAGCTATAAGATCCATCGCATAGCCATGGGGAAAGAGCTACTCAGGCCACAATAAAGGACCGTGATTGGCCATAAGTAAAACTCAGAAAAATGGAGATAGGATGAAACCATAAATCTGAATCCTTACCTACTTATACTTGAAATGAGCCAAACTTATAAATTCATCTTGGCAAAGAAGTTTGTAGAATTCTTATTGACCATGGATTGCTAGAACCAAATGATGCAAGCAGAAGTGTTTTAGTACAATAGTCACTAGGAAGGAGATGAATTAACAACAGAATTTATTGTGCTAGGGTTCTGTGTGTGTGTGTGTGTGTGTGTGTGTGTGTGTGTGTGTGTAAGAGAGAGAGTGCATGTGCACTAACAAGGAAGAGACAGAAGGAGAGGGAGAGAAAGAATCTTAAGTAGGCTTCACACCCAGCTCAGAGCCCCACACAGGACTCGATGCCACAACAGTGAGATAATGACGTGAGCCAAACTCAAGAGTGTACCACTTAACCTACTTGTGTTAGAGTTCTAAGAGATTTGGCAAAGGTAGATAAATAGTACTTTCCTCATCTAGAAAAAGAAAGTAAATATTTTAAAGCTAAATGGTAGAAAATTTCTTGGGGTGCCTGGGTGGCTCAGTTGGTTAAGCGTCCAACTCTTAATTTTGGCTCAGGTCATGATCTCACAGTCCGTGAGTTCAAGCCCCGCATCTGGCTCTGTGCTGACAGCTCAGAGCCTGGAGCCTGCTTCAGATTCTGTGTCTCCCTCTCTCTCTGCCCCTCCCCTGCTCATGCTCTGTCTCCCTCTGTCTCAAAAATAAATAAAAACATTCAAAAAAATTTTTTTAAACTACCGATACCATTTTTCTTAGTATTGAGCAGAGAAAAAAAAAGTCAATACAGTAAAACCTTGGTTTGCAAGCACAATTTGTTCTGGAAACATGCTTGTAATCCAAAGCAATTGTATATCAAAGAGCATTTTCCAATAAAAAAGAATGGAAACTTGGATGATTCATTCCTCAACCCAAAAATATTAATATAAAAATGATTACAATATTGTAATATAAAACAAAATAATAAAGAAAATACAAAATATAAAAAAATAAACAAACCTGCACTTACCACTGAAAACCTTCATACCTAGTGTGAGGGAGACAATAGAGAGGAGGGTTACTGTGTAGGACAACTTTCTTTTTTTCTAGTTTCTTTTTTAATGTTTATTTATTATTTTTGAGAGAGACAGAGACAGAATGCGAGCAGATTAGGGGCAGAGAGAGAGGGAGACATAGAATCTGAAGCAGGCTCCAGGCTCTGAGCTGTCAGCACAGAGCCTGACACGGGGCTCGAACTTACGAGCTGTGAGATCATGACCTAAGCCGAAGTGAGAAGCTCAACCGACTGAGTCACCCAGGCGCCCCTGTGTAGGACAACTTTCACTATTACTAATGGAATCCCTGCTATCTATTGGCTCAGTGGAACCATTTTCTTTTCATGCACTTTGAACAAGGAACCTATCCAATAACACTTGTTTTTGCCTCCTTTTGATGAATGCATGGAAATATGACATTGCTTTGACAATCACCCACAATTCTGCAGCAAGTGAGCAAGAGAGAGAGAGAGAGAGAGAGAAGAGCCACTGGCTCAATTGTGATCACATGATATTCACTACTCATATTTCAATACATCGCTTGTTTACCAAGTTAAAATTTATTAGAATGTTTGCTCACCTTGAGGAACACTCACAGAACAAGTTACTCACAATCCAAAGTTTTACTGTATTTGCAAATGTGTAAAATGATCTTTTTAAAATGCAATATTAAAAAAATATGCTATCATTCTTTTTGGCAGTTTAAACATGAAAAACAATTTACTAACACAAGCATGCATACCTTAAATGGATGAGAGACATCATAGGGAAAATGCCAGTTAATTCTCTATAGCTAGAGTTTTCTTTTAGCAACATAAATTCTTATGTGATAAGAAACTTCTGTGGCCCTCTCATTGCCTATAGAATAAGTCCCAAAATCCTATGTCTGGCAATACATGGCCATTTATACCCTAACCTCATCCTACCTTACCAGCCACACCGTCAATTACCCTCCCAACCTCTGCCTTCCCTAAAAACTAAGCCAATCCCCATTTCACAAATACTCAGTGTTCATTCCATCTCTATTCTTTGTACATATTCTTCTCTTTTTCTAACTATTCTTGACATATGTCACCCAGCTCATGGGTGTCTCCCCTGTAAAGCCTAACGTGGCTTTCTGTTTCTCCTGGTCCCTGGTTTACAGTTCTCTTACAGAATATGTCACAAAACACTGTTAATTTTGTATGCCAGCCTCCCTGGTTGTATTAGAAGATATTTTTCCCAGGGCCAGAGCTATAATTTATTAATTCTTGTTCATTTGTTAATTATTATATATTCCATTCCTTGTAAAGTTATTGTGAATAACAACAACACAATAAAGTTTAATACACTGAATTTCATGAGTCTTCAACTTGTTTATGATCGCTTTATTTCTGGTGTAAGTGAAGTTATTTTATTGTGGGCTTTTTTGTTTGTTTGTTTGCTTGTTTGCTTTGTTTTATTTTGTTTTGTTTTCCTCCCTGATGTTACTCGTTTCTCTTGAATATGGTACTTTTCATGGCTGATAAAATACACTTGATTCCCATGGAGCTATTTAGACCTTCTGAGGTAGAAAAAAAATTCTTTACTTGCAAAGTAGTGATAAAGAAGCTTATATCATCATTACTATGGAAAACTCCTCAAAGAGCATATAACTTTGAGGGTCAATATAATTTAAAGGCAATGTATTATGTAGAAAATGCTAAGTATTCAAGATCTCTAATAGGTTTTCCCACTGCCTCAGCCTCATAGTATACATTTCCCTTCAGATTCTGTCCATATCTGCCTAAAAGGTTATATCTGTATTTTTATTATAGATCTAAATAATTATAAATTCCCAAACCCAAAAGTGTAAACAATACTCAAGAAATTCAAGACAGGAGGGGCACCTGGGTGGCTCAGTCAGTTGAGCATCTGACTTCAGCTCAGGTCATTATCTCACAGTTCATGGGTTTGGGTCCCACACCGGGCTTGTTGCTGTCAGCACAGAGCTCCCTTTGGATACTCTGTCCCCCTCGCTCTCTGCCCCTCCCCCGCTCATATTCTCTCTTTCTCTTTCTCTCTCTCTCTCTCTCTCTCTCTCTCTCTCTCTCTCTCTAATTAAACTTTAAAAAATAAGAAAGAAATTCAAGACAGGATTTAATTTCAAAATTTCTTAAATCTATTTCCAACACTGTTACTGGACTGATTATAACTCATTCTCTAAGATTAGTTCTCTACACATTACCCAGAAAAACCAAGCCAATTTAGTTCCTTGATTTAGTCAAATAATCAGTTAAAAAATAATCAGATTGGATATCAGCACCAAAAATCTTTTCCCACAATATATTTAATAAATATTAAGTTATTATTTAATCGTCAAAGGCATATCCTGGTGCCTGTAGGCCAGACCTTAGCTCTCCACGACTGTGAAAATGGGAAACTTGAGCACCATACATCGAACCCCTTCTGTGTCAGTCTCTTTCTAGATGTGATGATGGACCTAGACAACTTTATCCAGGAGATATAACCTGGTAGGAGAGAGCTAAGTTGTAACACAAAATCACACCTGGTGACTTAACTCCAAAACTAAAGAAAAAGTTTTTATTAAACATGTGGAAACTGCAGGTCATTACACCCAAGTCTTTTTCAGACAGAGAAGATTGCCAGTCTTTTCATTTTATTTTATTTTATTATTTTATCTTATTTTATAAATACCTATATAGCACTAACCATGGGCAATGTTCCAAGTAGCTTACAAATATTAACTCATTTACTCCTCATAAAAAAATCCTATAGAAATAGGCACAATTATTAGCTCTAGTTTATAGATGAATGCAAGGCTAAGTTAATTGCCCAAAAACTTGTAACTAATAAGTGACTGAACCAGGATCTGAATTCAAGCAGTCTGGTTGTATGATCCATGATGTTAATCTTTTTTCAACTGTCTCTGCCACAATTCCCAGACATCCAGGAGCAAAGTCAAGTTACCTTGAGGGCTCCCTTCACAGGTCCCATGAGTGAGGAGAATTAGCTTACCACTAATGACTATATATCCAAGAGTTGGTCCCACGAGTGAGGAGAATTAGCTTACCACTAATAACTACATATCCAAGAGTTGGTAAGGAAGTCAAAATTGATGTTACAAGGTTGCTACATTCTTACATAAAGATCCTTTTTCTTTTAAGTCAGGGTACATACCCAGCCTTCTCAATTTTTTGTACATTTGAGTAACTTATAAGATTATAGTGATAATTATAATCACATAAAATTGACCCCAACACAATTGATTCTCTAAGTTACACTTCTAAGAATGTAAATGTCTTCTCTTGGTAATTTCTTAATAATTTTTAAATTTGCAGACGTTTTGAGCTATCATTGACCTCTATTTCTGATGCAAATGACCTTCTTCCTTTTGAATATTATCACATAAATTATTCAAAAACAATTCCTGTGCCTTCCATGTATTATTTAACTTCAAAGAGTTGTTAGGAGCTGAAACTTCCTTCAAAAATTGCCTGTCCTAAAAATCAGAACCAGTGGCAGTCTTATGAAATCCAGAGAGGTCTGAAACTTTTATACCGGTTTAGTACAATCAAATGGGAGCAGCAGGTGAGTAAGAAAAGAGTTGTGCCCAATTTGATGGGGCTGGGCTTCCCCAAAATAATCAGTAGTTCTTGCCTGAATCTCTGGTAACTGAACTGCCCACATCTGTAGGAGGATTTGTGAAGAAGTGTGCCTTGTAATTTACCTCTAAGCTTCATATTCAGACATTTCTAAACACAAAGTCAATGAAGGAAATAACTGAATACCAGTTATCTGAAGACTGAATACCAGTCTTCAGATTCTAAAAAGATTTGATGAGTCAAGAAGTCTCTCAAGGACAGGAGAGAAGAGTTAACAGTTTGGTTTCTAGGGGCCATCAGAGAATTAGAAAAATTTCTATTCCTGGGGCGCTTGGGTGGCTCAGTCAATTGAGCGTCCGACTTTGGCCCAGGTCACCATCTTGCGATTTGTGAGTTTGAGCCCCACATCAGGCTCTGTGCTGATAGCTCAGAGCCTGGAGCCTGCTTCTGATTCTGTGTCTTCCTGTCTCTCTGCTCCTCCCCTGTTCACGCTCTTTCTCTCTCTCTCTCTCAAAAATAAACATTAAAAAAAATTTTTTTAAGAAAAATTTCTATTCCTGACTCCTCTAACTACACCTTGACTCACAGAAATGAATGGAAACGTGTAGAATACATCTATGTCCTCTTAATGACTGAGAAGGGACAAAAGGGAAAAGGGAAGATTTGACAAAGGCATACAAAATACTTCTAGTAATAATTATCTAAAATGGTATCATTTGTCTAATAGCATGCAGTGCTAACAAAACTTATAAATACAAATATACATGACAAATTTTATATCAATGTGTACATGGTATTGGAAGTGCATGGGCATACATGTGCATGTGCATACATGCATATGTGCATACATATATATGCAATTGTGGCAATGTGACACGCTCTTGAAAATCATGCTGACTGTTCTCAAATCAGTGGAGGGCTACTTCCGGGGGAAGATTGGACATATTCCATGTAGCTCCAAAGAGTAGAACTAGGATCAAAGAGTGGGAATTAAAGGAAACAAATCTTGGGTTGCCTGGGTGGCTCAGTCAGTTAAGCGTCGGACTATTGGTTTCAGCTCAGGTCATGATTTCACATTTCATGGGTTTGATCCCCACGTCAGTCTCCATGATGACAGTTCTCTCTCTCCCTCTCTCTCTGCCCCTCCCTTGCTACCTTTCTCTATCTCTCTCAAAATGAATAAACTTTTAAAAAACTTTTTAAAAATTTAAAAATATAAAGGAGAGAAATCTCATCGCCTGTAAAGACAAGAAGCTAGTAAAATATTGTGCATAATTTCCTTTCCTACAAGTTTTCTCTGAGAACTTTACACTACCTCAACTACAGTTTTCCTTTTTATGGAACATCTACTAACCCTGTTGTTATTTCCTAATGCTGGAACTTTGGAACCAATTTGGCAAAGGAAAAAAAAAATAAATTTTTTTTTGGTTTCTATAGCTAATGCAAATGTATTATAAATACATAAGGAGAGTTGCTGGTTAAAACAAAGGTCTGATTGATTTTTATGGTGTTTTTAATAAGGGTATTATTTTAAATTATTTAGTAAATAGTCATCTTTGCTTTTGAGGAAGTGTAAAACAATATGTGTCACAAGTATTTAATAGGTTTTCTAAATAATTATATCTTTAATTTCTTGGCAGCCACTACCTGTAAGATTTTTGTAAATAACCAAGTATAATGCCTCCAACCAGTCCCCTGAGGAAAGAAACAAGAATATTATAGCTGCCAACAGCCATCTTCTCTAACCTTCTCTGCCAATAGCCACCTTCTCTGAACTGTAATAAAAACTAAGACATGCTTACATCAAAACATATACAAGTGCACCATTCTGGGCAACTGAAAAAAAGTAAAAATATTACCAGTTGACCAAAAACTCCTCTAAATGACAGCATCCTTGATCTTCTCCCTTGTCTGTTTAAAATGAAAATCCCTTCTATTATGTGGGAAAACATAATTGCAAAAGCACTGATTAATATCTGGATTACCGTAGGTGGAACCAAGAATTTTTTAGGAAATATGTGAAAAGAAATATGAGGAAGACACACTGACACACTACATATCTCACTGTGAGGCCCCGGGCCCTTGAGATTTCATTCAGTTAATCTCAGTGGGCCACATGCCTCTCTGTGCCCTGAAAGAGTTAAGTGGCCTTCAAACATATTTGTTTTCATCCCATTTCTCTTTCCACACTAGGTAAATCAGAGAGCATCAAAATTTTTGTTTGCCACCTGGCTTTCCTTAGACTGAAAAAGATTCCCTATTAGAAAGACCAATATTTCAGGTCTCCAGCCCCATGGCACAGTTGTTTGCAGGCAATAAAGCACAGAAAGGGGGTGTTCACTTCCATACAATTTATAGGTGCTCATTTGGGGCTGGGTTATCCATGGGTGAGTAATTAGGCAGAGCAAACATAAACAGCAGGTGGACCAGCATTTAATGAACGTAAACCATTTTTGCCCCTCAGCACATGCTTTAATACCTCAAAGAACTAATGCTTCATGGAAAACAGTTTGACAAACACTGGTTTCGTCATTACATGCGCAAACACATACATCCACACTTATACACATACACACACACACAACTCTAAATAGTACCAATGAAATGCCTAATATATGTAAGTCTAATGACATTTTAGGAACATGCAAATCCTTCTAGTACCAAATGCTAAATCACAAAGACAAGGTAGAAAGTTGGAATAAATGTGTGTCAGGTCCTAATAATAAATATTTGCTAGAATGGCTTAAAATATTCATACTCCTTGAGCCAGTAAGTCCAAAATCTGCCTTCAGGAAAAAATACAAAGCTCAAGTAAATATTTATGCCTCTCCAATTTTTTATTTTTATTTTATTGCAGTGTTATTTATAATTCCAAAAAAAAAAAAACCTAGGAGCAACATAAACATCCAACAATAGGGAAATCAAATAAACTGTGATATGTACATTTATTCCAGAGCATAATTCAGAGATTAAAAATTATGTTTCTTAAAAAATAAAATGTGGGAAGATTTTTATGATATAATGTTTGATGAAAAAGCCAGCACATTACAAAACTGTACAGACACTTTAATTTCAATGTATAAGATATATGCCCACAGAAAAAGGCTGAGCAGAAACATAGCAAAATATTAAAGCATGTACTTCTAAAGAATGAGATGTTGAATGAATGTTATTTTGTTCTTTATACATTCTAGTATCGACAAAATTTTCCACAAAGACACGTATTGTTTTTATTAGCAAGAAACAAAAATAAATTTCCCTTCCTCATGAAGTTGTCAATAATCATTTCCTGGAGAAGTCACTCTCTACCTTTTAATCTTACAGCATATTGCTTCTCTGATGACATTTTCACAAAATTTAAATGGTAATTATAGAAATGAGAGAAAAGAATGTTAAACAGAAGAATGGGACCTCCCCAAACAGCTCACTTTTAAAGGGAGTTTTGATAGTCATGACAACTCTGTGGTAACTTGACCATTTCGGA
Organism: Felis catus; assembly: GCF_018350175.1. Lineage (NCBI taxonomy): Eukaryota > Metazoa > Chordata > Mammalia > Carnivora > Felidae > Felis > Felis catus. Next base: position 135,117,644 of record NC_058371.1, read on the forward strand.
GGAGAAACTTTCCTGCAGAGCAGTGAAAGGCAATCCCAGTTTTCACCTCTTGGGATCTCTGGCTCCCTCTCACCTCCTTCAAGATGTCAATCAAGGTCCTGATGAACTCGGTAAAAGTGAATCTACAGCAGGCCATTATTAGTTTGCCTTGCCAGCTCTGGGAATGCTAGGCTCTCTGGGAATTAAAGGCAAGTGGTTGCTAGGCACTGCTGGTCTCAGATGTGTGACTTCATTAACTACACATTACACAAGGCTAAAAATCAGGCCCTGGAAAGGACAAATAAGCATCCACATCACAGTCTGTCTTCAGTCAGCATGAAAGGTTTTTGGGGTTTTTTTACCCCTAAACTGAGGGGGAGGAAAAAAATGTCCTTGTAGCAATTTGGAGGAATACACATTTATAAATACGACAATTAGGAAATACGTTGAAGTCTTTCCCAGCTGCCACTATTTCTTCTATCCAACCCTCTCACAAACCACAATGCAATTGTTGTCTGATTTTATGTGTGTGTTTGAAATTAAGAGTTAAGAACAACTTATAAAAAAAGCTCATTTGCGGCTTCTCCAAATCCAAAAAAAAAAAAAATGTTTATTTTAAAAACTGCTTATGGACAACATCGCATACAAGGTGGAACCCAGGAGACAGACAAGAGATGTGTGAACCATGGATCACACTCACAGAATAGGAGAGACAACCAAATTCCTCTTTTGGTCAAAGAACAGCACAAAAGTCTCATTTTTAAATGCATGTATCTCTCTGGCACCCACTTCCTCCACATCTTCCTTCGTTATTTTTGTTTTTGGCAAATAACTGGTCTCATCAAAAGTGAGTAGAGAGGATCTGTTTCAAGAGGGTGACATAGGAAGACTGAACTCACCTCTTCCATGGAACATACCAAATTACACCTGTTAATAGAACAATTCCTCCTGAAGAACTGAGGGCTGACAGAACAGCTACGGAACAACCAAAGATAGTGAGAATACCAATGGAACAGCAAGAGAGATAGAGACAAGGTAATAAAGGGAACCCCCACCCCGATTTGCATCCAGTGCAAATCGCTAAGTTGTACACCTAAGACTAATGTTACATTGTGTGTAAACTGTACTCAAATCTTTAAAAAGTGAGTAATATAAACAGAAAGGAATTCCTCCGGAACCTCTACACAAAAGCTTCAAAACTAAGAGAGAGCCATGAAAAATCCATACAGAGAAGGAGAGTTCAGACAAATCATTCACTAATTTTTAAATAATTCAAAATGATTTAAAAATAAAAGTATAATATCCCTTTTAAGATGAAAAATTGAGCTGATGGTGCCCAAAAATTGAAAGAAAAGAAAAAAAGCTAGAGGCAGAAACTAAGCATAAAAATATCACACAAAATAAAACTAATTATAAAGATTACTGATAAGAAAGAGATAAAGTGATCTGATGTATAATCCGTGTTTGTAATGTAGAAAACAAAGCAAGTGGAACAGAAAAAATTCAAAAGTATCACAGAAGAAAACATTATTGAAATAAAAATTAAAACTGAAGATTGAAGTGGCTCACCAGGAAGCAAGTGAGAAAAGTAGACAGTCACCGAAATTAAGATGTGTCCCTGGAAAATTTGATATAAAAATCTGATGCAAAATTAGCAACTTTAAGATACTATATTTAGGGAAAGTTATAAAATTACAAGGATTAAAAAACAAATCATAAAGGATTCAGGAAGAAAACGCAAGATACATATAAGCCTAAGCAAGGAAGTAGAAGAAAATGTGAATTTGCCAATTAGTTTCTTCACTTTCATGGTACTATCTAAAGTAGAAACATGGAATTAAATATCAACAAACAAAGGAATAAATGACTACTCTAACTTTAATTATTCTTTAGCTTTAGGGAGATACTTAAAGACCCAATCAATCTCTTGTGTCCTAGAGAAACATTCATCTGAAGCCTTTTGCTTCAGATAATTCAGCAATTCCTTTTTATCTAAGAGGATTGTACTTTTGTTAAATGTAATTAAAGTTAAATTTAATGCTTCAAAACTGAATGTATAGCGTCATCCATTTATTTTTCTAAGATTACCTTTAAAAATATATCTGTATATATGGAGAGAGAGAGGTTTGAAATGATGTTATTAAATTTTGGTTATTTTTTGGTTGTGAAATTTGAGCACTTTTTTTTTACTTTAATTTCTTCTTTATTCTTTGCAATACAGCTTGAATTTTTAAAGAGAATATTTTTAATGAAATAACAATTACATGTGGCACCTGGGTGGCTTAGTCAGTTAGGCATCTGACACCAGATTTTGGCTCAGATCATGATCGCACCCTTGTGAGATCAAGCCCTGCACTGAGCTCCATACTGAGCATAGACCCTGCTTGAGATTCTTTCTCTCTCTGCCTCTGCCCTTCCCCACTCACACATGTGCAAGCATGCTCACATTCTTTCTCTCTCTCTCTCAAAAAAGATAGAAGAGGGGTGCCTGGGTGGCGCAGTCGGTTAAGCGTCCGACATCAGCCAGGTCACGATCTCGCGGTCTGTGAGTTCGAGCCCCGCGTCAGGCTCTGGGCTGATGGCTCAGAGCCTGGAGCCTGTTTCCGATTCTGTGTCTCCTTCTCTCTCTGCCCCTCTCCCGTTCACGCTCTGTCTCTCTCTGTCCCCCAAAAAATAAATAAACGTTGAAAAAAAATTAAAAAAAAAAGATAGAAGAGAACAATTATGTATTAATAAACAAAGAAATAATAATAATTTGAAATGCTTTCTCTAGGAAAAATAAATAATTTACATGTATTTAATGTATCCAGCATGAGGGTCCCATCAATCTCTGCTGATAGGCGTCATGATCACAGGCAATAACTACATTGAGGACTCTACACAAAGAACATCACTCTAAGAATCACATCAGATGAAAGCACAGGAAATTCAGGTGTCAACTCTCTACACCTTTCAAAGCAAGGATTAAAAATATTTGCTGCATCAGTGCTTTTTCTCTTGGCCCCTTTCAGTCATTCATATAGTATTTTGAAGTACATTGGATCATTTTTCTTTCTTTAGCTATGTCTATTCAGAGAACTGAAACTGTCCTAGAAATAGCATACTTTGACATTAATCTATACTTACAACGAAAGAGAGCATAGGTTAAAAATCACAATGAATTGTAGGAGTTTATTTTTTTAAGTTTATTTATTTATTTTGAGAGAGAGAGTGAGCAGGGGAGACGCAGAGAGAGAGGAAAAGAGAGAGACTCCTAAGCAGGGTCTACACCTCCAGTGCAGAGCCCAACACGGGGCTTGAACTCATGAACCGTGAGTTAATGACCTGAGCTAAAACCAAGAGTTGGACACTTAACCAACTGAGCCACCCAGGTGCCCCTGTAGAAGTTGATTTTTGATGAATTCCACTATCTGTGGTTACAATTGTGGTACATCAAATAAGCATACTTTTCTTAATCTTTTAGCAACATTTGTGGTCATAATTCTAGCTAATATGGGGAAAGCCTCCTAAATGAGCTTCCTGCTTTCCAGACCTGTTCTCTTCCCCAAACCCTATCCCCATTTATCGTCTACGGTGTATGCCATTCTAGAATGAGCTTTCTAAAAGTCAATTGTTTCTTTTACCTCCATTATTAAAATTCCTTAATAAATACCCACCATCTTTCCTATGAGATCCAAAGCCTATCATGTCATAGACAGTTCTGACTCCTGCCTCCCTTTATAAATAAATTTTAGAGAAGGGGGGCATCTGGATGGCTCAGTTGGTTAAGCATCTGACTCTTGATTTCTGTTCAGGTCATGATCCCATGGTTAGTGAGATCAGGGCCCTGCATAGGGCTCTGTTCTGACAGTTCAGAGCCTGCCTGGGATTCTGTCTCTTCCTCTCTCTCTGTTCCTCCCCTGCTCTTGCATGTACACACTCTCTTGCGTTCTCTCTCTCTTCTCTCTCTCTCTCTCTCTCTCTCTCTCTCTCAAAATAAGCAAACTTAAAAATAAATAAATAAATTTTAGAGGTGAATAATGTCTCCAAGTTTTCTTGACGTCAGGATTTTTCCTATTCAGAGGACCAGAATTTCTGCACCTTTTACTCAATCCAGCCCAGTGGAGACAGAAATCTGATTAATAAATCTTGGAAGAACAAACTGGAATGGGCACAGTGAGCCTCACCCTTCTTTCTCTAGACAGTAAGATATACATGGAGGGCATGATTTCTGCTCCTCCTCCAAGTTTCTGTCTGCCCTGGTCCTTAGCTTCTTTGATTGGGCCAGGAAATCTAATATGTCTGGGCTTCAATTACTGAGCTCATTTGGCTACTAAACCTAAAGCCACTTGCTCAACCCAGCTCTATAAGTTAAAATATATATATATATATATATATATATGTATATATATATATATATATATACATATATATATATATATATACATATATACATATGTATACATATGTATATATATACATACACATTATGCCTCTATTTGCTACTTTTCTTTCCTTTTATTTCTCAACTTTTTCACAATCCTGGCTGGGGAGAAGGGTGCTACTTACTGAATGTGTCCCCAAAGGCCCAATGAAGTTTGCCTTTCACTGAGGATTTATGCTTTGCCCAATACTGTATAGGTGGGTGCTGTAGCAGGGGTTATACCATTTAGGCATAACAGTCCCCACCTCTCCACAGCCTCTGCCATTTGGCCTATGGCTCCCCAACCCCCTAACCTCCCACATCCTCAAGTTCCACATTGTAGGTAAGGGAGGAGCTCCTCATCTGATTTGTAAAATAATAGTAAGAAGGATATCTCAGGATAACCAAGAGACAGAACTGATAAAGTGTTTCATATATGGTAACTTTCCTATGAAAAGTAAAGTTCAAACAATATTTGGTTATTATATATACCCTCTTGAACTTTCTGCCCACTTAAGGAAAATGGTTCTGAGCCCTGAGGCTGATGTTTCTAGCTTGCTGATTAAGGATTAGATGATAAGGAGATTTCCTGACTAGTTAAACTATCTCTGGGGAATTTTTAATACAGAGTTCCTACTTGGGAACAAAAAAGTATATTAAATCTTGTGTTATTTTCCCTGGTGTATGATTTTTGCCTTGGTAAAAATGAATTATATACTCCACCATGATAAAATACCTCTAGGCCTTGACCTACGGACAGATAACATTATATGTTTCTTTTGAACAGTTTTTGCAAAGGACCTAATCTCTCCTGAAGCAAATTAGAGAAACATACTTATCAAAAGTAAGGCAGTGGGATTCCTAAAAAAAGAATTTCATGGCTAGGATGAGCACTGGGTATTATATGTAAGTGATGAATCACTGGGTTCTACTCCTGAAGCCAATACTACACTTCGAGTTAACTAACTCGAATTTAAATTTAAAAATAATAATAAAATAAGATTAAATTAAATTAAATTAAAATTAAAAATAAATGAATTTCATAAAAGAATTTACTTATTATTTGTATCCCCTAAAGTACATTTGGAGGCATTATAGGAAAGGGAGAAGTTGTGTTGGTCTGCCTTGTTTAAGAATAATTTCCTTATTTCATTAGTATCCTTTGTTCCCATAAAATAAATGTGATTGCATCATTACATGGTCAGTGCCTGTAGTTTCAGTCCACAGTGGGAGTTCTTCAAAATCTCATATAATACCATATTGCTGTCTTTTCTGATTCTGAGTCCTATTTTTTTTTCTGTTCTGTTTGATATAGAATTGGAGACAAAAATGACTCCTATTAGCTCTTGGAAACAAATGTCATTAATTAATGTATCTACAGAGCAATAAACAGATGCAAGTAAAAATAAAGTTAAATTTTTTTGTATATTTCATTTTTTAGGCATTATTGAGTATAAATATAAATGATGAATAAATAAAAGAGGAATGAGGAAAACTACATATGCATACTTTAAAATAACATATTAAAATTTTTATTGACATTCTAAAACTTTTAGACATGTGCCAGTTTTTAAAATTTTTGTAAAAACTCCAAATAAAAGACCTATATTTAATGACCCTATTAAAGTGTATCACAAACTTGAAATGTAGTATTCATATTTCATTAATTTTTTTAAAAACATTAGAGAGGAAATTGATAGGTATAGCAGTCAGCTAAATAGCTTCTAATTTGTAATAAATGAGACCAACTTCTTGCAAGGAAATACAGCTTCAAAATCAAATCAATATCCCATTTTAGCTAATTTTTTCTCCATTAAAAATGAAATTAGTAGTGTCAGCCTGCATGCCAATATTTCAACTTAATCTGAAAGTGCTACTTTCTGAAAGTAGAATGTTTGTCAGTAGCGCCAAAATAGACTGGGAACTTGCTATCAGGTTAGCCATCAAGCCATCAAGTCTTTTATTTCTTCCAGAAGAAATTATACCTCTCTAGTGAGAATACAATTTATTAACTAGCATCTAACAGAAGTAATCAGATACACCTTTCTTAGTCTCAGGCAAATTACTGAGAAGTTAACTATAAATCCTAAATTTAGTATTTAGTCATACAGCCACAACCGTTGCATTTGCAAAAATGGGCTTCTAGGCTAGACAAAAACAATAAATATGAAACATAACCAAACTCATTACCTAAGTCACCTCAATCAATGGCCAGGACTGCAGTGGCAAGCCACAATGGCAGAACTATCAGCCTCTCAATATGGCTGAATAAGCATCAAATAGACCACATCCCAACCTAAGCAAATCCATGACATTTAGATCAGAGCTACACTCAATGGCTGTGTAAAAAGTGTTGGAAGATGATTATGCCAACACTTAACCTGTTTGGTATGAACTAGAATTTGCATAAAACTATGCATGATATTGTGTTGCAAATAACACATCTACACTACACGATGAATGTAAATTTCTCAGGTTGGACTGAAAAGCTTGAGGTTACTTTTCCTTCTGTTATTGATCTAATGTCAACCTCTCTGAGTTTATTTCCTGCCAAAATGTGGCCAAATATTGGGCAGGTTAGGAAGCTCATGTTTTTTAAACACTGGGCTTCATAGAGAAAAAGTTCCATCAAAAATCACAAGTAACTGTTCATAATGTATCATGACACTAGAGAAATAATATTCACTGAAATTAAAGGGAGCCTGTCTGAATTTGGTAATAGAAAATGATTTTCAATGGATCCTCTATAAACCCTTGAATGTTTCTGAGTAGGAAATACTCCATAAAAAATACCAAAAGTTAAAAAATAATAATTTACTGTTACAAGAAATGAATTATTTTGCTTGTCTTATAGGCAGTGAACTTATGCTCAGCTTTTTACTCTTGTTGATTTGGAAAGAAAAGAACTTGACTGACCTGTTCTTACTCTTGACTCTTCCTGCCTTCATTTTCTAGTTTGAATAAGAACCTCTTCTGCTGAAGTGTTTGATACACATATTTGTATTTTATGATATGCTATTGAAACATTTTCATTCACCCATTTGCTTACTCTAAAAGCAATTTTTGTTATTGGGCACCTGGTCATTGTCAGGCAATGCCCTGTTATCTAGAAGTTGTGTTTAAAAAATGCCACCTGATCAGGGCCAGTACCTACTTTGTGGGTGCAGTATAAATTGAAAAATGTGAGGTTTCTTGTCAAAAGTGATTAAGAATTTTAAGAGCACTACCCAAAGGCAGGGCAACTACACAGACTGCAAACCCGTGACACATCCCCACGTGTAATTTTTAGCACTGAGCCTTCTTTACTCTTTTCCAGTATGAAAAAATATCATGATTGATGTGCATTTAGAATGCTTCAGAAATTGTGGAAAAAGCAGATGGGGAAACCAAACCTTCACTGGAAGTATGTGTATTGGTACTTTTTACACATTTCTTTATTTATTGAATTCAGAAGCACAAATTGCCAGGAAGGACCGGTAATGTGTTTGCATAATGTTGTTATCAAATACTTCATTTTTCTGCTTACAGAACTGAATACTTACTTCAGAGACTAAGAAGCACAAAATGTAGCCTCTGTAATTTGATTCTAAATCTCATTCCACATTAAGAATAATACCTGCCTGAGTGGCTCAGTTGGTTAAACGTCCGACTCTTGATTTAGGCTCAGGTCATGATCTCACAGTTCATGGGTTCGAGCCTGCCTCTCTCTCCCTTTCTAAATAAATAAATAAATAAATAAATAAATAAATAAATAAATAAATAAAACTTAAAAAAAAGAATACATTTTTCTGATATGGATAAATAGCTAATTAAACAGCCTGTCTACAAGACCTGTAGTGTCAAGTACACAGGTACTGCCAACTGTAAGCACAGCAGAGGAAGACCTTTACCTCTGGAAAACACATCATAGCCAGAATAAGGTTAATACAAACTCAGGGACCCTGGGTGTCTTAGTCAGTTAAGCATCAACTTCAGCTCAGGTCATGATCTCACAGTTCCTGTGTTTGAGCCCCACATCAGGCTCTGCGCTGACAGCTCAGAGCCTGGAGCTTGCTTCAGAGTCTGCTCTCCCTCTCTCTCTCTCTCTCTCTGCCCCCACCCCAAAAATAAATAAAAATGTTAAAAAAAAAAGATTAATATAAACTGGATTTGATTAGTTCGACAATATTTAATTGAGCACCTCCAGTGTATCAGGTACTCTTCCAGGGGTGTCAGGTTGTACAGCTTTGACCAAAGCAGACAAGTCTTTGTCTTCATGGAGCTCAAGTTACAATAATTGTTGCATAAAAAATAATCCAAAAGTTGACACCCATGTGTGAATATGTACCCTTTCTTTACAACGTATTTTAAAAGAATTTCCTCTTCTCAGGCAAATACCTTTAGTTCCTGTTTGTTTATTTACTTATTCATTCTCCCAAAATTTACCAAATTAAGATCCAGGCCCTATGCTAGGATTTAGAGTTGGGGCTATAATTACATAGTTTCAGTTGTAAATTATGTGATTATTATAAGAAAAGTAACTTTGACTGCAACTGGGCTTCTCTCACTATTTTCCATTATCTATGCCTTCTAAAGACTTAATTGTCCTATCCAGAGATTTCAAATATATAGCATCCAGAACACCATTCTTCTCTTTTTGCTCAAGACAAAAATCACTATGAATCTGGGCTTTTTTCTGACTGAATTTAAACATAGCCTCAAAGTTCTGCAAAGGTTAACCCCTCAGCTTTCCACAATCAATCCTATAATTGTCCAATGAGGTGAAATCTATTTGCCATTGTTGGTTGAACCAAAACTTCAAAACCCACAGTTGATTTCTGAGTTGCCTGGGTGGCTCAGTTGGTTAAGTGTCTAACTCTTGATTTCAGTTCAGGTCATGATTTCATGGTTCATGAGTTTGGGCCCCACATTGGCTCTCAATGTTGTCAGTGTGGAGCCCGCTTCAGATCCTCTGTCTCCCTCTCTTTGCTCCTCCCCTGCTCACGCTCTCTCTCTCTCTCTCTCTTTCAAAAATAGATGATAGATAGATAGATAAATACATAGATAGATACATAGATAGATAAGAGTGCCTGGGTGGCTCAGTCGGTTAAGCATCCGACTTCAGCTCAGATCATGATCTCAGGATTTGAGCCCCGCGTTGGGCTCTGTGCTGACAGCTCAGAGCCTGGAGGCTGCTTCAGATTCTGTGTCTCCCTCTCTCTGCCCCTCCCCCACTCATGCTGTCTCTCTGTCTCTCAAAAAAAATTTTTTTTAACGTTTATTCATTTTTTTTAGAGACAGAGAGAGACAGAGCATGAGCCAGGGAGGGGCAGAGAGAGAGGGAGACACAGAATCTGAAGCAAGCTCTAGGATCTGAGCTGTCAGTACAGAGCCCAGTGCAGGGCTCGAACTCACAAACTATGAGATCATGACCTGAGCCAGAGTCAGATGCTTAACCGACTGAGCCACCCAGGCGCCCTGAAAAATTTTTTTAAGTAAATAAATAAATAAAAACATTAAAAAAAAACCCACAGTTGATTTCTGAATGGTAGGCACAATATTTAGGAAGAATGGCAAATCTACCAATAAGTTGTATTGCTGAAGGTAAGCTAAACTACCATAAGTAACAATTCCAAAATCTCTGGCTGAACACTGTAAAAATTAATTTTTTACTCACTTTACAATTCTAACCAGAATGTCAAAGTGGCCATGGCTCTAGTCTATGCAGCAATTCAAAGAACAAGTTTTGTTTTTGCTTTTCCAATCTAATGTCTCTATTATTCCCTGCAGCCTTGAAATCTTCCACTGAATCCTCCTTCAAGGCTGTGTGAATGGATAAAGGATGTGAAGGATGATAAGAGAGCTTTGTGTCAGGCCTCTACTGGGCATATTTTATTTTTGCCCACATCTTTGGTCAGAACTCAATCATATGACTATGCTTCCCAACTGAAAGAGAGACTGGAAAGTATAGTCTATCTCTGTGCCTAAGAGAGATATAAAATGAGGTTTGGAGAATATATAGCATATCTCTACCACATCAGCCTCAAGCAGGATGAAATGGTAATGCATTTTATAAATGTGAACTTAATTTACCAGCAATAAATATTTCTCACCTTGTAGCACTCAGCTACTTAATAATACTTTAAACTTGTTAATGACCGGTACTTCTAAATTCTGCTAAATCTGTTAAGACACTCCATTGTCATGAAAATACTATTATTACTTGGACCAATAGTTACTGTTAGAAAATTTTTGTTTGCAATTTTATTACAGTTATGATATTTTTGTGGTCTGTTTTTTAAGTTTTTCTGTATGAGCCCATTGAACTTTGCCGTCCTATGTAAACACTGGTCCAAATTCGAAGAAAGCTGTGTCCTTTCTAGGTCAATCTGGGTTTTCAAATTCAATGGAGTTCTAGGAATCTGGCTTGATATTCTTTATCTGGGGCTAGTTAGGCCTGTCAACCTGTAACAGACTACTTGAAGCTTCCAAAATATTATTCCCCAATTTTCTCAAAATTGGAATCTGAGAAATGACAGAGTATATTGATGCACATTTTGAAATCCACAGACCACATTTGGCCCTTTTAACTTTTTGGTGGAGCCCAGAAATGGGGCTTGGAGAGGGCCAAATTCTACTATTTTTCAGCCTTTAGAAATGACTTGTTAATCAATATTTTGCAGCTCTATTCCTTGGGTCTGGCTATTAGGGAAGAATATGTTGATTGAAATTACTGGGCAAGCAATGTAAGAAACGATCTGCTCAGTGTGGAATATAGGAGAAAAAAAAACAGCAGGTGGCAATGTGTATGTGACAGGCTGTTTTCTAAATAAATAAAACATAAAATACTTCTATGGCCATTGGCAAGAGGAAGAAAAGTGGCTGATGAAAATCATATGTTCCAACATAAGAGGCCTGGGGAATAATATTTTTTAGATTAAAAACACTGCTTATTTTTCCCATTTGCAATGGGAAAATCTTGGTTTGAAGAATACAATATCAAGAGTCCTGATATGATACAATGCATTTTCAGTTAAGTGGTTTAGAAAGCTAGTAAAGAGGCTAAATATAGCAATTTCAAAAATAAATTTTAATTCATTTAAAGTGTTGAGAAGTCTCAACACTTTTTCATGATAGCATTTTAATGTAGTTCCTGAAATTTAATTCAAAAGAGAAACTCTTTATTCACAGAGAAATAATAAAAGAAATAGTACATATATTTTTACAGATACTGAATTTCCTGATTAAATACATAATCAATAAAATTTGTTTTATTTGTTTCAAAGGATAATTTTACCTGAGTTGACATTCAAGCAAAGCGGTGAGCTTACAACAGATCCAATCCAATGCCTTCATCATAAAGGCAAGAAAACAGATAACTGGAAGAGTTAAATATTTGCTCAAAGTCACAAAACGAACTTCGACAACTGAAACTAGAAGGTAAGTCTACACCACGTGAATCCATAGTTCTTACTACTGAAAATAATAAGCTCAGGATGTCTGGGTGGCTCAATCAGTTAAGCATCTGACTTCAGCTCAGGTCATGACCTCATGGTTCATGAGTTCAAACCGGGCACCGGGCTCTCTGCTGTCAGCACAGAGCCCACTTCAGATCCTCTGTCTCCTCTCTCTGTGCCCCTCCCCCACTTGCTCTGTGTCTCTCTCAAAATAAATAAACTTTTAAAAAATCTTTAAAAAAAGAAGAAAGCAAATAATAAGCTCAGGTGAGATTTTTTTTTAAGTGTTGATTTGTGTCTATAGCCAGCAGGTGATGGCAACTAATTACTATTTTTACATATTCTAATTTGTACATAATTAACACTAAATTACATTTTAGGTATGAACTGTAATTCCAAATATACAAAATAAAATGAATACCAACTCATTAAATCTTTGCCTCTATTGTTTTAAGTATAACTACCTAACACCTATGCAAATATGGAATAGATCATTTTAACACACACAAAAAAATGTGAGGATCCTGATAGTTAATATTAAAGACTGGGATAGGTCATCCACTGTTCAAAATTCAGAGACATGAATCTGAGAGGCTTGCATGATGGAATGTAATCAATTTAAATAGTTATAAGCTACAATAAGGGTTAGAGGAGAAAAATTAATATAATAGTTACTAAAATTAGGGAAACTAATTTAGTCTTATAAACTAAATCACTTCTGTAGCACGGATATAAATTATTAGCCAGGTACACAACACATTTACAGGGATGGGATAAAATTCTGCAAAATGCAATAATAGAACAGAATTCCTCTGAAGTAGTAGCAACTAATGAGAAACGGAAAGAACTGAAAATGTACCTTGCAGCAAATCTGTATGGCACTCAAATCCAATATCTTTGTTTATAAAAAACATGTTCCTTACCCTTGAGGGTAAATTCTTTAAGGAGTTCATGGTCTATTTGGGGAGACAAATGTGTTTGAAATAATAAGTAACACTTCTCACTTTTCCAGTATTTCTGACTCACTCCTCCATTTGTGCAATAATCTGATCTTGCAGTATATAATCTTCAAGGAAAACTGGTTTACTGTAGAAAATATAAATATTTTTAAGTTTCAAAAGCCTAACTTCTGACGGGACTCAGGGCAAAGGAGAAACCCAATGAATTAGACCTGAATTTACTGTCCCAAAGACAGAAGAAAAACATCCCCTTGGGGCGCCTGGGTGGCGCAGTCGGTTAAGCGTCCGACTTCAGCCAGGTCACGATCTCGCGGTCCGTGAGTTCGAGCCCCGCGTCGGGCTCTGGGCTGATGGCTCAGAGCCTGGAGCCTGTTTCCGATTCTGTGTCTCCCTCTCTCTCTGCCCCTCCCCCGTTCATGCTCTGTCTCTCTCTGTCCCAAAAATAAATAAACGTTGAAAAAAAAAAAAAAAGAAAAGAAAAACATCCCCCGATTGAAAGAGAAGAAATTAAGTAAACAGGAAAGGAAGTAGTTAATTACAAGAGATGATAGGTTTGTAGAGCCTAAGACAGTGTAATGAGGCCTCAGGGAATCCTGTTGAAAGAAGAATTAGTACTCAGAGGCCACCTTGCCTCCAGTGGAGTTCCAATTTAAGTCATCTTATTCTGTAATATACCTGGTAACCTCAAAGAGCAGCTGCATGCCATTGTGATGGTTATGGACTCCACAATTCTAGGGGATTACTATTCACATAGATACTGACATGAATGGAACCCTCTGGAGTAGTGTCACCATATACAACAACCCGAGAAGCCTTTTGGAGCCAAGGTAGCCCTTGAAGACTGCCCAGTCCTTATCCATGGTACATCACCTATGCTGAGAAGTCACGTTATCTATCCTTCTTGCTAGTATCTGGTGACCTTCTTTGATTGCTGTCAGCACTTCAACCACTGACCATAAAATAGGCTGTACATGCCCTAAATATTTACTTAGTCCACCAAACAACCTACCCTCCATTCAATATTCAACTGAATATTGAGTTCAAAATTCAACTACAAAATGCTATAATACCATTATAGACAGAAGAACAAAGGCTTGAAATGCCTGTATTGGTGGTGAAGGATTGGGAAGATTTTTAAAAACTGTCATCTAAGTTGAGTTTTAAAAGTTGAGGAAGTTTTGCAGCTTGCTGATAGTTTACTACAACAACAAAAATAACAATTTTTATGTTCTTTTAAGTGACAATCGTTCTAAATGCTTTGGAAAAGAATAGTATGGGATAGTGATATACCATTTAAAATAAGATTATACACATTGAGGAGCTCCTGGGTGGCTCAGTCGGTTGAGTGTCCAGCCTCGGCTCGGGTCATGATCTTGGCTGTCCGTGAGTTTGAGCCCCGCGTCGGGCTCTGTGCTGACTGCTCAGAGCCTGGAACCTGTTTCAGATTCTGTGTCTCCCTCTCTCTCTGCCCCTCCCCCACTCATGCTCTGTCTCTCTCTCTCTCTCTCTCTCTGTCAATAATAAACATTAAAAACATTTAAAAAAAAAGAATATACACATTGATTAAAAATGAAGTCTTTGGGATCAGGCTGCCTAAATTTGTATCCCTGGTATCCACTTCTTAATAGCTCTGGAATCTTGGGCAAACTTCTTACCTTCTATGTGCTTCAGTTTCCTCATCTATAAAAAGTAATGGCATGGGAGATATAAAAAAGATGCAAATCAAACTTCTAGTGATGAAAACTACTATATCTGAGGTAAAAAATACACTAGATGGAATAAACAATGATTTGGACATTACAGAAGAAAAGATTAGTAAAATTGAAGGCATAGCATTAGAAACCATCAAAAATGAATCAGAAAAACAAAAACAAAAACAAATGAAGAGAACATCAGTGAACTACGAGACAGCCTATGAAGTGTATGATGTAATTGTAAGTAGAGTCCTTAAAGAAGAGTGGAGACAGAAGCAATCAATATTTGAACCAATGACTGAAAAATGTCCAAATTTGACTTAAAATATATTTATAAGCTTATAGATCCAAGGATCTCTATTAACCTCCAAAACAAGAAACAAATAAACAAAAAACACTATCGAGGCACATCAAAATCAAATTGCTTAAAATAATGATAAAGACAAAATTTTAAAAGCAGTCAGAGAAAAAAGACACAGCACACACAGAGGAACAAAGATGAGAATGACTACAAGTTTCTCATTAGAAAAAATACAAGTTGGAAGACAGTGGAGTGCTGCCTTTAAAGTACTGTCATACTAAAACAAAAATATCTTTAAAACTGAAGGGGAAGTTAATGTTTCCTTCTCTGATCAGAAACAGGCAAGCATGACCACTCTCACTAGTTCTATTGAAATTTGTCTTAGAGGTGCTAGGACGTGTGGCAAGACAAGAAAAGTAAATAAATGGCATACAGATTAAAAAGTAATAAGTAAACTATCTTTATTTGCAGATGACACAATGACCATGTAGAAAATTCTATGGAATCTAACAGAAAGCTACTAGGACTAATTGGTGAGTTTTGCAAGATTGAAGGATACAAGAAAAATACATCAATATCAATTATATTTTTATATACTAGCAAAGAGCAATCAGATATTAAATTTTAGTGCCATTTGCAATAACCTAAAAAATAATAAATGCTTAGAAATAAATCTGTCAAAACATATGTAAGATCTATACACTGAAAACTAGAAAGTATTGCTGAGAGAAATTAAGAAGACCTAAACAAATGGGAGGATTTACCATGTTCATGGAACAAAAGATTCAACATTGATAAGATGTTAATTCTCTCCAAATGGATCTACAGTTTCAATGTAATCCTAATCAAAAGTATAGCATGCCTACTTATGAAGATCAATAAACTGATTCTAAAGTTCATGTGCAAATGAAAAGGACCAAAATAGCTGAAACAACTTTACATAAAAAAAACAAAGTTTGAAGACTTAGATTTGGGAGTTTCAAAAGTTGTATAAAGCCACGGTAATTAAGACAGGGTAGCACTAGTGGCAAAACAATAAACTATGCTCAAAACTTCACCCCACATATAAAAATTAACTCAAAAGTTATTACAAACTTAAATGTAAAACCTAAATTTAAAAACTTCTAAAAAAAAAACCATAGGAGATAGTATTTGTGACCTTGACCTAAGAAAAAAGTTCTAAGATATAACACTAGTGGCATAACCCATATTTTTTTAACTGATGAACTAGACTTCATAAAAATTAGGGGCGCCTGGGTGGCCAGTTGGTTAAGCGTCCGACTTCAGCCAGGTCACGATCTCGCGGTCCGTGAGTTCGAGCCCCGCGTCGGGCTCTGGGCTGATGGCTCAGAGCCTGGAGCCTGTTTCTGATTCTGTGTCTCCCTCTCTCTCTGCCCCTCCCCCGTTCATGCTCTGTCTCTCTCTGTCCCAAAAATAAAAAATAAAAAATAAAAAAAATAAAAAAGTTGAAGAAAAAATTAAAATGTCTACTCTTTGAAAGACACTGTAAAGATAATGAAAACATACCATAGGTTGAGAAAATACTTGCATACAGAAAATATTCGCTAATCATATGGGATTAAGGACTTGTATCTAGAATATATATGACTTCCAAAACTAAATACAAAAACAATTTGAATTAATTAATTAAAGCAATAGTTTGAGCAGACACTTCATCAAGGAAGAGATACAGATGGCAAAAAAGAACATGAAAAGATGGTCAGTATCATATGTCATTGGAAAAAATGCAAATTAAAGACACAATGAGCTACCACTACATACCTATTAAAATTATCAAAACTGAAACACTGAACATATCAAAGGTTGGCAAGATGTGGTGCTACTAGAACTCTCATACACTGTTGTTGGGAATGTAAAATGGTAGAGTCACTTTGAAAAACAGTTTGGCAGTCTCCTAAAAAATTAAATACCCACCTATCATATGACTCACCCATCCTACTCCTTAGCGTTTACCGAAGAAAATGAAAGAAGACGCCCATAGAAAGACCTGAGCATAATTGTTCATGGAAGCTTTATTTGTAGGAGTTAAAAGCTAGAACCAACCCAAACATCCCTAAATAAGTGAATGGATGAACAAATTGTAGTACATCTATTCAGTGGAGTACTACACAACAGGAAGAAGATGTGAACCACTGATACATGCAGCAACAGGGATGAAATGCAAAATAATTACACTGAGTAAAACCCAGACGAAAAAGAATATACAGTATATGACTCCATTTACGTATAGTTTTTGAAAATGGTAGCTAATTTGTAGTTCAAGAAAACAGAGTAGTCCTTGGGTATAGGCTGGGGAAGGCAAAGGGAGGAAATTCCAAAGGGCATTAGGAGACGTTTAGCAGTAACAGATGTGTTCATCATCTTTACTGTGGTCATGGTTTCACTGTTTATACCCAGGTCAAAACTTACCAAATTAAGTATTTTAAATATGTGGTGTTTACTGTGTGCCAATTATGCTTCAGTGAAGCAGTTTAAGGAGATAAGAATTTATAGCACCACCAAGACGACAGTGGAAAGGCACAGTAGAGACAGATTTCTGCTTCCCAGGGAACACAGGAATTTTTCATAAATTCCTAAAGTAGAAGCCCTCAATCACTCTCTACATACATGACAACTGTGTAAGGAGGCACACAAATACACATATTTTCTTTTTCAATCACCTAGCTGCCAGAAAGGTAATATAATGCCAGGATAAGCATATTGAGCCTTCATTAAATACAAAGACGTATTCTTTTTTCTCATGGTAGCTCACTGAAAATTAAACACATGCTACTGGATGTGGCCTGTCATTCATCCTGCTGCTATTGTGGGAGTTCTCAGGCAGCTGAGGCCACAGAGGGCAAAGATGCCAACAATTTACATATCATATTAAGCATGCGATGACAGAATTGCCAGGCAACTTTAATTTTCAGCCAAAGGTGCAGAATAGAAAAGGAAAGTGTACTTAATGTGTTTCATGGGGACATATGCATGACAGAGCATTCCAGAAATTCCGTTGTTTAAAATAAATATATAAGTTGGATAAAGTCTCAAAAAACTGCAATGGTGTTGCCTCTGGGAAATAGAAACAAGACAATAAAAGAAAGGTTTATGTTTGGGAATGGCTTTTTATATGCTTGGAAGTTGATGTCATGTGCACAGCATACATTTTCAAGAGAAAAATAAATAATAAAAATATTTAAATGAAGCACAGCTCTGCCACCAGGATTGTTGTCTCTGGGTCAATGCCAGGGAATGGGTCTGGCACTGGAGCTCCCCTCTTCAGGTCAAAATAGCTCTCTCTCTCTCTCTCTCTCTCTCTCTCTCTCTCTCTCTCTTTAATCTTAATTTAAGTTTAAATTTTTATTATTTTTTAATTTACTGCTGCATCTACAAATTCTATTTGACATATTAAGATGGTGTACCACTTGGAAAGATAATTGGGGAATGGTGGCTGGTAACCTTCTAATTACAAATGGGGGTGAGATATAAATTGTTAATATTCAGTGTGACCTCTCTCTCCCTGGCTATAATAGTTGTGGAAACAAAGGAATCCAATAGATGGTTTTTTCATCTGTAACTTCAGGGCTGGCTTTATCCTTGTGTGTCGTTATAGCTAATTTACATTCACTTGGCATCTTTTGAAAATGTTCATTATATACTGCATTAATGTCAACTGTTTTCCATATAGAAAGAAAATTTTCACTGTTACCATCTTCAGACATGTCACCGAAAGATATTTTTTCTCTATTATTTAGTAACTTTGCATTCTATTAGAAAAGTTTCCAAAATGTTAGCAGGCATCCATTATCAGGTCAAATACCTTTTACTTTTAATTTTTCATATGTATAAGTGAAGAATGGTATAAATATTCTTTGTTCTATTTTCTTCTTGACAAATTCTACTGGATAAAAAACTGCTAATATTTAAGAAAACCTAATTAGAGATTTTATACATGTATAAGCACTCATAAGAAAAGCAGCATCTGTCTTTAGCCACTTTTTTAAAAAAGGAAAGAAAGAAAAAAGAAATTAAAAGAACATAAGAGACATATGTTAAATTATTCTTTACAAATCTGCATAAACCCAGGTTATACATAATAATGGTATAATCTCCTTTACGGTACCTGTTAACTCTTTGTAACAATAATATATTTTCAGCAATAATGTGTTGCTTTTGTTTACTACATCATCAAAGGGACCTGGGTATACAAATCAAATTGGTCAATGGCTAAAGTTCAAAGAGAAATTATTGGGCCAAATCTATTACCAATTATTCTCAAACATACCTGGCTTCAAAACCAGACTTCATCACTGACTAACTCTGAAAATTTGAACAACAAACATAGGATCTATGGCATAAGCATCTATGATACTCACTTTGCTCATCTATAAAATGGGACAGTAACCTAGGCTTATTATAAATTTTAAACTAGACTATTTATATAAGATGCTTGGTATATGGTAGGTATTCAACTCATGTTCTTACCTTACACTTCAGAATTATAAGCAGCAGACCCAACTCAGCCAGTATTCTAAAAAGGAAAAAAAAATATTGAAACATTTTCTGCTACTGATTCAATCTTAACAAATGTGTTTGGTTTAATGGGTCAATACTAGATCACATACATATGTTTATACAGTTTATGCATTCAGTAACTAGGTCTTATGCATTCTATTACTGGAAACATAGTTTCAGAACATCATTCTCATAAATATATGTATATTTATTTATATAAAAACTTTGTGGGAAGTAGTTCCATATCAGCTACATGATATGATTTTGTGTATGTTTGAAAATAGTTTTTAAGTTATATGTTATTATTTAAATACCAAAAGACTTTCTAAGACCTAGAAAACCATTCACAATCATTTGAGCATACTGAGACAGTAAAGGAGTAATTTCACAGAGTTAGGTTGAGAAGTCGCACCCTGGTTACCCAGAGATTTTAGCACCTTGGTTAAAAAAAAACAAGACCCAAAGTGATTAACTGGTAACCTGAAAATATCCTTTATAAAGATATTCTCCAACCAACTCTACAAAAACATACCCCATAATGAAAAACATACTTTATAAATATTATATACACACGCAAAAAAAGCACGGATACTCACCAATCTTAAGCAACCACAATTACACCGTTCTTAATTCAACAAACTTTTATTGGTGCCTGTTAGGTACCAAGCTTTGGAGACCCCAGGTTAAAAGACACACCATTATCCTTCAAAGAATCCACTTTCTAGTGGCTAAAGCTGTTACACATGTAAACAGGTCATTGTGGTAGCAGGCAACTTATGTTGTGATGAGGCAGACACTAGACTGGTAGAAGAGGGGCACCTGGCCCTAAGTCTAGGCATGAGGAAGTCTTTTTCTTTTTAAGTTTTTAATTTTAATTCCAGTAGAGCTAGCATACAGTGTTATATTAGCTTCAGGTGTATAATACAGTGATTCAACAATTCCATACATCACCCAATACTCATCACAACAAGTGCTCTCCTTAATCCACATCACCTATTTCACCCACCCCCACACCCATCCCCCCTCTCATTAGCATCAGTTTGTTCTCTATAATTAAGGGTCTGTTTCTTGCTTTGTTTCTCTTTTTTGTTTGTTTTTTAATTTCCTAAATTCCACATATGAGTGAAATCATATGGTATCTGTCGTTCTCTGACTTATTTTGCCTAGCATTATACTCTCTAGCTTCACCTCACACCTGTCAAAACGGCTAAAATAAAAAACACAAGAAACAACAAGTGTTGGTGAGGATATGGAGAAAAAGGAACCCTCATGCACTGTTGGTGGGAATGAAAACTGGTGCAGCCTCTGTGGAAAATAGTATGGAGGCTCTTCAAAAAATTAAAAATAGAACTACCCTGCCATCCAGGAATCACACTACTGGGTATTTGCCCCCAAAATACAAAAACACTAATTCAAAGGGATACATGCACCCCTATGTTTATTGCAGCATTATTTTCAATAAGCATGAGGAAGTCTCTAGGGACAAGATAGTGCCTTAATTGTGTCCTAAAGGATGAGACGTTAGCTAAGCCCAGATGCAAGTAAAGAGTCATCTAGGCAGACACCCCAGAACCCTATCTAAATAAAGAGCGGGGTTCTGGATGAAATGCAAATGAACTATTTGAAAATCTGCCTTGTTGATATTAGTAAGGAAGCATTAAAATGAAGCACAATTTCTTCAGTCTGACAAACTATTCCCTTACCGTCTTGAAAGTGTAAATATGAGCTGCTGTAATCCTGACTGAAAATGTCACCACAATGCAATTCAATCTTTATTAATCCAAAATTGTCAGGTAGCATATTTCAGGAAGCTGTATAAACAACCACCAACAACCAATTTGGCAAGCAAAATTAGAAGATTTACTTCATGAAGAGAAAGCTTGGCATGTGTTAACTAAAGGAAGAGTATGCATCCAAATGAACTCATTAACAAGAATCTAGCAGCTGGCAGATTACCACTATGAAATGAAGGGCCTATTGAAATGTAAACCACAAGAGAAAAGAGTTGGACAAGTGGTAAAAAGGCACAAGAATATTCCCCCAAAATACTCCAAAATACATCAATTGGCATTGCTTGATTTAAAAAGAATTATACTTCCCTCAATACAGGAAGTTCCCATATTAAAAGAGAGGTCCAGTTTTATACTTCCTGCTTTTTACATTCACTAAATTGGACTTTATGTATTTAGGGTCTAGATGTTTTTAGACTCAGAGCATCAACCATTGTAAGTGACCAAATCAATCCAAGTGTTTTAAAAACCCATAGGCATAGATATCCTGTTCATTAGAGAAAGAATGTTATCAGGATAAAATCTGAGGTTTTCTCACATCTCTAAATCACCATTGGTACTTACTACCAAATTTCAACCTCAAAACAAATCTATGTCAATGTGTGGTGCTCCCAGTTATCAGTGAATACTGGAAGATTCCCCTTTACCTAAAAATCACACTCTTTAAATGGTTCCTTTCTGTTAGATGACTAGATCAATAAATAGATCCTGCAGTCACCTCATTATATTATATAATGCATATTCTGAGCATGTCCAATTTATATATTTTTCTTCAATATAAGTATTCATTATTTGCTATCATGCAGGAAAAAAAGTTAACCATAAAATCCAATATTGCTTTAAGTTTATCATCTCAATATGCTTCCATATTAGTTGTCCGAAGCATTACAAAAATAATTTCTGTTCTCATTACCCTGCATTGAAGAATATATTGTAAACAAAACATTTCATGAACAGGTTAGGCATATAGTGAAAAATTAGCCTTTGAGTTGAATTATGTCTGCAAGCTTAAGAGATATGTTCATTATAGTTTGACATTCTATGGAGCTCAGAACTCGTATCCAAAGATCTCTACAAAGTCATGTTTTTGGCCTCTACTATGTCTAGGAATAAGACTTTTCATGATACATTCTTTATGTGAAAAATAAAGATGTGTTTCCAACGGTGATAGAATTAGGTAAAATATTTCCATTCATGTAATTCATGAGCATTCACTTTGCTGCCTTTTATCTTCAAATGAAAATGTCAGGCCTCTAGAAATGTATGTTGTAACAAGACCATGATTTCTCTTTTCTTTGTAATGTCTCACAGCGTGCAGTGCAATGTTGTGCAATTAGCAAATGATCTATAATCATTAATGGTCTAAACTTTTCTAATTTAAAAGTAAGCCTATAATCAGTCTCATGAAGTGTGAAATGCTTGGCAGGAATCCAATGTGCTCAAGGAAGAATTGTCCAGAAGTTACTCTAGTCACCCTTCCAGAGCTTCATCTTGACATTCCTATCTCTGTTAAATAAATAACAGATTGGGGACATTTTATGTATTTAACTTTTCACCCAAGGCTATTGGAGAGTGACCCTAAAGGTTTGCAGGACACGGTTTGTAATTTTTCTACAGTACAAATTTAATTTTTTTCAAATTGTTGCAGATTTTCTGACAGCTGAGCTGTGAATTGCATCTGTTTTATTTTAAGCTAGTCATTCTTGAATTACTTCCTTTGGAAGTATTTGTGATTAGGAAATTGCAGACAAGTCTTAAGATGCATCCCTCATACATATCTCCTGCCTCATTTCTTGTCACCTCCGAAACCTCACCCACAACTACTACAACACATACACATGGTCTCAGTCATACAATACAAATGACAGACTTGCAGCCTTTTTTGCACCCTCTCATATCTACATTCCTTTACCACAGGGAGTCATTTGAGAGGTTTAAACATAGAAATATGTAAACATACTGAAAGGTTAGTTTCCAATTAGTTTAATGAAGCACCTGTCTTCTGTGCTCTCATAGTTCCAAGAGCATATTTGCCAAAGATTTCAGGAACCACAAAACCCAGATCCTCAAAATCCACATCTTCTCCCTCCAGATCTTGAGCTCTTTTTACTAATTGTTCTCTTCAAGATGCTCTACCCAAAACTGTGTGAACCCAGTAACATCAGAAGAAATTTTCTCTTCCAGGAAAAATAGAGTAATGAGGGATGGACTTATCTTTTTTTTTTCTGAAAGAAAACTTTAAATGGATAAATATATGAAATGACAATTCTCAAGATATTGAACATCAGACAATAAAAAACAGGTGATTTTTAAAGACACGAAATCGTGTCATCTTAGTGACTAGAGAGCTTTACAGGTCATGGTTCAGGGAGCGAGAACCTATGCCTGGTAGACTCATAAGAGAAGATGACACTGGGATTTCAGGAGAGTCACGGCAGCTGGAATTCAGAGAGAGCAGAGCTGCAAAAAGAGAGTGTACCAAGAGCTGAAGAGCATCCCCCTCCTGTCTTTGGCTGAGTCCTGATCCGAGCCTAAGTGTGAGGAATCAAGGCCAAGGAAAGAAACATCCAAAATGATTAGAGGGAAAAAATGCCAAAGTTCACACAGAGCCATGAACAGTTCCTCGTCCCAGCAGCCAGGACACATAAATTACAGGACACTGATTATAGTATTTAGAAGAGTTTTGCCTCAATACTGGAAAAAAGCTGCCCTAGAATCCAGGCAGCTCTCATTCTACATAACAGTTTCAGTGAAAGGCTCAAAAGGAACAAATGGTTTCCAAGTAACTTACAAAAATGTCCAGCAGCCAACAAGGTAAAATTTGTAATGTATGCCTTCCAATAAAAAATTAGCCAGCATGTGAAGAAATAAGTAAATTTCACCCATGAGTAGAAAAAAGTTGAGCAGTTGGAATTGACCCAGAAATTATGCAAATAATTGGGGCGACTGGGTGGCTCAGTCGGTTAAGCGTCCAACTTCAGCTCAGGTCCTGATCTCACAGTCTGTGAGTTCAAGCCCCGCGCAGAGCTCTGTGCTGACAGCTCAGAGCCTGGAGCCTGCTTCAGATTCTGTGTCTCCCTCGCTCTCTGCCCCTCCCCTGCTCATGCTCTGTCTCTCTCTGTCTCAAAAATAAATAAAAACATTTTTAAAAAACTTAAAAAAAAGGAAGTATACAAATGATACAAATGATACAAATGATAAATAAAAACATTTTAAAAAAACTTAAAAAAAAGGAAGTATACAAAAAAAAGGAAGTATACAAAAGTCCCCTGCTCATGCTCTGTCTCTCTCTGTCTCAAAAATAAATAAAAACATTTTTTAAAAACTTAAAAAAAAGGAAGTATACAAATGATAGAATTAGTAAACAAGGACAATAAAACAGTTATAACTGCATTCCGTATGCTCAGGAAATTAGAAGAACTGGGAATGTTAACTGGAGACATGGAGATATAAAAATACACTCAAATAAAACTTCTAGAGATGAAAACTACCATGCTTACAAAGTATTAAAATCACTTAAGTATAAAGACACAAATATACTAAGAGCAAAAGGGCAAGTAATCTCAGAAGAAATTGAGACATTTATCATTTCTACAAAAATTTTTTGCCCTGACCAAAAAATAATTTCTTAAAAAAGGTATGTCTTCAAAATTTCACAAAATTGTAGATTCATGCTTCTATTTCTCATTTATTTTCAGGATTTCAGAAATAATAAAACAACACAAATTCAATAAAACAAGACAAATTCATCACCTCTAATCCTAGTTTTCTTTTCTTTGTGATAGATTAGCAAATTAGACATCTGTTTGCATCCTATGAAAACTTTCAACAAGAGAAGTCAGTGGAACTAGGAAACCTAATATCTATTCAGAAGTACAACCTTGTGCAACATTTTGGCAGATGCTTTGCAAACTGAATAGACACAAGTCAGTCAATTTCCCTTTATTATCCATAAATATTGTGTAAAACTAGACATTTCACTCTCTACCAATCTTGATTTATAATTTTATGCAAATTATATTGATTTACATTAATTCTAAACTACTCAATTACAAATTATTAAGCAAAGATATTAAATATTGTAAAGAAAAACATAATTAACAGTAATGTCTCCAACAAAACTATTTATGCTTATAACAAAAATGTTGTAAGAAAAGAGTACTCTATTTTATCAAATAATGAATTACAAAGATCTAGGATTACAGATAGACATAGTACTATAATTTAGAAGTATAAATATAATTTCTAGACTATTTTAAAATGTTTCTTTAGATTTTTAGCTCTAAAAAAATGCTTTGCAGAAAATGATTTAAATATTTTCTCACTATAGACACCAAAATTTTAAGATGATTGGGCACGTTTTTTAAATTCTTTTTTTTTTTAATTTTTTTATTTAAATTTAGGGAGTTAACAAACAGTGAAGTCTTGGATTCAGGAGTAGAACTCAGTGATTCATCTCTTACATATGACACCCAGTGTTCATCCCTAAAAAGTGCCCTCCTTACTGATGCATAGGGCCACTTGTACCCCAATGTTCATAGCAGCACTCTCAACAATAGCCAAATTATGGAAAGAGCCTAAATGTCCATCAACTGATGAATGGATAAAGAAATTGTGGTTTATATACACAATGGAATATTACGTGGCAATGAGAAAAAATGAAATATGGCCTTTTGTAGCAACGGGGATGGAACTGGAGAGTGTGATGCTAAGTGAAATAAGCCATACAGAGAAAGACAGATACCATACGGTTTCACTCTTATGTGGACCCTGAGAAATTAACAGGAACCCATGGGGGAGGGGAAGGAAAAAAAAAAAAAACAGGTTAGAGTGGGAGAGAGCCAAAGCATAAGAGACTCTTAAAAACTGAGAACAAACTGAGGGTTGATGGGGGGTGGGAGGGAGGAGAGGGTGGGTGATGGGTATTGAGGAGGGCACCTTTTGGGATGAGCACTGGGTGTTGTATGGAAACTAATTTGTCAATAAATTTCATATAAAAAATAAAATAAAATAAAATAAAATACAATAGATTTTATACATCTAAAAAAAAAAAGTGCCCTCCTTAATGCCATCACCCAGTTAACCCATCCCCCTATCCCACCCTCCAACAGCAACCCTCAGTTCGTTCTCTATATTTAAGAGTCTTTTATGGTTTGTCTCCCTCTTTGTTTTTACCTTATTATTCTTTCCTTTCCCCTATGTTCATCTGGTTCTGTTTCTCAAATTCCACATATGGGTAAAATCATATCTCTGTCTTTCTCTGATTGACTATTTCACTTAACATAATCCCTCTAGCTCCATCCATGTTGTTGCAAATGGCAAGATTTCATTCTTTTCCATGGCCAAGTAGTATTCCATTGTATTTATATACCACATCGTCTTTATCCATTCATTGGTTGATGGACATTTGGGCTGTTTCCATAGTTTGGCTGTTGTGGAAAGTGCAACTATAACCATTGGGGTACATGTGCTCCTTCAAATAAGCATTTTTGTATCCTTTGTATAGATACCTAGTAGTGCAATTGCTGGGTCACAGGGAAGTTCTATTTTTAATTTTTTGAGAAACCTGCATACTGTTTTCCAGAGTGGCTGCACCAGTTTGCATTCCCACCAACAATGCAAAAGTGTTCCCCTTTCTCTGCAGCCTCACCAACATCTATTGTTTCCTGAGTTGTTCATTTTAGGCATTCTGACAGGTGTGAGGTGGTATCTCTTCATGGTTTTGATTATATTTCCCTGATGATGACTGATGTTGAGAATCTTTTCATGTGTCTGTTGGCCATCTGGATGTCTTCTTTGGAAAAGTGTCTATTCATGTCTTCTGCCCATTTCTTCACTGGATTATTTATTTTTTGGGTGTTGAGTTTGATAAGTTGTTCATAGATTTTTGATACTAACCCTTTATCAAATATGTCATTTGCAAATATCTTCTCCCATTCTGTCAATTACCTTTTAGTTTTGTTGATTGTTTCCTTCACTGTGCAGAAGGTTTTCATTTTGATGAGGTCCCAATCGTTTATTTTTGCTTTTATTTCCCTTGCCTCCAGAGACATGTCTAATAAGAAGTTGCTGTGGCTGAGGTCAAAAAGATTGCTGCCTATTTTCTCCTGTAGGATTTTGATGGTTTTCTGTCTCATGTTTAGGTCTTTCATCCATTTTGAATTTATTTTTGTGTATTGTATAAGAAAGTGGTCCAGTTTCTTTCTTCTGCATGTTGCTGTCTAGTTTTCTCACACCATTTGCTGAAGAGATTGTCTTTTTTCCATTGGATACTCTTTCTTGCTTTGTCAAAGATTTGTTGGCCATAAATTTGTAAATCCATATCTGGGTTCTCTTTTGTTCCATTGATCTATGGTCTGGTTTTTTAATGTATGTATGTTTGTTTGTTTGTTTGTTTTTGTGCCAGTACATACTGTCTTAATGATTACAGCTTTATAATACAGCTTAAAGTCCAGAATTGTGATGTTTCTGCTTTGGTTTTCTTTTTCATCATTACTTTCGTTCTTTTAGGTCTTTCGTGGTTCCATACAAATTTTAGGATTGTTTGTTCTAGCTCTGTGAAGAATGTTGGTGTTATTTTGATAGGGATTGTATTGAATGTGTAGATTTCTTTGGGTATTATTGACATTTTAACAATATTTGTTCTTCCAATCCATGAGCATGGGATGCTTTTTCATTTCTTTGTGTATTCTTCAATTTCTTTCATAAGCT
Organism: Felis catus; assembly: GCF_018350175.1. Classification (NCBI taxonomy): domain Eukaryota; kingdom Metazoa; phylum Chordata; class Mammalia; order Carnivora; family Felidae; genus Felis; species Felis catus. The sequence goes on from NC_058371.1 coordinate 135,145,434, forward strand.
TTCTATAGTTTTCAGTGTGCAGATCTTTTACCTCTTTGGTTAGGTTTATTCCTATATATCTTATGGTTATGGTGCAATTATAAACGGGATTGATTCCTTGGTTCTCTTTCTGCTGCTTCATTATTGGTGAAGCATTTCATATAAATGCAACCAATTTCTGTACATTGATTTTATATCCTGTGACTTTGCTGAATTCATGTATCAGTTCTAGCAGTTTTGTGGTGGAGTCTTTTGGGTTTCCCACATAGAGTATCATGTGAAAACAATGTTTGACTTCTTCCTTGCCAATTTGTATGCCTTTTATTTATTTTTGTTGTCTTATTGCTGAGGCTAGGACTTCCAGTATTATGTTGAACAACAGTGGTGAGAGTGGACATCCCTGTTGTGTTCCTGATCTCAGGGGGAAAATTCTCAGTGTTTCCCCATTGAGGATAATATTAGCTGGGGGCCTTTCATATATGGCTTTTATGATGTTGAAGTATGTTCCTTCTATCCCTATTTTCTTGAGGGTTTTTATCAAGAAAGTATGCTACATTTTGCCAAATATTTTTCTGCATTTATTGAAAGAATACATGGTTATTATCCTTTTTTTTATTAGAGTGGTGTATCACATTGATTTGCAAGTATTGAACCACCCCCTGCACCCCAGGAATAAACCCCACCTGATAATGGTGAATAATTCTTTTAATGCACTGTTGAATTCAATTTGCTAGTATCTTGTTGAGAAATTTTGTATCCATTTTCATCAGGGATGACTGGCCTGTAATTTTCCTTTCCAGTGGGGTCTTTGTCTGGTTTTGAAATCAAGGTAATACTGGCTCTACAGAATGAATTTGGAAGCTTTCTTTCCATTTCTATTTTTTTGGAACAGTTTGAGAAGAATGGGTATTAACTCTGCTTTAAATGTCTGGTAGAATTCCCTTGGGAAGGCATCTGGTCCAGGACTCTTATTTGTTGGGAGATTTTTGATAACTGATTCAATTTCTTCACTAGGTATAGACCTGTTCAAATTTTCTATTTCTTCCTGTGAGTTTTGGTAGTATGTCAGTTTCTAGGAATTTGTCCATTTCTTCCAGATTGTCCAGTTTGTTGGCACATAGTTTTTCATAGTATTCTCTAATAACTTTTTTCTGTGGTGTTGGTTGTAATCTCTCCTCTTTCATTCGTGATTTTATCTATTTGGGTTCTCTCTCTGTTCTTTTTGAGAAGTCTTGCTAGGGGGTTATCCATTTTATTTATTCTTTCAAAAAAAACCCCAGCTTTTAGTTACATTGATCTGTACTGCTGTTTTGTTGTTGTTGTTGCTTCTATATCATTTATTTATGCTCTAATCTTTATTACTTTCCTCCTTCTGCTGGTTTTGGGCTTTATTTGCCACTCCATTTCTAGCTCCTTTAAGTGTAAGGTTAGGTTGTGTATTTAGGATCTTTCTTGCTTCTTGAGATATGCCTTAATTACACTGTAGTCTCCCCTTAGGACTGCCTTTGCTGTATCCCAAAGGGTTTGGACTGTCATGTTTTCATTTTCATTTACTTTCATGTATTTTTTTATTTCTTCTTCAATTTCCTGGTTAACCCATTCATTCTTTAGTAGGATGTTCTTTAACCTTCATGTATGTGAGGGCTTTCCAAATTTTTTCTTGTGGTTGACTTCAAGTTTCATAGTGTTGTGGTCTGAAAATATGCATGGTATGATCTCAGTCTTTTTGTACCTATTGTGTGCTGATTTGTGACCCAGTATGTGATCTATTCTGGAGAATGTTCATTGCGTACTTGAGAAGAATGTGTATTCTGCTGCATTAGGATGAAATGTTCTGAATGTATCTATTAAGTCCATCTGGGCCAATGTGTCATTCAAAGCCATTGTTTCCTTGTTGATTTTCTGCTTAGATGATCTGTCCATTGCTGTTAGTGAGGTATTTAAGTCTCCTACTATTATGGTATTATTATCAATGAGTTTCTTTATGTTTGTGATTAATTGATTTATATATTTGGGTTCATTCAAGTTGGGGGCATAAATATTTACCACTGGTAGATCTTCTTGATGGATAGAGCCCTTCATTATGATATAATGCCCTTCATCTCTTGTTAAAGCCTTTGTTTTAAAATCTAGTTTATCTTACGTAAGTATGGCTATGCCAGCTTTCTTTTGATGTATATTAGTATGATAGACGGTTCTCCATCCCCTTACTTTCAATCTGCAGGTGTCTTTAGGTCTAAAATCAGTCTCTTGTAGGCAGCATATTGATGGATACTTTTTTTAATCCATTCTGATATCCTATGTCCTTGATTGGAGCATTTAGTCCATTTACATTCAGAGTGATTACTGAAATATATGAATTTAGTGCCCTTGTGTTACCTGTAGAGTTGGTGTTTCTGGTGGTATTCTCTGGTCCTTTGTAGTCTTTGTTGTTTTGGTCTTTTTTTTCCTCCACTCAGAGAGTCCTCCTTAAAATTTCTTACAGGACTGGTTTAGTGGTCACAAACTGCTTTAGTTTTTGTTTGTCTGGGAAATTCTTTACCTGTCCTCCTATTCTGAATGACAGCCTTGCTGGATAAAGGATTCTTGGCTGTATATTTTTCCTATGCAGCACATTGAATAATTCCAGCCGTTCTCTTCTGGCTTGCCAAGTTTCAGTGGGCAGGTCTGCTACTAACCTTATGTATCTCCCCTTGTAGGTTAAGGACTTTTGTCCCTAGTTGCTTTCAGAATTCTCTCATTATCTTTGTATTTGTAAGTTTCAGTCTGATATATTGTGGTGTTGACCTGTTTTTGCTGATTCTGAAGGGAGTTCTCTGTACCTCTTGTACTTGGATGCCTGTTTCCTTCCCCAGATTAAGGATGTTCTCAGCTATAATTTGTTCAAATAAACCTCATGCCTCTTTTTCTCACTCTTCTTCTTCTGGGACTCCTATGATATAGATATTGTCTTGTTTCATGGAATCACTTAGTTCTCTAAATATCCCCCCTTTATGTAGTAATTTCCTTTCCTTCTTTTTTTTTTTAGTTTCATTATTTTCCATAATTTTATCTTCTGTTTCACCTGTTCTCTGCTTCTTCAATCCTTGTTGTCACTTTATCTAGTTTCTTTGTATCTCAGTTATTGCATTTTTTTATTCATCCTAACTAGTTCTTAGGTCTTTGATCTCCACAGCAAGGCTTTCTCTGGTGTCTTCTTTGCCTTTTTTGAAACCCAGCCAGTAGTCTTATGACTGTTGTTCGAAATTCTTGTTCAGATATATTGCTTATATCTGTTTTGAGCAAGTCGCAGGCTGTGATTTCTTCTTGATTTTTCTTTTGGGGAGAATTCTCCCATCTTGTCATTTTGGCTAGGTTTATGCCTTTTGTGTGTGTTTTAAAAAGCTCATTATGTTTCCTACACCTGAGGTTACCACTCTATTACAAAGGGATCATACACTGTCCAGGGACTGGCACTCCAGGAAGTGCTTCTGGTTATGCTGTATGCACCCTGCTGTGGTGTTTTGGGTGCTCTTTCCAACTGGTCAGTCCTTTGCAGAGCTCCGTCTTGCTTGCAGTGATGGAGTGTTTGGATCTTTAACTAGGTGTGCTTTGATTTGTATGTTGAAGTAACCCTGGGGAAACAAAAGGAGGGGGGAAAGCCTCTTTTTTTCTCAAAAAAAAGAGAAAATAAAAGGGAACAAAAACAAACAGAGAATCAAAAACCTATAAGGTTTATTCCAAAGAAAAAGAAAGGAAAACAATAGGACAAAAAAGAAAAAGCAGAAGAAATGAAAAAGGAAGGAAAAAGAAAAGAATAAATATTCCTAATCAAAAAACAAACAAAAAAAGAGGGAGCCTGGGTGCTCAGCAGGTTAAGGGTCCCACTTCAGCTCAGATCATGATCTCACAGTTAAGAAGTTCAAGTCCCATGTTGGGCTCTGTGCTGAAAGCTCAGAACCTGGAGCCTGCTTTGGATTCTGTGTGTGTGTCTCTCTCTGTCCATCTCCCACTTGTGCTCCGTCTCTCTCTCCAAAATAAATAAACATTAAACAATTTTTTTAAATATGAGAGAGAGAAAGTGAGGGAGAGAGAAGGAAATTAAAAAAAAAAAATGAATAAGGAACTATAAGCCTAATTCCAAAAGAAAAAAACAAGGAGGACAAAAAGGAAAAAAAAAGAGCTGTTGGTTGGTGCCTGGAGGTTGCTGGCTGTGCTGGTCTGGAGGAGAGGCTGGCTGCATTGTCTCAGAGTGAGTCCTGCCCCAGTTTCCAGGCATGGATGGGCAGGGTTTGGTTTAAGCAGATCCTGCGTCCACTGGGGGCTGCTGTGTAGCTCCCTGAAGTCCCACCATGTTGGTGTTGGGGGGGAAATGGTGCCACACCAATCTCTTGTCCCCAGACTAGGGATCTAAACCCCCACTGTGCAGGGCAGTCAGGTTTCCCTGTGTCACAATTCTGCTGTATTTTTTCTGTGGTGCATGGCTGGGATTCAAAACCCAAAGGCTTAGGGCACCTGGCCAGCTCAGTCAGTTAAGCCTCCGACTTGAGCTCAAGTCATGATCTCATGGTCCGTGAGTTCCAGCCCCATGTCAGGCTCTGTGCTGACAACTCATAGCCTGGAGCTGCTCTGGAGTCTGTGTCTCCCTCTCTCTTTGCCCTTTCCCACCTCATGTTCTGTCTCTCTCTCTCTCTCTTTCTCTCTCAAAAAATAAACATTAAAAATTTAAAATTAAAAAAAAAAGGCTTAAAGGACCCAGCACTGCATGGATCCACTCCCCTCCTCCAGAGTAAAGCCTCTCTACCCTGTTGATGAAAGGCCTTTGGCTGGCACCTGCAAGGTCTTTTGTCCTTGGAGAGGTAATAAACCTTCTTCCAAAAGTACTCCAGGATGGGGTCTGTTCTCTCCCAGTGCACCCCAGAGATGTCTACACTACACTATGTACTCCAGGGCCAATTTCCTCCTTCCCAGGAGTGCATTCCACAGCTCTGCTACAGAGAACGTTGCATACTTCCAAAACCTCAGATTTTGAGCTCCAAAAGCTGCTTGCAAAAAAAAAAAACTGGGACACTAGAACTTCTCCCTCCCCAGTCCGTGGTCCAGACAGGTTTATCTCTTGTGCTAACTCAATGCTGCACTATCTCAACCTCAGTCTCTCCCTTTTGTCTCTCCAAGGAAAGGGTTCCCTCCCCCATCCACTGTGCCACCATTTTTCTCTACCCCAATTCACATCCACGCACCTCACATTTGCCAAGCTGTCTCCCTCCAACTGTAGAGATCCTATCGCCACTCCACATATCGATGTCCGTGGTGTTCCAAGTGATCTGACCACATTACAGCTGCGTTTGAGGGACGAGGAAAAGCCCATGGTCCCCTCTACTTCTCTGCCATCATAACTCCTCCCACTAGATTAACTCTTATTAATAAATTTGTAATTGTATAATTAGTTCTTAATAAATTCGATTATAAATCACCTCAGAGACATATGCTTGAAATCAGTATACAATAACCAGCATTCTTATTTCTTTCACTTTATTTTACTGCCTGTGGAAGCTTTCTGATTTACTCTCAGAGATTTATAATTAGTCTCTGCTAGCAGAATCCCTCTGTTTATTTTGTTGCCTCTTATGTCACCCATCAGCATTGCAATTTCAGCTTTATTTTAATTAAATACTACATGTTTCCTAAATTAGGATGTAGTTCAACTTGAATGATGGAGATTGTTAACTAGAATCATAAACATATTCATACTGATCATGGCTTTAGCGATCATATAAGTCAATTCCTTCGTTATCCAGATATGGACATAATAGAGCAGATTGTTTATTCAGCTACTTAGTCCTAAAGTCATATATGAAAAGGCCTTTTGCTGACAGTTTCACGTTCTTTTTATTGTTTCATACTTTCTTTTATCTGTTCTCCCAATCACTCTGATAAAAACTGAATTGAACTAGTATGAATATGAACACTATAGTATGGTGATTTCCAGGATGATACTAAAAATGCTTAACAACCAGAATGACTGACTTGTTAAGGGGAACAGAGTTCTGAAGAATAGTTTTATGGTTCCAGATCCTAACCCTTTGGAGGTACAGGGTAGAGGTAAGCTCAGGGGAGGCAATAAGATACCTGGGAATAGGGAACATCCATCTGTATTAGAGCAGTGGCCATTTACCAACCAGAATGGATGTATTTCAATATTGTAATAGCAGAAAACTAGGACAAACTGGCTTAATGTAAAAATCAGGTCATTCTCTGACTTTCTTGTGACCTTGATGCTTCCAGGATAATTTTACAAACCCTACAACATGTTTGGATAAATCTAATCTTTTCTGAAAAACTGTAAAGCGATTTACCTAGCAACACCTCCTGCTTTAGGGAGCTGATGGGCAAACTGGTTGCTAGGCAACAACTAATTTATTCTGGCAACAACAAAAATGAACAGGTCACCTTTTTTTTGCAACAAAAAACAAAGCCTTAAGTCTGTAGAGAACTGACCAAAACCGGGTCTGAAGGCTCTTGTTGGAGTCTCTTATGAACACTGCCCATAATTAGATAACTAAGACTCATTCTTATTCAAGGATACAAAGGAGAAACTGCAGGAGAGCTCATCATATCACAAATGATGAGAGAAACAACATTCAGACTAAACTACAAAAGATGGACAGTTCAAATCACCTTATTTTCTAATACTTTGCATTTCAATAGCTATATGTTACTAATACTACAGTATTCAAACTGGGATACAGAGTGGTATACCAACAGTTATGTTTCCACAGATAAATAAAACATACCTTTCTTAAACATCCATTATATTTAGTGGTAGGAAAATTCTTAAATTTAATTCTGGGTCAGAATAAACATAGATATATCATTGAACAGAATCCCAAATCACACAGTTTTTAAAGGAAACATGAGAAAAGGAAGTTTATAATTATGGATTGGCAGTTTGGATTATACCTCAGCCTTAGACTCCCTGGAGGTAGGGGCCATTCTCCTTGACTAGTCTCTATCCTGCGTTATTTGAGTTATCTATTGCTATATAAACACCACTCTAAAACTTAGCAGCTTAAAATAATGAGTTACTATTTTTCACAACTCTATGGGTTGTCTATTTGTGTGGTTCTTTTAGCCTCACTTGGGATTACTCATGTAGGGGCAGTCATCTGATGGCTGAACTGGGGCCGGAGGGCCCAGGATGGCTTCATGCACGCATGGCAGTTGGTGCTGGCTATCTACCGGGAAGCTTTCGTTCTCCCACGTTTGGCTTCTCCTCCTCAGTAGGCTAGTCTGGGTTCTTCACAGGATGGTGGTTTGAAGGTTCCAATGAGGTAAGAATAAAAGCTATAGGACTTCTTAGGCCTAAGCTCTAGAACTTGCACAGGGTCACTTGTGCCACGCTCTATTAGACAAAGCAAGTAATAAGGCCAGCACAGATTCAAAGTACATAGAAATAAATTCCATCTCTTGCTTTAAGGAATAGACAAGTCACAAGGCAAGGTACAGGGATACTAGAGTTGTGACTTTCTATGGTCACTGTAGAAAAAAATCTACCATAGGGCATTCTAGTGAATTGAACAGACTTAGTAAACTGAATGATACCCACATTACAAGTCCTTAGGAATCTAAATCCTTCAGTTCAGTGAAAAGAATCCCAGTTATTGGCACATAATATACCTTAAAACCTGATTATATTTTCAGTATGGGAGGTAAGGCCAACAGAGGAAAGGTTTGTGTAACCTAATATTATCTTTAATAAAGGCAAAGTAAGAAAGAATGTGGGTAGTTGCTAAGCTGCTCCCCGAAATGAATATAAGCAGAAATCAGAAGCCCCAAGTCTAATGAATACTACATCAGAAAGAACCAACACCATGAATGATAGAACTCTCCAAGATTATGAACCTTGCAATATATGCTATTGTTGAATCCTCTGTTCTCCAAATTGATTAAAAGTGGTATGTATACATATATGTATATGTGTATATATGTGTGTGTAGACATATATATGTGTCTATATGTACATGTATATACATTATACAAGTAGTTGTGGATATCAGAAGAGATTATTATCCTTTAATAATCATACTTATCATTTATCATCTTTTGCTCTGGTGCCTCTGTTGTGGTTAGTCCTCATAATTCTGAGTCAAGAAGAGAGAAAAGCGTGGACAGTCAGCTAGTGCCTTAGAAGGAAACTTAGAGGACAAATTTCAGTAAAGACTCTGTCAACTAAAACTTACATTAGTTTCCTGCCTTTTCTCAACAACTCTTCTTTCCTGCTGTCAGCACCAGCTACATCACCACGAAAATCTGATCTAAAGCACTCTGAGGACTAGATAAGTAACTTTTAAAACTTCATTACTGGATAGTAAATCCAATATATTAGTTTTAAGAAAAAATAGCACAGAGAGAATAAGCTATGCCAATTGAAAAGGACCAGAGAGAAAGATTAAAACAGGGAAATTCATTAAGAAAATACATTTAGCAATAGGAGTGTTAATGGGGACCATTAACATAGACATAACGTGTATTTTCCTAACCCTAGGACCTTGCAGGTCTTCATCCCATATACAGTCTAAGACTTTTAACTTTTCACACTACAGCATTGGAATCTATAAATACAATATCAGTAGGAGCCCATTTGTTTTCAGTATTACTCAAGGCACTTTTGGGTATCAGGACGTTTGACTACTTCTTTGTGTTTGAGAAACTGCATTTTCCCAACATTCCTCCTATGTAATATAATAAAAGGAGATGGAACAAGAAAAGCTAACAACCTCTAAAATAAATCACTTTCTCTTTTGATATTGTGGTTTTATTTAGTTACAATATTTAAGCAATTTGAATATTTAATTATAATAGCCATCAAAATGGTATGTGAGAATTGACACAATTAAGTTATACACTGATCATAAAATCTTTGTGATAGGAGTCTGCCATAAAGAATGGTGTTCTCCCCTCGTTGTGTATTATGAAAACTCAAAGTCTGCTTTTATGCAAAAATGTTAAGCCTAGAAAATACATTTTATGAGGGGGGCATGTGAAATGTGCATATACCAGAAAAACTGTATAGAATGTTTTGGTATTGAAGTGAAAACTGTTAGAAAAAATGTCAGAAAGAAAAGTTTTAGTACTGCTTAATAACACTGGATAATGAGCTGCAAACTAGAAAAGCACTTAACATGGGAACTGCATGCATACGTACAAAAACTAGAGCTAAGAAACCGTTGACACCTTTAAGTAGCTGTCAGACTCAAACTGGTTCCTAACCTCCACAACCATTCTCCTCTTCCCAGTGTGGATCACTTGATTTCCCCTTATAAAGTGTATTCTATCCCCATGGTCTGATACCAATTCAAGTGAGAGCCACAGTTCTATGGCTTTGGATGGGCATCAAATCACTCTTGATGAAATACACTGGGATGGTCATAAGGATGTGCTTACTCTTTCAACTCCAGAGAAAGCAACTGACAAAGGGTCTTAGTTGTGCTCTGAAATCCAATGCCACATTCACACCAAGACCACACTTTCCAATAGGCTCCTCCAAGCCAATAACTGAGCATTGCAGGCATAATGGGGCAGGTGCCCTCTTGTGAGAAATACCAGGTCTTTTATGGTTGACCCTGGCTTGAGAATTCCCAAACAGCTTTGTGGAACCTTCATTAGGTTGCATGGTAGACTAAGGTACTTCCACCCAACCTTCTCTCCTTTTCCCTTCTAGGGTCAGATTTGCATCCAGTCTATTGGCTACCACAGAGGTTTACAGCTTCCTTCCCTACTCTCCCCCACACACAGCCATTTCCTCTAATAAAATTCTTTAACCTTTATTCTGCTTTGATATTTGTCTCTCAGAGGTCTTAACCCAGCAAATGCTCCAAAGATGTGACATAGAGATTCTTACCTTTTTCTTAGTTCCTAATTTCCTCTCATGCATAGTCTTATGGATCTCAATTCTATACTTGAACTTCTGTCTTAGTCATTTGCTGTGAGTTGCCAGGTGATAACCTACTACTCAGTGTGCCAACAATAACTGGGGCCTTTATGTCCAAGTACAGATTTTCAGACACACTGTGTGCTAAGCTCCTCTTCAATCAAAATGTAACTCCCTTTCCACACAACTCCCTCTAATTGAACCAGATCCTTTTATTACAACAAAATACTACTTCACATAATCTTCCCTCTGCCAGTCGAATATGACCAGATATTGCTGAAATCCTTGGCTATTTTCCCTGATTACCAGATTGGTCCCCTAACCAGTGACCTCTTTAGATTATCAACTATTTCAATGCTGATAAGACTTCAGTGAGTAGATCCAGTAGCTCTAAATCTTGCTTTATCCACATATCTCACCAAATCCAAGGATATGACAGTAAATATTCAGTTAACATATTTAAACAAGATATTCATTGACTAAATATAAAACACTTATCTAAGAATAAATAAGAAGTATCACAGAGAGTGAATATACCTCCTTAGAAGGAAACTTATGCAAGGAGGAAATCAAAGTTACTGGACAGGTGTGTTCATTAAATTGAAAACAAATGGCTTTAGGGTCCTAAAATACACTGTATTTGAGGACATGACTTCCTAGGTTTCTTTGTATCAATTTGTGCAAATGTCAAGTTTAGATTTACTCATCATACAACAAGCATCAAGATAAAATGAACTAGAATTTTACTTATTATAAAATATTGGGCACCAACACTCTTTTTACTCAATTATTGTTAAACTGAACTGAATCTCGTTCTGGATCACATGTGAACAAAACATGACCTATTGACTGATTCTGATCCAGGACTTTATTTTATCCAGTCTTTGGTCCCATTAAGGAAGTCAATGGTGCTTTTGCCTGGGAGAAATGCCACATTATCACTAATGTAGTATTTCTGAACAATTGACTAGTTCTCATGTTAATAATAATGTTGCCTATCTGCCACAGGGTGAGGCAAGGGAAGGGTGCTAGTTTCTTGCTGTGTAATTTTATGAAAAAAGTCACATATTTTTGTAAACTATAGTTTATCTTTTTAAATTTATTTATTTTGAAAGACAGCACAAGCCAGGGAGGGGCAGAGAGAGAGAGGGAAAGAGAGAATTCCAAGCAGGCTCCACACTGTCAGTGTAGAGCCCTAACCTGCGCTCAATCCCATGAACTGTGAGATCATGACCTAAGCCAAAACCAAGAGTTGGACGCTTAACCAACTGAGACACCCAGGTACCCCTGGAAACTATAGTTTAAGAAATAGTGGTGGTGATGGTCTTAAAACCTTAGCTATCCTTAAATGTTGGATAAAAACACTCATGAAAGAAAGAACCACTGGCTCAAGTTCCCTATCTGGCATATCAAGGGTAGGCTATAATGACTGCCTAATTTTGCAAAATACAACCCAAGACACAAAAGAATCTATTGAAACCATGTATAAAAATACTATAGTTCTAGGTATAAATATCATCACATGTTCTTTTAATGTTATACTAGCTGGAGTCATGTAATGTCTGACCAGATCTCTGAATGATTTCAAACTGATTAATACCAAACTCACTGAGAGTGGGATTCTATCTCCACACTCAAATTCTTTCTGACAGCTTTTTACAATACTTTTTTGCTCACTATTTTCTGGGGTAGACTTTAAAAGTTGTCAGATATTTCTTTATTTTTTCAGGAGACAGCTTTTTTCCTCTAAGAAAAGAATTTCTTTTAGTCCACAACTTCAAACAGAAGACAGCCTCCCACTATTTCATATTTGAGCAAAGAATTAAACATTCCTGGGGAGAGAAAAACTGAGCATGACTGTGAATGAAATAACGAACACACCACAAAACAAAACAAACAAACTACATCTATCTAGAGGAGTATAAAAGAACTTGGATCCACACAGCAATCAAGATTTAAAATTCAAAAACTAGGAAATTTTGAATTTGAATTTTGTTTTCGAATTTTTTGTACATAAAAAGCTTGTAGGCTGGAGCACCTGGGTGGTCAGTCAGCTAAGTGTCTGACTCTTGGTTTCAGCTCAGGTCAAGATCTCACGGTTTATGAGTTCAAGCCCCACATCGGGCTCTGGGCTGACAGCTGCAGAGCCTGTTTGGGATTCTGTGTCTCCCTCTCTTCCTGGCCCTCCCCCACTCACTCTCTATCTCTCTCTCTCAAAGTCAACAAACATTAAAAAAAAAACCTTGTAGATCAACTAAATATTGTGCATAATAAATTTCCTTAGAGAGTCAAGGTTATGAAAAACAAGACTGCAAAACTGTCACAGGCCAGAGGAGGCTAACAAACATAATGGTTAACTACCATGTGGTATACTTGAATGGATCCTGGAAATAAAAAAAGACTAGTGGAAAAACTGAGACATCCAACTGAACTCTGGAGTTCAGTTAATAGTCATCATGTGCCAGTGTTAATCTCTTAGTCTTGAGAAATGTACCGCAGTTATGTAAAATACTAACACTAGAGAAAGCTAGGTGAAGGGTACATGGGAACTCTCTGTGTTATCCTTGCAACTTCTCTATAAATATAAAATTATTCCAAAATAAAAAGCTTAAACAAAAACATAAGATTGCCAACAATTTTATTCTCACACAGGAGACAGTGGACACTTTGAAATTTCATGTCAGGTGATGGATAGGTGATAATCATGTGCTTTGGAATTGCACTTTAGATATTTTGAAGCAAACCTTTTGTGCCCATTACCACTTTCTTTTTGAACAGTATTTCCTCATTTTTAAATAAGCTTAGAGGTAGTTTTCACTAAGATGGCCATTGTTCCAAAAAGCCCTGATGAGAAGGGTGTACAAAGAGATGCAGCTTTGGCATCCTTACCACAGTATTTTACATTGTGTAACAAAATGTGATTTTTCCAAAATGTTTCTCTTATACTAATAGGCCATCCCTCTTTATTAATGAAAAGGAGACACAACAGAAATGCCTCAGCAAGAGTGTAGGCTATATAAAGATGCAATAGGTTCACTGAACAGAAGGAATGCTTTTATATTTTCATGTCTCAGCTCATGTTCCAAAATAAAATGGAAGCAGAACATCCCATCCATTACTGTGTGGCTCTCAAAAAATGTCAAGAGTTTCCTCAATCAAGGTCTAATGGACCACGGTTATACTTAATCTGAAGCAGACTTCTGTAAAAGGATGGCTTTTCTTCAAAATCATAAATCACATCATCATTATACCTTGTGTTTAGATCTATCTATATTTTTATTTTTTTAATATTTATTTATTTTTGAGAAAGAGAGAGAGAGAGACAGACAGATTGTGAGTTGGGGAGGGACAGAGAGAGAGGGAGACACAGAACCTGAATCAGGCTCCAGGATCTGAGTTGTCAGCACAGAGCCCCATGTGGGGCTCAAAGTCACCAACCGTGAGATCATGACCTGAACCAAAGTCGGACACTTAACCAACTGAGCCACCCAGGCACCCCAAGATTCAACAACATTTTTAAATGGAATTCACTATAGTGATTCTGAGGAATATTTTTTAGAAAACTATCTGCCCATGACCATTTGAGTAAGGAACCATGGGACAAATGCTTTCAGATTAACCCACATAAAAAGGCACTGCTCTTGTTTCTGGGAATCTAAGACAAATAAAAGCACTCTAAAGCATTGTTTTTCAACATTCTATGGCCTCAGAATACTCTCTCTAATCAACACTTATTCAGAAGTCTAATACTACAAAGTATTCATAAAGTCTAAAACCAGAAATGAATATAATGTCACCAAACACATCCCTAATCTGTGAAAAAAAAATGTTTCCAAACATTATGGATATCTATATATGTAAAACTGATAAACTTGTAGTTGCTTTGGTTGAAATAACCACATATTTGTGCTCAGTATTTTCACCTCAAGTCTCCACAGAACAAAATGTGAAAACTAATATTTACTAATATTTTAATCACACGTTTACTTTTTACTATCCCCTCCACATCAGACTCTATGGTTTAAAACATAGTGTGTACCAAAGCAAATTGTACTAAGTAGTAATTAATCTATTTTCCCATTTTTATTATGCAATGAAATAATCAACTAAGTATGCAGTGAGATATTCCTAAAATGCATATAGACAGAGCATGTGATCCATCTGAGATCATCTGTGTGGTTACCACAGGAATTACTATATCCAGCCAAAACTAATCTATGCTTCAGCCTTGCAGTTTATAACAGGGAAGTATGCTGTTTCAGATAAACATTTTGAATTGTAAATAGTTGTTTAATGAAGAATGTTTTTTTATGTTTTTTTTAACAGGACTCAAGTTTTATGTTTTTTTCCCAGGACTCAAGTTTGGGAATCAGTGCTTTCGGGATAGTCACTAATAGATTGACAGTTGTTGCTCAATTAAGATGATTTGGTTAATAATTTGATGTCAACTAAATATTTTTGGGTTCAGGTCTGCATACCACCACCATGAATGAATGTTTGTGGTATGGTATGGGGAAGAAAAGGATAAAAAGATGAAGAAGAGAAAGACTGGTGGGTAAGGACAAATGCAAAGGGTATCGAAGAAGTTTGGCTCCTACATTAGGGAGGATGGTCATAGATGTTCTATGTCTAGAAGAGAAGGCATGGTTAATGGGGGGGGGGGTTGTGGGAAGGGACTGAGAAGGATGCTAGAGAACCATTCTAGCACCAAAGGAAAAAACCTTTGCTGTTCAAAGAGGATTCACTTGGCAAAATGTCACACTAATTTACTCTATTTCTTAAATATATTTTTTCCCAGCATGGGAAAGAAATGGAGAATTGAATTAGTGATATCTGCAAAGAAATATTTTCCCTTACAATAGTTCCTGAACTCTCAAAGGATTTTGCATTCATTATGAACTTTGACTGGATCACGTGACCATTCTACCTAGAACAGTTATGTCACCGTGAAGTGAAATCAATGTTACGATGCTTGCCTATTCAGACAGCCTTCTTTTTTCATATACAGTTTTACCTTATCTTTTAAAATAAGAAAGGACACAAACATTTAGCTACAAAAATCAAAGGCATTGTCAGAAGAAATTGATATCTTGAGGAATTAACATCATGGGCAGTAGCATATTACATAAGTGTTGACTCTGTTGACTATGTTAAGGAAGGCTACTCAATAATCTACTTTTTGTAGTAAAAAACAAGCTTTTATTATTCATATTTGATCTTTTCACCCAGCTCTCATAGCCTTTTGCTATAAGAGATTCAATAGCATCCTCAAGAATAGTTTAACACAACTGGGATTTTCTAATACCAAACTCCCTGGGATCAGGGCTAATGGAATGGTGGCTGCATGCAAGAAAACTAGACATCTGTGTAAGAACCGTAAGACAGCATAATTCTGGCTTAAAGCAGACAGAATCAGGGGTAAAGATAAGGTCATAATGAATCTCTTTCATGTGTGACTTGGCATGCTTCTGATCAGCAAGTCCTGGGATCAAGTTGGAACATTTCTAATGGATATCTCCTCACAATGATAACAATTGTCACACTTTTCCTCAGCCCCACATAAGCCTTGCTTTAGAGCTCTTGTATCCAGTGTGACTTATTCAAAACTAGTCTCTAACTACAGAATAGTCCAGTTAATTAGGAGGAATAAACAAGTCCTTCAGAGGAGTTTTCTGGGTCAGGCTCAATAGAAGATCTGATCATGTATATGCCTTATAAATACAAGTTCCTAAGGTTGGCATGGCACTGAGATTTCCCTGAAGTTTTGTTTTTACTGAAATCCATTGTATGCTTCATGGGTGTCTCAAGTGGGCCAAAGTCCCCTGATTACTTGCATACCCGTATCTCCCTTAGCTATTATGGTTGGACTCAGGTAGCACCAGGAAATCATCACTTGAAGACTTCCAGATTCACAAGGAGGCTAATTACCCCAGCTTTTCTGTGACCTCTGAGAGGCCAAGCATTCCGACTTGAGTACAGAAATACCACATCAGAAATGCACATATCAACAGTCCACCACCCATTTTTATAGTATTTCCATTGCCACTGATACAATTTGACAATAACCTAGCTTCCCACTAACTTACATCTGCCAAGAATGCAATGCCTGACCTGTATGCCACGCAACTATTTTAAAAGAATCCCGAGCCCTAAATCCTCAGAAACCCTTAGCAAAGAAAGCAATAAATACACATGTACACACATGCACATACACCAATAGGAAGTAAAAATAGAAAGTAGAGGAGCCTGAGGGGGAAAAAATACAAAACCAAACTGTGAAAAAAATGTATAGTCCA
The DNA here is from genome assembly GCF_018350175.1 of Felis catus. Taxonomy (NCBI): domain Eukaryota; kingdom Metazoa; phylum Chordata; class Mammalia; order Carnivora; family Felidae; genus Felis; species Felis catus. Next base: position 135,161,619 of record NC_058371.1, read on the forward strand.
TAATTGTGTCTTATATCTAGAACAATACCAGAAAATGCTTCCTTGCTGACATGAAAACTGTTCATTGTTTAGTCACTTTATTAGTTTTCATTATTGTTATTATCACCTTTTGGCTATAATATCTCCATCCACTTAATTTACCTGTCACTACAGTCATCACTGTTGAGCTGCGAAGCTGACAAAAATCAGCATGACTTTCAAGCATTTTTATTATACAACCTGACGAATTGACACCATCATGGTCTCCAGGGAACTACTTGGTATTACTAACACAAACACATACAGCTTGACTGGAGAAGCAGCAAGGGCAAGCAGTATCTTCACTGTGCATGGGCCAAGATTGGGATTCCTTGGAAGATGACTTTATAAGGCACTTGACATTTTCTTTATGTCACTGTCTTGCAGCCCCTAGTGAACTTACCAGGGCAGCCTGTCACCACCTGCCTCAGTCCTAGCACGTAGGGGGTAAAAAGGAAATGACTATTCCAAGAATGAATTTTTTCCATCTGGTGCCTGACAGATGAGGCACACAGCAATTTCTCTGAGCCCTGGAATTCTGTGTATCTATAGTGAGAAGCTCTACGTCAAAACCAATGGCTTGTTAGCCAGGAAAAAAAAATTAAAGGAAAGAATAGCAACAAACAAAACAATTCCATGTTATATACAATGAACATCTTCAAATCCAAGTGATAATTATAATTGTATTCATTCATTAGATGTTTTTATTTTATTTATGCCTATTATTTTCAAAGCACTAAAGAAGGGACTGTGTGGAATATAAAAATATTTAATGTGCTGTCCCTATCTTCAAAGAGTTTATAATAAATAGGAGTTATAAAATTAAAGCCATTGTAACCCATAAGTAAGGACTGGATATGATAAATATCAGGTACATGGAAAGTGTAATGTATGAAGATGGTTTATTCCCAAATGTTTGGTATAAAATTCCTAGCTAAGCAGAAATATGCAAGTAAAAGATGGGGGCTGGAGGAAGGGAAAGTGTAGTTCTGATTAAGAGGAATTCATGGCAGGGCACCTGGATGGTTCAGTGGGTTAAGTTCTGACTTCGGTCATGATCACACAGTTCGTGGGTTTGAGCCCCGCATCGGGCACTGTGCTGATGGCTCAGAGCCTGGAGCCAGCTTCAGATTCTGTGTCTCCCTCTCTCTCCACCCCTCCCCACCTAGCTCGCTCTCTCTCTCTCTCTCAAAAATGAATAAACATAAAAAAAAGAGGAATTCATGGAGGCAGAGGAAGGATAAATCTCTAGAATGGAATTAGATGTCTCAAGGGCAAGGAAAAACAACTAACAGTATTAAAGTTTCAGCTAAATGTTGGAGGTTATGCACATTATTCCCTAAGACAGAAATTTTAAATGATGAAATCAAGGAGAGACACAATAATAGGAGGCATTTGCTATCATGAATTTGTAACCCAGTAAGTTGGTCAAAATGGAAATAGGAAGAGCAAAGAAGAAAAGATAGCCTTGCTTAAGAATTAAGACAAGAAAGAAACCTAGGGAGTTGTTGAAAGAATATATGATACAAGAGGGTATAGCAAGGAAGCAATAGATGGAATTGGACATGGACCAAGAAACCTCTAGACAATAGACTGGCTGCTGTATCTGGTACTGGGGCAGGGGCAAGTCATCACAGAATGATATCTTGGAAATGCATGGCCTCTCTACCTTCAAGCAAAGGAAAACATCTATTTCTATAGTCCACTGAGTCTCAAGATGAAGGTTCTAAATCTATTCCTCTGATACCCTCTAATTTTCTGGAAGACGGGAAAGGAGCCTACAGACAACTTAGGGCACGTTCAGAATAGCTAGGATGGGAACATGATAGAGCAAGAGCAAGGCTTGATTCAGAGCAAGAAGGACGATGTACTTCTAATTGTTAGAATCAGTGAAGGCTGTGGATTTAAGGTGCATGTGAACTGAACTTTAAACCTTAGTTAGATTGCAGGAGATGAAGGGGGAAATGGCAGCAGGTAAACATAGGGCATATTGAGGGAATAATGAGGAGTTTGAGTACAGCAGAGACTATAATTGGGAAAGTAGATTCATATGAAACTAGAAACGTAAGCCATATTATACAGAACATTGTCTTCCCCTTTCATTTACTGAGAACTGACTAAGTGCTAAAAATTCACATACATTAGCTCATTTACTCTTCACAACACAAAAGGCTGTTATGATTGTGTCCATTTTGCAAAAGTACAAACTGAACCTCAGAAAAAGTACTTAACTGGCCCCAAGTAATCCACCAAAGAATGCAGCTCAGAAACAGGGGCACCTGGGTGGCTCAGTCAGTTAAGTGTCCAATTCTTGGTTTCAACCGAGGTCATAATATCACAGTTTTGTGAGTTCAAGCCCCATGTTGAGCTCTGTGCTGGCAGCTTAGAGCCTGTTTGGTATTCTTTCTCTTCCTCTCTCTCTGCCCCCACCACTTGTGCTGTCTTTGCCTCTCTCAAAATAAATAAATAAACTTTAAAAAGAAAAGAAACAAATTCAAGAAAAGAAATCAAGGAAAAGAGTTTAAAATCTGTTGCAAACTTCCAAGAAAGAGATCATCAGGGAGGGATTAAATTACTGCAAAGATGCAAATCGCAAAGGTTTGTCTGAGAGACTTGGCAGAGGTAGCATGAATAAGGCCTGGTGACTGATTATGTGAAGTAATTAAGAAGAGAAGCAAAGGGAGATAAAGGATAAATAATAACCAAATAAAGCCAACATTATCAAATTTTATTACACTGTATGTTTGTGTGTTTACATATGCACATAAATACATAATTCTGCAAGTAAACACATAGGGTGCCATTTAATATGGAGAAAAATGGAACCTGGTCTTTATAGAAGGAGAATCTTTACTCCATGGATTCAACTTTGCCACATATTGTCTCTAGAAATAAATGTATGTAATAAAAGTCTACAACACTCTTAGTCTATATCATAGATGTAAGTTCTGCCTTTATCACGAATAATATTGCAAACAGTTCCCACCAACCTAAGCAGTTGAATATATACTGAGAATTAGGAAATTGTCTCTTGAAAAATTTACAGGTTATGGATGGAGCTCCTGGGTGGTTCAGTCAGTTATGCGTCTAACTCTTGATTTCAGCTCAGATCATGATCTCACAGTTCATGAGACTGGGCTCAGCCATTGGGCCTGCACTGACAGCGCAAGCCTCCTTGGGATTCTCTCTCTCCCTCTCTCTCTGTCCCTCCCCCACTTGTGCTCTCTCTCTCAAAATAAATAAGTAAAAACTAAAAGAAAAGAAAAGAAAAGAAAAGAAAAGAAAAGAAAAGAAAAGAAAAGAAATCTACAGCTTAACAGTTTTTTTCTGTGCTTTTATTCGTGCTTGCTTCCATAAAATGGAAAGTAAATAAAATAAACTGCTATATCATAGTTATATCTTAGCCAATGTAAGCTGGTGGGCAGGGACATTGAGAGAGAATAGCAGCTATAATCTAATTGCCATGTAAATTCAATACCAGTGAGGCTTGGGAACTTGAAAATTTGGAGAACTAATAGATATACATAAAATATTTGTGACATGAACTAATAAACAAATCAGCAATTTAACAATTGTGACCATATGGTAATTGACATCCAAATGCATCAGGCTTTATGGCAATTCACTGAAACTCTAAACTAAGAATGTAATAACATTACACACATATGAACAAAGGGAAGATTATGTTTATCTATATGGATATATGTGTTTTATAAACAGAATAGCAGCTATCAACATGTGATTTGCTGGGTCCCAAAAAAAGTCATGTGACTCAAATAGCTCCCCGTACTGGCCTGCTAACCACTAATAAATTTCTTCTTTCCCATTTTTGATGTTGTTGACTTGTCTTATATTTAAACTCAATTAAGGAAATAACTCAAATAAAGCAATTGTTCATTGTGCCAAAAGTTCTATAGGAAACAACCAATGCATTTTGATAGAGTATAGAAACATTTTAGTTAGAGCAGTAGGAGAATACCTCTCTGAGGGAGAAGTTTCTGAGCTAAGACCTAAAAAAATAAGATGGAGCTGCCATATACAGAAATGTGGGGAAAGCATCATAGACAAAAGAGCATCAGGCTTAAAATTGGAAGGAATGAAGGAAGGTCTTGAACATAGAGTGTTTAGTGTAGGTCTGGAACTAAGAATGGAAAGATAGCTCTGGAACATACCATGGAGGACCTACATGACCAATAACTGCTTGTTTTGCCTTCTCCCTGGCTTGAACTTCAATATGCAGCCAAGTCTTTAGGCCATAACATTCCCCTATGTCTTTTTGCTTGCCATCAAACTTTTTTTAATTCCAGTGCATCTGAATCTTACCATATCTCCCAGTATAATGCAGCACTTCACACCTTGTGCTGAATCACTTCTAGTCACCTCAGTATCACTACCTTCTTCTTTTAAAATGTTCTTTGACTGCAGAGAGAGAGCTGGAAACTCTATATCCCAGAATCCTCTTCCTTCTGTGTTTTTCAGTGAGACCCTGTCATTCACTGAGACTTGGAGAAAGGAGAGGCCATTACTCTCCAAAGTCAGGTTCAGCCAGATGTTGTGACATTCCCAAGCAGATCCCTGGCAGTCTCCTGAGATGTCCTCATTTCTGTGCTTCATGCTAAGATTGGCAGTGGCAATTTCCCTGATTTTGCTTTCCAGCTCTTCCTAGAGTTGTAGGAACCTCAAGTTCCTGATCCTAAAGCCCTTCAAATTTGGGCCAGAGAGAGTGGCTTTTACATTTGATACCAGAAAATAGAACCTCAAAAGATAGGAATGTGGAATCACCTATGGGCTGATTAGATTTGAAGGCAGTAATAATCTCACTGCCAATAAAATATAGAATAATGATAATTCGTGGTATGATGTGGCAAAACTTACTTAACATATCAAGTTTTATTGCCTGGAATCAAGTCTGAGTTTCAGAGGAATAAGTACATTGATAAGGGAACTCTGAATAAATCATTCTGGTGTCAATATTTTAACTTGAATGGCTACAAGTGTTTCTACCAGTTCACTTGGAATATAGACTCAACACTGTCCTGTACTAAATGAAATTAAGATGATAGAAATTCTTTTTATAGTATAAAGGAAGAAATCCAATGGCTTATGGGATCTTGGAGGGGACTTATTACCTATGACCTCACCACCCACTAAGTATGTCACAGTGAGGACCTAAGGAACATTTCCTTCACTACAATATTGACTGGCCCATTTAATCCATCCCTTTCTTCTCAAACTCTACTATTTTGACTGCTATGATACTCTATTCTCCTATTTATTCCTTCCCAGTATTTCATGCTTATCCCTCCTCCTCCTCCACTGAGCCATAATATTGCTGTTCCCCAGAATCTATTCCTCATTCTCTTTTCTTCTCACTCTATTTGTCTCTGTATAATATTATCCATACACCAAGTTTCCTCTATAAACCATGCAGTGTTGATTCCCAAGCAATGTTTCTACCTCATATCTCTCCACCTCCAGACCCATATATCCTACTGCTATTAAATTATCTATTTCAGTGGTTCTCAGATATTTTCATGCCAAGAACTAAGCCCCTTACATTCTCAAAAATATTAAGAATCCCAAAAGAGCTACTATCTATGTGGGTTGTATCTATAGATACTTACCATTATCAGTGATTGAAAATGAGAAATTTTTGAAATATTTATTATTTTACATACTTAATATTAAATAAAATATTAATTCATTTGAAAATAATAAATCCATTGTATGTTAGCATAAATGTTTTTATTAATTTTTTTAAATGTTTATTTATTTTTGAGACGGAGACAGAGAGATATAGAGTGGAGGGAGGAGCAGAGAGAGTGAGAAACCAAGGATCCAAAGCAGGCTCTGTGCTGACAGCGGAGAGCCCAACATGGGGCTCGAACTCATGAACCATGAGACCATGAGCTGAGCTGAAACCAAGAGTCAGATGCGTAACCAAATGAGCCACTCAGGTGCCCCTAAAGGTTTTTTATTTTTAAAAACTATACTTTTCAGAATAAAAATAGTGAGAAACGTGACACTTTTTTATTTTTTGCAGTTTTTTAATATCTGACTGAATAGAAGATAGCTGAATTCTCATATTTGCTTCTCTCAGTTTGCTGATATGTTATTGTTTTGGTTGAAGTACATGAAGAAATTCATCCTCACACAGATAACTAGCTTAAAAATCGAGGATTATTTGAATAGTTCTTTTACATAATTGTGAATATACAACGTTAAATACTATACCAAAACTCAACAAGTAGTAGGTTCTTAAAAGTAAGATGCAATGTGAAATTTAAAATCACATCAATAAGTATTCAAAATTTTAATTTATATTAAAATCCATTGGTCCAGAATGTAGAAAGCTGAAAAGTAACAATGAGAGACTAAGTCAGATAAAGTATAAAATCAAAACTCTTTTGATCCCATTAGACAGCTAAATTCACAAGGCAACCAAGTAGCCTGAATTCTAAGTTAAAACTAGTTTCTCTAAGACAGAATACGCAAAGTGTTCTACTTGTGGCAGAACATGGGAAAGAGAGTTGGCCACTAAGCAAATAGATAAAAAGAAATCAACTAAATTTTGAATTAATTATTAAGGGTCAATTGTGGACTACCATATTATTCTAGAATAGCTGGGGGCCTCAGACACAAAGGACATTTGCACGTACTTGTGTGTTGTTTTTCTTGGACTTTCTCTAAGTATTCACATGAAAGAACAGAGCAAGTCAGGAGACCAGGAAGAACCAACCACAATGGTATAGGACAATAGTGGGTGGTCAGCTGCTGCTGGGGAAAAAGACATGAATTCCTGCTTGCTTCCCAGGATTCTTCTTTACTGAGAAGCAGAAGCCTTAAGCTGCTAGAGATGGGGCAGTAATCACTATAACTCCCAGAGAACAGGCAATGACCCACTGCATTTGAGGGAAGGGTACAAGGGAAAGCTTTCTTCCCCAAGGATGGGCAAGAAACCATCCTGGTTCCAGGAACCTGTACATATACAGAACACAGAAGTCTACTATTGCTAGGGTTAAGGGAGAAACGCCCATCCAAGATGAGCCACAGATACAAGACAGTTTATCTACCACAGGGAAGAGGGGCAGGAATGCCGAGAACGGCCCAACTCTGAGATCTAGGTATACAATCACTTCATGAGACTCAACTAGGACAACAGAGAACCTCATCGCCACCACAATAAACCTAGCAGTGTGTAATCAGCAAGAGCATCAAAAGATCCCTTCTGTGGTACAGGCATGCAAGGACATCTGAAAGCTAAAGGTGGAGCACCAACCCAGAAAAATCTGCTGGTCCCCAGCCCCCAGACTAAACTAAAGGGAAAAACAGCCCAATCCAAGATGAATTTGAAGACTGTGGTGCACTGAAGATAACAATAGCAATGGCCAACACCAAACCGAGATCAACTCTTTACTAGATAGCATCAACTCCCTACACTGAGTTCTGTGAAAAAGTGCTTGCTTTCTTGCAAAAATACTATTTATCTCAATCTCTACTGATCTATACATAATGTCCAGCATTTAATAAAAAAAAAAAAAAACACAGACACAAGATACACAAAAAGAGAAAACAATTCATATTCAAAAGATAAAAGAAAAATAATTCATTTTCAAAAGTTAAAACAAGAGAACCAGAATCTGATGAACTACACAAGAGACTTTAAAATAACTATGGTAGGGGTGTCTAGGTGGCTCAGTCAGTTGAGCATCTGACTCATGATCCCAGGGTCGTGGGATCAAGCCTATGTTGGACTTGGTACTGAGCATGGAGCCTGCTTGGGATTCTCTCTCTCTTCCTCTGCCCCTCTCCCCTGCTTTGACTCTTTCTCTAAAATAACTGAAATGAAAAAAATAAATTTTGAAAAATAAAGTAACTATGGTAAATATACTAAACTATCCAATAAAAAGGTAAGCAGCATGTATGAATATATAAGCTTTAGTAGAGAAATGGAAACTATAAGAATCACACAGAAATATGTGAATTTATTTAAAAACACATCAGAGATAATTCTATTGAGAAGCTCATCAGTATACTTGACAGAGCTCATAAAAAAATCAATGAACTGAAAATCTATTTGTCTATCTTGCATGATTTTGTAACACTACAGACAAGTCATTCAAAAATATTGGTTCACTTACTTACTTATACAGATCTTCCATATGTTGGCACATTTTATTATACAATAGTTTTTTTTACTACATTTTTAATGTTACCACCAGTCTCATTAGAAAAACTTTTAAGCATTGGGAAACTATCAAGCTCATGGTGATAAATACAAGCTTTCCAAAATTCTTATTTTTGCTTGAAAGCTCAAATTTTATCACTAGCAACAAATACCATCAGTTATTTTTCTCAAAGTAAATTTCATCCATTTGCAAGAACATAACAGCCACAGACTCAATTCTGAATAACCATAGCTTTTCTTTCAGTTTTACTTTCAAATAAAAATGATATTCTGTGAAAAACAAGTGGTTAGTTCAGCTCATAAGTCAAAGACAAGTTACTGTCCTCCAGGCAAACTCTATAATTCACTATGCATATTTCCCATTTCACCAAGTGGAATATAAAAAGATATGTACCTTATATATTTCTAAGGAGTAACTCCGACATATGCAATACTAAAAAGAGCATTCCAAGGAAAAAGAGAAATATTTTACCAACCGAACCATACACAGAATTTTTGGACTCAGAATGGCACAGGTTTACATAAGTTGGTTTCCAAATAAGTAATTTTAACTAATCTCCCTGCCATGGTATTGCCATCATATTTTTTCATAACCTGCTATTTCTATCACAATAGATCCATTTGTTTTTCAGTTTCAATTCATAAAAAAACAAATCAAATTTGTATTAATTTAAAATATGTACATGTACTAAGGGATCAAAATTTAATAAAATTAATAATTTTTGTGCTTCATCAAGGACATTCTTAAGTAAAATTGGGCATTTTTTTAAACTGCAGTTTGGCACCATTGCCTTATTCATGCTAAGTCACCAATAATTTTACCCACAATTGCTCTTCCACAATCAGTGCACATGTCAACATAGTTAAAAAGGCAATAATGTCTTTTTTTTCCATTGAGGTATTTTTGGCACATAGGTATTACACCCCTAGAAAAAGAATCCCATGATTTTTCCCTCCTGTGTGTTTCTGTCTTGTTTCTTCATGGCCCATGATGCCAGCTAAGGTTATCAGTACAATGAAACCAAACCGGCAGGATGACAGCAAATTATTCTGCCATTTTTCTAGATCTTTTGAGTTGTACATAAAATCTGGGGCTGATCACTCCACACTTATTTAATCTGCCTGTGAGTTTCCCAACAATTTTCCCAACTCTATGATCATCAATGATTTAAAATTTGCTTCATCATTCACACTGTGCTTCATCATTACAGTTAGGAATCAGACAATGACTTTGGAATGTGGCCTAATAAGAACCTGTCACTTGCCTCTCTTTTCAACACTGTTAATGCTCCTGAGGGTATCTGCCAGGACATTCATGCACACCATTATGGTGGCACGAAGAGATAGTGGAAAGAGGAATAATGTCTTAATATTATTACGAAAATGATTTTGATTTCATTGACCCTTTGAAAGGGTCTTGAAGACTTCAGGCATTGACGGGTCATATTTTGAAAATCACTGATCTATCCCAATTTTTCATAGCACCTCAAACTTAAATTGTACATACCTTGACTGAAAACCCTTCCCCTAAAATTCAGTAACCCTACTACATTTCCCACTTTGAAGAGTTATACCACAATCCAGTTATCCATTGAAGTCTAGAAATAACACCAGAAATAATGCGAAAAAATAATCTCTTTTGTCTTCCATTTATACCCATATTCATCCTGCCAACTTCTCTCAGTAAAATAGCTTTTATCCATTACATCTATCACCCCACTATACTTTTCCACTTTTAAGGTCATGATGTAGTTCCACAGAATCTCTTGTCCATAACATTACTATAGTCTACTAACAATTACCCCCTTCTTCCAGTCTTGCCCCATCCCTTCCCAATATCAACCTTCCATACTGCCATCAAAGTGATGCTTCTAAAATTCAAATCATTTTCTCCAGTCTATTTTGCCTTGACAAGCACAGTAGAATAATACACAAAGTCCTGCCTGATTGATGCCTGCTTATCTTTATAGCTGAATCTTTAACTCACTTACCTACACACACATACATGCATACTACACTCCAACTACAGGATGCTTCCTACTTTCCCGCCCTAAACCCCTGATACATTTCTATTTACTTAAGACTCATGCATATCCTCACCCAAACAAAACTGATTATCTGCTTTTTTTTTTTACTTTTTACCTTTTTTTTAATATGAAATTTATTGTCAAATTGGTTTCCATACAGCACCCAGTGCTCATCCCAACAAGTGCCCTCCTCAATGCCTATCACCCACTTTCCCGTCCCTCCCACCCACCCCCACCCCCCATCAACCCTCAGTTTGTTCTCAGTTTTTAAGAGTCTCTTATGTTTGGGCTCCCTTCCTCTCTAACCTTTTTTTTTTCTTCCCCTCCCCCATGGACTTCTGTTAAGTTTCTCAGGATCCACATAAGAGTGAAAACATATGGTATCTGTCTTTCTCTGTATGACTTATTTCACTTAGCATAACACTTTCCAGTTCCATCCACGTTGCTACAAAAGGCCATATTTCATTCTTTCTCATTGCCACGTAGTAGTCCATTGCGTATATAAACCACAATTTCTTTATCCATTCATCAGTTGATGGACATTTAGGCTCTTTCCACAATGTGGCTATTGTTGAGAATGCTGCTATAAACATTGGGGTACAAGTGCCCCTATGCATCAGTACTCCTGTACCCCTTGGGTAAATTCCTAGCAGTGTTATTGCTGGGTCATAGGGTAGATCTATTTTTAATTTTTTGAGGCTCTTAAATATGTAAAAAAGGAAAACAAGCCAGCCTTGAGAAAAATGTGGAGGAAGAGCCTTTCCAGAAGAACACATGCAAAGGAAAGAACATGTGCAAAGGCACAATGGATTTCCCAATATGTTAATAATGGAAATTTTGATTGAAGAAATGATTACCTTATAATCATATTATTTCAGGATTTTGTTACATGCAGTTGTTACATTTTTGGTAATAGTGTTTCACTAGTTTCATGTACAATTCTTAACAAGATTTACTATAATAGAGATCTACTCAGCAGGAGTGCCTTAATTTCATTTTTGAAAATAGTAATTATAAGAATACAGGATATCATAATATACTGATCTAGCTTTTTATAAAAGGTTATTTTAAAAAATAAGATTTGGATGTTTCTTATGAGATTTTTTTCAAATGTCCTCATCTTGACCAGAATTAAACCACACATACCACTAATTTAAGATTTAAGCAAAATGGACACCTCAGTACAATTCACGAGAAAAAGACATTATTTCTGCACAGAAAAGAAATATCTATTTAAGCAGTGCCAAAATGTCCTCCTTATTTTGTGTTGTCTTCACTCTTAAGGACAATGGGATCCATTTGCATTTATTTAAGCAAATTCTGCTGTTCCCTTGTCTATGGTTAATGAATGTGTCAGAGAATCTGACTGTCAGCTTTTGTTTTTAACACCAGTATGAAGTAATAGCCAGGCATTTAATTTTGTCACACTTACAGTGAATTCCTCTAGAAAAGTCCTATATGTTGGGATACTGGATTGTATTATTCATCATACTATTAACAAGAAAGATTGATTAATCTACTCTCTTGAATATATCCAAAACATTGATTAGTATTGTTAATAATAGCAGCCCTGATATGCTATATCTTGAAATACATGAATAATCTGAACCAAAAGAAGGTTATATTTTATTCCTCCCTTAAATATAGACATGATCATGCATTTACCTTATTTAATTTTTTTTTTTAATTCTTATCCATTGCTTACAGTGAATTGAGTATTACATCTACTGATCATAAAATTACAAACTCTGTATTCACCTTATAGAGTAAATGTTTTCTGAGGGAGAGGGAAAGGGAGGGGGATACATCCATAATTACTCATGTAAGAAGGTAAAATATTGAGCACCTTGGCTTTGGCTGATACCAAAGTTTCAGAGGAAGAGAAGAGTTGCTTTGTCTACATTTTTTTTTAAAGAAAGACAGATTTGCTTCTTGATTAGTTTTTTTTGTTGTTTGTTTTTTTGTTGTTGTTGTTTTCCTGGCTTGCTTGCTTATTCCTGAAAGGGAGTTGCAAAAAGGAGAGAAGGGAAAAGAAGAGTCCAGTAGGGCAAGAAAGGCTGCGATGAGAAGTTCTTCACAGTGTCAAGGCGAAAGGTAAACATTTTTTTTTAATTAGTTCTATGTTGACAATTAAAATCATGTGTGTCACGGGGCATCTCTGTGGTTCAGTCAGTTAAGCATTAGACTCTTGATTTTGGCTTAGGTCATGATCTCACAGTTTGTGGGATCGAGCCCCACATCAGTCTCAGCATTGGCAGCGCAGAGCCTGCTTGGGATTCTCTCTCTCCCTCTCTCTCTATGCTCCTTCCCCACTTGTGTACACATACTCTCTCTCTCTTTCTTTCAATATAAATAAATAAACATTTTTTTTAAAAATCAAGTATGTTGCAGTAATATAAAAACCCTTTTTTGACTCCTCCATTAAATTCTCAGTGAGTTCTATTTGCTAATCCATGTTTTGTGGGATGATTGTGGGGTAAAACTAAAGAAATGCACATTTCATGTGTAGGTCAGCATGAAATAACATGTTAGAGGAATCAGAAGGAGGTAAAAAGCTATTGCAATATAAGACCCTTGAAAATTAGCATAAATCTAAGTACGGCCTTTATATTTGCACAAGCCATAGTTTTAGTAAGCTTTGGATCCAGGTATACCTATCTGGTCTTGAACCTCACTTTGACTATTTATTAGCTACATTGCCTTGGGTAAGTGAGTTCATTTCTCAGAGTCTCCATTTTCTTATCTTTAACAAACATAATGACAGTGCCACATTATGTACCTGGCACTTAGTAAGCACCCATTATCTGTTAGTTATATAAACTTTAAATTGCTTAGCAAATGGATTCGCTAAGAGTTAAGGCTTTCAAAGCACTAGCACCACTGAGTGAAAAATATAAACACTTTATTAAAGAAGGATTTTTTGAAATCACGCGAAATTTCTTTGAAAATCAAGTCTGTCTTGTAAGGCTTTCCCATCATGACTGTCAGTGCCACATGGAAGGGACTATGAGATGTTCCAAGGATCTAGTCCTCTCAATTCCTGCTGCACAGTTATTTGGGTATTACAGAGATTATAGGAATGACATAAGATGGAAGGGTTAATTTGCCTAAGACCAATTGCCACAGACTGGCCACTCAAAGAGAAATTTGTAGGGCACCAGGAAAACAACTGGAACCAGGAGCTAAAGCAACCCCCATAGAACACTGAGTTGGTAAATCAGGCCCATGGGCCACCAAAGCATGGAACTGCCACCACAAGGCCTGGATCAGGCCTAGGGCAAGGTTGATATTCTCCCAACCTGATATTGAGGTGGAAAAATGGGGCCAATATCTACTAGGTGATCTTTATTATGCCCCTGATTATGTCAGGATAGGGGCTGGTTTTCCCTAAGCAGGTAGTTTATAAACTCACAGCCAGGTTCCCTCTCCTGGAGTCTGATGTCTGGTGCTGTTAGATCTGTTTTTTTTGTCCCAGTGTGCAAGGGAGACCAGGGTGCCCACTCCTATTACTATTCCTATCCCTGTGTCTATCACTCAACATTTTTCCAAAGAACTTGAGATGTGTGTACTGCCTAATCATTCACCATTGTCTTTTTGTAAGGGCTCCAGGGAGTCCTTCACTCTTTGGATATTTTTTTCTATAATAGTAGATCTAGCATTAATTGAGAATTCCATCTGCTGATCATAAAGAGGAAGGCAAACCTAACCCAGTGAGAGAGAATATGAAGTTGGTGGCTGACAGCTTACTAGACACTTTTGCACAGTAGACCGTCTGATGGGATTAAATTCAGAAGAAAAAGTAAATGCTGCTTTCCAATTACTAGCCTTGAACTTTTGTTTTCACTGAACCACTTCCACCTCCTGCATGTCTTCTTTCAATGGTCTTGTCTAAAGACATGACCATTGCTTTAATTAGCTCCTTTTTTTCTATTTCTTCTTATTAAGGTAACCCATCTTAGCAGTACATGGCTAGTCATTCCTTCTCATAATTTTGCTAAGAGAAAGTGCTGAAAAGTTTTAAAAGTCCATTTATAAATGATGTTAACAACAAAAAAAAAAACCCAAAAAACAAAAAACAGAGAAGCCTGACTAGTAAAGGCTATTGCTCTACACAGTATTTTTAGGGGTTCTAGATTATGCCCAATGTGGCTCAACTTATAAACAAGAAAAGAATTTCCCAATCCTAAGAAAGTAATAATTACAGACAGATTGTACATGTTTTAGGACATAAAGAGTTCTAAAAGGGATGTACAAACAAAGTAAGAGAGCACTAGCTGAGATCTAAGAGGCATCTGTGCCAATTAAAGGGGGCTAGGGAGAGGCAGGAATAATAGGCTACTTGACCTAAACGCATAAATTCATACTTCTGCCGTACCAAGAAGATGGTGACTTCTCTCATCCACTGGGAGTCAAATGTTATATGCTGAGGCTAGAAGTACAGGTTCTTAAATAAACATTCTCACGTGTCTTGAATTTGAATTTTTCCATGTATTCTTCCTTCATACCCAAAACCCTGGATGAATCACTGTGGAGGCATAGTAAGGTCAATGTGAATATTACAGCACTAATGTCACCCTGTCCTTTTGTTTCTCCAGGGGCAGGTTGAGCTCCTGGCCAATAACAGGTTAGGCCAAATAGAACTAACATGGGCAAACAATTCCAAAACTTCAATGTGATTCCCAAAGGCCTCTGAGCACAGGGACCTTTTCAAGTGTATCCCATGGAAGCAAGTCTGCCACAGCACAGGCCCCAAAAAAACCCTAAAGTGGATCTTTGTGGAAACTCTAAAAAAAAATTATCTTCAAAACATATAATGCAGATGATTTGAAATGCCTCTGGACACTCCTAAAGTAAATCAAATTTTATCCCAAGATTTACAGAGAAAGGATCTAGGGTTTTACCCTATGTTGTCTTTGATTCCATAACTTCACAAGGTATTCTGTTTGAAAGACACAAGTCTTTATTCAACTTGTCTTCCTTCTACCCTCCCTGCTCCTCCCTTTACTTTTCCCCTCAAAACTATTCACAGTTTACTATTCAGGAGATAAGTGTACAATAATGATATGGATGTATAAGATAATGTTCTAAGGGCCATTTGTTTTCAATATATCGCATGAGGTCATCTCCCACATGCCTCACAAATATGAAGAGTAATGCAAAGAGGAAACCCCAAGTTTCCTCGCTGACACCAAAGCTTCAGTATCTGCAAATAGGTTGATGACTTCACATCTATATCTTTAGCTCAGAACCCTCCACTGGCTTCAGGTACATATATTCAATTTTAGAGTGCATATGCCATTGCCATTTTACCTGGACATGTCCAAAACAAAACATCATCTGTCCCCAAAAAACCTGGGTTGTTTTTTATTCTGCATTTCCCATCTTATGTATTAGCATCATCAACCTACTAGATCATCCAGGGATGTAGAAGAAATACCAAAGACATCATTTCACATCTCTCTAACCTGTTCCTTCTCCTCTACTTCTGCCATCACTGCTTAGATTAAAATCTGCCTCTCTTTTCTCCTGGATACTGAGGCACTGTCATAATTAGCTGGCCTTCCCTCAGGCTGTGCTGCTTCTACCTCTCTTCCTAATTGCTGCCAGAATGATGTTCCTAACTATAAATATCATTTCTCACCTCTGCTTGAAAACCGTTTTGTAAATCCCTATAATTTTCATATTCAAGTTCAAAATTCTTCACTTATATGCAAAGCTCTTCATAACAGTCACCTACCTACCCCAACCTCATCCATCACTCCTTCACATTCTTCTTCCCCTTAGCCCCACATCAGTGGATTTATAATTATTTAAACAGATACATCTCCACTCAAATGCTTATTCTTTCTTTTTTCAAGCTAATTCCTACCTACTTTTTCAAAATTCAAATCAAAGGCAGCCTACTTCTGGAACCATTCCAGAATCCTTCTTGATCCCATTTGATCTATGTTGTCACTGAGCAGGCCTCTATTGTAGCCCTTATCCCGTAGGACTGGCATAGTTGATTCACAAATCTGTCTCTCCCATTAGACCATAGGCTCCTTCAGGCCTCAATCATACTTGTCTCACTTTATCTCCCCAGTGTCTAGAATACCCTGGAAAACTCATTCTTTAAAACAGCTGATGAATGAATTGTTGAAAGAAGGGATACAACACATGTGCTGCACTCAGCAAAATGCTTCAACTTTGCAAAACATTCTCCACTCCAGGCAAATGTTTATGAAAAATTTATATGACAGTTTAGGCCAGGTTTCTTTTTCCTAAGGAGACAACAGCATTTAAGAGACATAAGAAGAATCTTTATCAAGATTTTAGAAAGGGTAGAGAGAGAAAGAGAAGTATTTCAATTAATATATATGAAGTCCAGAAAATTTAATATAACAGACCACAGGGAAGAAATAAGCACAAAAAATAATAAAGCAGAATACTTTTTTAAAATTTGTTTAATGTTTATTTATTTTTAAATAAATGACAGAGAATGACAGAGCATGAGCAGGGGAGGGGCAGAGAGAGAGGGAGACACAGAATCTGAAGCAAGCTCCAGGCTGTGAGCTGTCAGCACAGAGCCTGATGTGGGGCTCGAACTCATGAACCGTGAGATCATGATCTGAGCCAAAGTTGGACACCCAACTGACTGAGACACCCATGTGCCCCTGAAGCAGAATACTTTTAAAAATAATCTTCAGGGGCACCTGGGTGGCTCAGTCGGTTAAGCATCCAACTTTTGATTTCAGCTCAGGTCATGATCTCACAGTTTGTGGATTCGAGTCTCATGTCAGGGTCTGCACTGACAGCTTTGAGCCTACTTGGGATTCTCTTTCTGCTCCTCCCCCACGCGTGCGCACCCACACTCTCTGTCTCTGCCTCTCTCTCTCAAAAATAAACATTTTTAAAATAAATAAATTAATTAAATAATCTTAATTTATACTTCCATATCCCTCCTCTCAGTTGCATAAATACAATATAACTAACATTCAAAAGAATTAGAAACTTTGAGGGGAAAAGAATGAAAATGCAAGTCACTACTTTACAAGACTAAAAAAAAATGTCCCTAAGGAGAGCTCATCAACCCATGTGGGATAAAATAAATGGAAGTTTTTGGTTCTCAATGTAAGCTTTGGAACTCTCTGTGAAGCACTGGCACTAACATTTCCTTCCTAGTGATAAATGGAACCTCAGGGACATCTCCTAAAAAACTATCAACATAAGTACATTTTACAGTAGCAGAGCAAGTTTCACTATTAGCCCTTACTTAGGTAGATGAAGGAGTTTCAAGATTACAGTTACTACCTTAAGAGTGACCCAAGCAACAAACGCCTTCCATAATAGCAGAGTGCAAAGGATTCCCATTCAATGCATACCCAATTATTTTGTCAGGTGTAACAATTTTCAGATAACTAAACTGCTTTCATTTAAAAATATTTACTCACCATATAAAGAAAATGTCTTTGAATGAAGCCATTTCCCTGTAAATTATTTCAATCCAAGAGCAGCAGGAAGAGTTATCAAATAAGACACATGTTGAGAAAAAGAATACTGCTGAAGTCATTGTGGGGACAGTTAATGACTACCCTCAATTGTTACCAATTGTTACTATCCTTATTGTTACCAGTAAGTTGATTTACCCAGTACTAAAATCCAACAGTGAAATGAATCTCATCATAAATTTGTGGCACGAACAGAAATTAATATTGCACCTTAAAAGGTAACCACATACAGGGGCACCTGGTGCCTAGGTCAGTTAAGTGTTGGACTCTTGATTTCAGCTCAGGTCATGATCTCATGATCATGGGATGGAGCCCCGAGTAGTGTGGAGCCTGCTTAAGATTCTCTCTCTCCCTCTATGCCTCTCCCACCCTAAAAAAAAAATAGTTAATCATACAGTGGATATATGGGAAACCTGTACTTTCTGCTCAAGTTTGCTCTGAATCTAAAACTGCTCTAAAAAATAAAGTCTATTTAAAACAAAGAAAAGAAAACTTGACCATGTATTTAGTTTTCATTTTGTCAAAATGTTACTTTGTGTGGTGAATAAAATGTTCTCCAGCAATGCAAACAATGGCATAGCTAAACTATAATAATTCAATTCTATCTCTCCCATTTGAGGTCTTTAGATGCTTACATTCTATTTTCTAAGCCATAAAGACAAAAAAAAAATTTCCAAACTCACTTCTTGAAAGAGTAGGCAAATTTTCCTATTTCTAGATCAGTACACCTTCATTTACAAACAAGTGCACCCCAAAATCAACAAAAGAAACAAATGGCTGGGCCTCTGAGAGCACATCCATAGAGTTCTTCCAATGCCTCTCACTATTGAAACAAGGCAACCTTGTATTGGAATGCAAAATGGAAACCCGGCCCACAGCAGTGAAGTTCCCCAAAGCCTTCTCCAGTGACTCTTGTTGGAGCATGAAAATTCTCAGACAATTTGCTTACCACCTTATAGATCGATTATACTATTTATCTTTGATAGAGAGGTGTGCATGTGTATATATGCATATGCTTGTGTGCATCTTGTAGAAAGGGTATAGTTATCTACCAAACAATCAGAATAAATCCACACCTTTGGAGAAACATTGGAAATCTATTCTGGATCATTCTGTGGACCTGGAATGTCACAGGTGACAATGAACTCTCTCAGATGTTATCCTTTTCCAGAGAAGTGTTGGAAAGTACTTTAGAGAAGGAGAAATGAACTGCTGGAGGAATCAGGATAGGAATAGGTTCTGGTGTGAAACCAGTTCCTATGGTTAGGAGAAGAGGTTTCTTCAAAGATGTTCAGAGAACATCACTGTTCAGAGAAAATCACTCTCAAGAAAGAATTTAATACACACAAGAAATGGAGAAAGGCTCCATCTGAAAGACTGAGTATCTTAAATGGTTCTTCCTTGACCATGGAAAAGTTCTATTTTATAATATAGCTTCCATTTTCTACCATCTACATGGAACTCAACACAGTTACTCAAATCTTTCAGTAAAGTAATAAACCCATGGAGTTTGATGTGATATTGATGTAGAACATCAAGGGCTTGTCTTTCCGAGAGAGTTTTCATGGAGGCAGCAGCAACTCACTGAAGGGATTATGTCTAGACATGGCAGAAGGGGACCAGCAGGGGAGGAAGAGGTGGCCAACCTACAAATCAGAAGCAGCAAGAAATTGTACCTGGTACCAATGAGCAATAGTCTGCCAACACTTCAGTACACAGTGAGACCCTCCACCCACTCATCCTTTGGCCACAGGAAGTATCAAAATATTGCAAAGCCAAGGCATGATTTTCAGCTCAGATGCTGACAAGAAAGTGACAATATTAACTGAAATGGAGCATAAAAAAAGTTCTGCCCTCTGTGCCTGCCCTCCAAGGACAATGCAGCTGACTCTGAGAACATTGATGCAGAATGGACCCTTGTGGTTAGAAAGGGAGTGGCAAAGCCAGGCAAGCTGACCATAGCTGTTCCTCTGCAAACAAACAACACCATCAGTCAAGATTTTCAGAGAGAAGTGTGGCATTCTGTGGAAATCAATAAGTAAAGATTTTGTACTTGGGGAGATCAAGGTGTAAGATAAGGGACATGTGGTAAATAGTAAACCCCGATACAAGAATACAGCCATGGAGAGACTCTGCTCTCAGTTGCCATCAATCTCCTTTTCTGTACATAATAGAATCCAAGGCTTAGCTAAAAGGCAGTATTTCCTAGCCTTCATTAGAGCAGGCAGTTGTCTTGTGACTAATTCTAGAGAATAAAATAAAAACAGAAGTATTGAGTGGGACTTCTGGGAGGGTTGATTAAAAGTAGCTCTCTCCTGGGGCCTCACATACAGCAGGGCATCCTGGGCTTCAGCTCCCTCCCGTTCCCAGGAAGCAAGCTGGCCACGAGCTCGGGAGCAGCAGCAGCAGGGGATGAGGCGTGTTCCTTTCCTCCCTTCAGTCTGAGCCAGGGGAGGCCAGGCGGCCCGGGTGGCTGGAGGGGGGTCCGCTGCCCAAGAATGGGAATTCTCTTCACCAGGATATGGAGACTGTGCAATCACCAGGAGCACAAAGTTATCATTGTTGGGCTGGATAATGCAGGGAAAACTACCATCCTTTACCAATTTTCTATGAATGAAGTTGTACATACATCACCTACAATTGAAAGTAATATCGAAGAAATAATGATTCATAAAACATGTTTCTTAATGTGGGATATTGGTGGTCAAGAATCTCTTCATTCTTCCTGGAACACTTACTATACTAACACAGAGTTTGTAATTGTTGTTGTGGACAGTACAGACAGAGAAAGAATTTCTGTAACTAGAGAAGAACTCTATAAAATGTTAGCCCATGAGGACGTAAGGAAATCTGGATTGCTGATTTTTGCTAATAAACAAGATGTTAAAGAATGAATGACTGTAGCAGAAATCTCCCAGTTTTTGAAATTAACTTCTATTAAAGATCACCAGTGGCATATCCAAGCATGCTGTGCTTTTATTGGCGAGGGATTATGCCAAGGACTTGAATGAATGATGTCACAATTTAAGATTACATGATCCCTACTGACCTCTTCTCATAGACTTTGTATAAATTAAGTGCTGGACTTTATCTGGAAGCTGCAAAAAATAATGGTTTAGATATATTTATAATAAACTGATTTAAACTTTTTCTATAAGAAAAATTAAGACCACTTATTTGAGAACAAAGATGAAGTCTCACTTTCCAATCTGCTTTCTCATTAGTCCCTTCCAAAGCAAGGTCTTTAAAGCTGTGATTGCCATTTTTCTCATAATGAATCCTCTCAGGACATTGTATAGCCTGTGGTAAGCACAAAGGGAGAGGAAGACATTTTTAACTTTAAGAGCTTTATTGTCAGTGTAAACCACCTTAGTTGAATGTTGTTCTCTTCTTGTTCCATTAAGTCAGAATACAAATCAGCACAGATATTCAGTTTCCAATATTTTAAAATGTAAGGTTACTTATGAAAAGTATTTTGCATTAGGTTGTGTATCTATAGTGTATATTCCTCAAGTTCAAGTTTATGGCTTTGATTTATGTTCTAAAGAAAAGCAAATAACACAAAAGGTAATATTATCCTTAGTTATAACCATAATGAGATGAGTACTGGCAGTGGTGTTAAGTGCCATTTTGTGCTTTCCCCTGTATTCTCTTTATTGTACTAACCAACCCCCAAAATCATTGAGCTTCTCAGAAAGAAAGAAAGAAAGAAAGAAAGAAAGAAAGAAAGAAAGAAAGAAAGAAAGAAAGAAAAGAAGAAAGCTCGACATTTGTACCTGTTTTTTTGTTGATCACATTACGTATATGAAAACATGTAATCTGAGTGGAGTATCTGCAAATTTTTGGCTTAGTGTTACAAATGGACAGAATTTCACATCGAGCAATTCTTGTTTCCTTTATTGGATCTATGCCATCTAAATTACTGAGAAAACTGTTAATCCATTAATCGGTCAATCATTAATTGTGATTAAATTATCAAGTGATTTTTTTCCAGCATTAATTGGAAGCTGTTGTGTAAAATATGCCTACCCAGAGAAGTATCATCCTATAAATATTATAAAATAATTTACCTAGAGTCTTCTTAGGTATTGAGTCATACAAGCATTTAGAGTGACCTTGAGATGAAAAGTACTTATTTTCTAAGCAACAAATGTTATTTCTTAATTTGAAAATTTCTTATTTCTGGAGTTGGGATAGTTTGAGATTTTTTTGTTTCTACACTTTTTTCTTTTTCACTTATTACTAACCAACGTGAATGCATTGACAACTATAAAATACATTTTTTTTAATGCTTTTAAGAGTTTGGTTTAGGGGCGCCTGGGTGGCTCAGTCGGTTAAGCGTCCGACTTCAGCTCAGGTCACGGTCTCACAGTCCGTGAGTTCAAGTCCCGCGTTGGGCTCTGGGCTGATGGCTCAGAGCCTGGAGCCTGCTTCTGATTCTGTGTCTCCCTCTCTCTCTCTGCCCCCCCCCCATTCATGCTCTGTCTCTCTCAGTCTCAAAAATAAATAAACATTAAAAAAAAATTTTTTAAAAAAGAGTTTGGTTTAAAAGTTGATCAACACATGACAAATTACTTTTACAAAGAACTAACTTGGCCCCAAATATCTTATGTTTGATTAGGGTATTTTGTTTTTCACTGAAAATGGAAAGATATGAAGGTTGAAGGTATTTTTATTGTAATTGTGAACAGACTTATCCTAAATGTGTTCACACATATTTTGGGGTACTCTCTTTGTATATCTTTCATGCCCTAAAAATCTGAAGGCTGATCCAAACTGGCATGTTTTAGAGTA
This sequence comes from Felis catus, assembly GCF_018350175.1. Lineage (NCBI taxonomy): Eukaryota > Metazoa > Chordata > Mammalia > Carnivora > Felidae > Felis > Felis catus. The sequence continues at coordinate 135,184,133 of NC_058371.1, forward strand.
TTCAAGAAAATACGTAACTACCTTTAATATGAGCCTTTTGGATTTCGTGGAGATTTTGATGAAGAGTAATAGTATATACTACAAGCATTGGCAAAACTTTGAAAGTTTCTTTCTGTAAAATGTAATATACTCAGTAGCTAAATCCAAGCATGGGAGATCAGTGTTTAACAGTGGCTTTTGTGTTTTATATTAATATTATAATGTTCATAATGCAAGTATAACATTTTAATATTTGTCAGCTTGCTTTTACAAAAGTAAATTCTAAATTACTAAGCTTTATTTGTTCATATGTTCTCATACTTTTCAAATCACTATTAGGAATTACTTGTTTTATATTAAAAATTCCCTTAAAAACCCAAGCCCATTTTGCAGATGTTGCATTTCCATCAGAGATAAATATTCTGTAAAGTAGTCCAGCAACTCTGCATCTTTTACCCTTTTTATTTTTTAATTTGAATTTTCATGGTTTAGTCTTGTGGGTTGTTGCCACATGAGTTCAGCAGTATACCAGCACATTCCCTTGTCAACAAGCTGTTGGCTAAAATTTATTCTTAAATGGCTGTTTAAAGCATGAACGGCATTGTTACAGTGGTTTAGTGTAGTAGGTTATTGACATGGCATCATGAGAATACATGAAATCTTGTACCACATTTATAAAACATTATTTTTTGTTACATTCTACCTTTCTAGGCCAAGCATTAGAAATAAGGTTGTACTTGTATGCTTGTACATAAAACCAAAATTACAATGAGGAAAAATTTTTAATTCATGTATAAATATACATCAAGATAATTTTAACAGTATTCTTTCCAAATATGATTATGAGCCTTATGAATAGTTATATTGGCAATTTATATGTAATTTAAGTAGAATTAAGTGAAGGGCAATGCTTTTGGTTTTTAATATGCTACTTTTGGGGGTAAACAATCATCTTATTTAGAGTCGTGCTTACCTTTGAAAAGAACAAGGCCTCATACCTCTGTACCTGTGGCTGGATTAAATATCCCGTGTTTCATATTAATTTTGAAAGTCATACAATTATTCTTGATATCTTAGTAAAGATAGCCATATGCTATAAGCATTTAATGAGTTTAATTTTGTGGTAATAGCATTTATAAAGTATATCTTACACATTATACTGAGGAGTCTAGTTTGAAAATTTTCAGTTCTTTCTGACTTCTTTGGCTCTCATGATGGGCAAAGAATATAGTGAAGGCAGGTAGTTTGGGGGACAGAGGGAATGGGTATGGGATATGACATTTTGCCTTAAGAATAAACTGCTTTAGGGGCAGTCGGTTAAGCGTCCAACTTCAGCCAGGTCACGATCTCGCGGTCCGTGAGTTCGAGCCCCGCGTCGGGCTCCGGGCTGATGGCTCAGAGCCTGGAGCCTGTTTCCGATTCTGTGTCTCCCTCTCTGTCTGCTCCTCCCCCGTTCATGCTCTGTCTCTCTCTGTCCCAAAAATAAATAAACGTTGAAAAAAAAATTTTAAAAAAAGAATAAAGTGCTTTAGCCTGCTGGCTGGCATTTTTAATGCAGATAGTTAAGGTGATTTTAGAAGTGTGGCATGAGATAAAAGAGTGTCTGTTTCTGGCATTTAAGAAATGCCTAGTAGGTAGTTACAGAAAAGTACAGGGAGCTTGAGAAAAGGCAGGAAGTCCCTGAGATGTTCTTTTCTTTATTGTCTGAATGTATAAAATTAAGATGCCTGGAAATGGGATTTTATTGTCCTTTCTCGTAGACACTTTACATTTCTTGCTGTGACTACAGCAACCACATACAGTATAGGCAACCTCAAAATATGTTTATAGTAGTGTAAATAGAAAACCTATAGATAGGTTTCTAGTTTTTTCTGCAGGCATTTTTGGGAATATATCTGTAATGTGTTCTACTTTGTATATAGAGGATAGCAGCACATCCCAGATTATCCTGTGAACTTTGGGGTCATCTTCTCTCAATTGCCCAGTTGTATCATAGCATCAGTCCCTCTTTTAAGGCTAGGTAGAAGCAAGGTTTCTTTGCATGACTTAATAACCCCTCCCAAATGTCCACATGTACTCTAAAACTTCCTGCTTCAGGATCAGCTTTCCCATAGCTCAGCCAACCCTTGCTCTCCTGTATTTGCATTCACCATCAGTGAAGGTATGTTACTCAGTCCTGGAGGTATTCTAAACTTTGCCTTACAGCCATTGTTCCCCAAACCACCAGTTTCTAAGTAGGTTCTCTAGTTCTTTGCTGTGTCCCCACTACTGGGTTGATGTATTGATTTGTACTTTGCTCATTAGAGTGTATTGTCAGGGTTGTGGGGTATATCAGAAGACTGGCTTGCTGTATACACAGCAAATAAAAGCCAGTAGTAAAATCCTTCATAATGTATTTAACATTTTAATGTTTCTTAATTTTAGCTTCATATGCTGAAAAGCAGATTCAGAAAGATAACGGAACTACCTAGACTTTGCAAGCTCCTTAAGCTGCTAGTTAGGCATGGAAGGGATTAAATTATGTGTGTGTTATCTTCCACCAAAAAATGATTACATTTTGGAGGATACCCATAAAACTATTTGAGTTAGAAAAAGATGCCAAACCAAATATATATATAGCATTTAACCTGAAGATATCCTTAAAACCATAGCTCACATTTTATTTTTTCCTCATGTTTACTTAAAGAATGCAGATAAACATTAGATGTCTAAAAGAATTAGTAAAGAGAAGCCTATCTTTTAAAAATAAACCTGTTGAAATGGACTTTAGAAGACATCAAAATCATCAACCATCATATGTTGATTCTGTACAGGTATAGACACAATATAGAAAATACTAATTTAAAGAAAGTTCTACCTATATAAAAGTAGAACTTCTATATCATGTTCCCTCAAAGAAAATATGATAGTTTTAAGATCATATTAGTGAAGTAAATGAAAGAGAGTTTTAAAATTTTGAATGCTAAAAAATGGCTGTTTCTATTAAATCCTAAAATGGTGTGTGAAACTGTGAAGAAATTATAACAGGATACAGTTGGTTTGCTTATGCAATTTTTTAAATCAATTGTCTAGTTATTGTTGTATTATTCTAAAAATTAAAGCATGGTTTTGCCTGTTAGATATCCTGTTTTTTTGAAAGAAGGTTTCCACAGTCTGTACCCAAGAAGTGCCTAAAATTGATTTGTGTGGGTTTTTAAGTCCATCTAATAAATTATATGTGTTTTCTGTGGGTAAAAAAAAAAAAAAAAAGTAGCTCTCTCCAAGGGGAACCTGCCTGAGTGGCTCAGTCAGTTAAGCTTCCAACTCCTGATTTCAGCTCAGGTCATGATCTTTCAGTTAATGAGATCTTGGGCTATTAGCATGGAGCCCAGTATGGAGCCATCTTGGGATTCTCTCCCTCTCTCTGCACCTCCCCCACGCTCTCATTTGTGTTCCGCCCCCTCTCTCTCAAAATAAATAAATAAACCTAAAAAAAATAAAATAAAAGTAGTTGCCTCCTTTGGAAGGAAAGTCCTGTTACCATTCCTTTATCCCTTCCTCTTTCTGTTGTCTGTAATGTGAACATGATGGCTGGTGCATCAAAACTATTCTTAGACTATGAGGTGACCTTAAAGTTGGAGGCACATGCTAAGCACAAGAAGAACCAGAAATTGAGAAAAAGTTTGAGCCCCTAGTGATTATGGACCCACCAAATACACCCTGTACTATCTCTGAATTTCTGATGTCATAGAGAAAAATAAACTATGTTATTTCAGTAAGTAATGTTAATTTAGATGTTCTGTAACATTCTGCTATACCTATCCTAAATTATACAATGCCAATCACAGCACAGAACTTCTGGAAAGTAATGCCAGAAGGGAATACCAGCATCATAGGACAGAGTTGAGGAAAAGAAGTGTACCGACCAAAGAGTAAGATGCTAACTTGGGTATATTTTGTCGTTAGTGAGAAGTTTAGTCACGGATCCTGAGAAACTTAACAGGAACCCATGGGGTAGGGGAAGGAAAAAAAAAAAGAGAGAGGTTAGAGTGGGAGAGAGCCAAAGCATAAGAGACTCTTAAAAAATGAGAACAAACTGAGGGCTGATGGGGGGGGTGTGAGGGAGGGGAAGGTGGGTGATGGGTATTGGAGAGGGCATCTTTTGGGATGAGCACTGGGTGTTGTATGGAAACCAATTTGACAATAAATTTCATATATTTATAAATAAATAAATAAATGAATAAATAAATAAACCCATATATTCAGTTCAAAAAAAAAAAAAAACAAATCCTTTTGTCATCTTCATAAAGTTTGTAGATAAAGAAACTCACCAGGACTTAGAGAACCTGGGACTTTGACTGTCTTATAGGATCAAGTGATTGGGGCCCATAGTGAGAAAAATGGAGGAGCAACACTTCTTCTACAACACTGACATTTACAGATTTGTTCCTAAGTGTGATACAAGCTACTCAAGTACCATAGAAAATAATACAACGTACAAAGTGTGGCATCTCTCTTACATTTAATAATGATTTGTTGGGCATCTACTTTGCATGGGTCCTATACTAGACACTAGAGGCAGAGAGGTTAATAAGACACATGCCCTGCCCTCAAGGAACTCACTGTTTAGAAAGGGAAAAAGAGAAGTAAAGGGTGTCATGAAAGGAAGGGTCTTAGCATTCATAGGAAGCAAACTGACTCAACCACAAGAGAGTAAGAAAATGCTTCTCACAAAGTATTAGAAAAATACACATTAGCTGTCCAGGCAAAGATAAGTATAGGTGGTATGGAGACTCCCCAGGCGAGGAAAGTCATGCAAATGTGGGAAGATTCAAGAGAGCAAGGTCCATTTAGGGAATAACTGGTTTGTTAAATGAGCTGTATTTGATGGGCTATAAACTATAGGAAATATTCTTTTCCTGCTATTGCTGGGTCTATCATGCTTCTTTGGATCTTCCCTGCACCTGGCCCCTTAAAGCCATCCTGGGTCAATCCTAATAGCCTTTCAATCATTTTCAGCTCTAAAAATAATTTCAATTTTAGGTTTTAAAAATTCCACAGCCAGGTGCCTGGGTGGCTTAGGCAATTGAGCATCTGACTCTTGATTTCAGCTGGTCATGATCTCACAGTTCAGGGGTTTGAATCCCACATCTGGCTCTGTGCTGGCAGTGCAGAGCCTGCTTGGGGTTCTGTCTCCCTCTCTCTCTTTCCCTGCCCCTCCCCTGCTCTCTTGTTCTTGCTGACTCTCTGCCCTTCTTTTGCTCTCTCTATCTCAAAAATAAATAAACTTTAAAGAAAACTCCAGAGCCATATTAAGACTTCAGTCTTACAGTTTTCTACAACAGCCAACCACACACTGACCACTTCAACATTTCCCTCTGTAATCCCGGCTTCTCCCTTGAACTTCAACCACCTGCATGACATCTGCACTCAGATGTGAATTCTCAGACATCTGAGAATTAACCCGCCCCATCCTGCTCCTCCTTCTATAGCAGAACCCTTCTCAGGTAATAAGAATTTCAGCCCACAGTTGCCCAGGTCAAAAATCACACTAGTGCTCTGTCTCATTCCCCACATCCAATTCTCAGCAAACCTGGCTGTCCTTATTGCTTGGCAAACACTGCTCATCTCTTCCACTCTGAACTCCCTCGCCTCATGTCCTCTTCCTTTTCCTACTTTATTCATTTTTTTCCATAGCAAATATCACCTTTTACATATTTAGTGTATTTTTACTGTTCTAATTTGGTCATTTCTCCTCCTCAATTAGATTGCAAGGTCTGTAGAAGTGAAATTCTTTCTATGTTTAAAGCTCACTGATGTATTCCCTGTGTCCAGAATAGTGGCAGGAATACAATAAATGTCCAATAAATGTTTATTGAAGGAATGAGTTAAGCACATCCCACTCACACTTTCCTCTCTCCAGCTCAAGCCTCCTATACATGCAATGGGCAGGGAGCTGGGTCCCCTTCTTAACTCTTCCCAGCTCTAAGTCTTCCACATGCCTCCAAGCTTCTCAAGGGAGCAGTGGATATGAAGGGGAGGGATTAGAAACATGGGGCAGAGGTTTTCTTATCTGGCAGGTAGGCTTGTAGTTCGCTCTTGGCTAACTCCAGCTGGCTATCAGGCCCTCAGTTACAGACAGCATTCGAATGCTGGTTGTCTCATGAGATGCTAGGATGTTCTCTCGACATTTTCCCTGGTCTCCACAAGGACCTCTGCACTACATCTGTTCCAAACACACAACACACTCCCTCCACTAACTTTTGGCAGACTCCCTCAAGGAGTTTATAAATGACATATGGTGGGAGTTGGGTGCTACCCTCCATGACACCTACGTGGACCACGAGAAACTCCCACATCTTTTCCCTGAAAAATGTTCCTTCTACCAACTGTTACCAGGCCCCCCTCACGTTGCTACTCCAGTCAGCCTCCTGCTGTTCAAGTTCATCAGGGGAATGCAATTACAAGACTCTGTGTTCACATGTTTCCAATCCCCAGGGATGAATTCTCTCCACTCTCCACCAGAGCCCAAGCTAGCAATGCTATGTACAGTAAACATACAGCAAGGTTGTGAGATGTGGGTTCCCTCTTTCAGACACCTCTAGCCTCTGATACTCTTTATAACTTCTTGCATGTCTTGGGGAAGAGGACATAGTCCCACTGATTCCATGGAAAGAGGAGGGAAAATACCATAGCATCATCTACCACTAGAAATTCCCCTACTTTTCAACAAACTGTCTTTTGAATTTGATTTTTTCCTGTATAGGCTGGAGATGGGTTATAGAAAATGATAGTCACAAACTTACATTGCTATATTTTAGAAAGTTCTCTAGAAATGTCTAGCAGCTCTCTCTAGAAATCATAGATACCTATTTCCTACTACCCTTAACCTTGAGGTTTTAGCAAAAATTCTAAGACAATAGGAAAAGTTCATTCCATGTTCACCATCATAGGCAATATCTGTGTTCGTCTCAGTATGGCAGCAGCTTAGAGTGGAATGTGGAAAGAGTTCCCGATATAAAGTTGGGTAGCTAAATGGTCTAAATCATAAAGGATTTCGTAAGCCATGCTAAAAATTTTGGAATTTATTTTTAAAGCATTTCAAAACCATTGAAAAATTTTAGGCAGGAAAGCAAAAAGGTCACATTTGCATTTTAGCAAATATCATTCCAGCTGCATGAGGGAGAACAGATTAAATGTGAGCAATGCTGGAATCCAACCAGCTGTGGAAAGCTGTAGCAGTAATCTAGTCAAGAGATGGTGACACTTTAAGTTAAGGAACAATGCCAAAAAAAATGGTAGAGGACAGAGATATTGAGAGAGTGCAAGATTTTTTGTTAACGTGTTGAGGATGTAGATGAGAGAGTCACAGGTGATGCCCAGTTTGTGCTTGAACACCTGTTTGGATGGTTTTTCATCATTCACCAAGAAAGAAACCCTGCACGAGGAATGGACTGGGTGTGAAAGATGATAAATTCAAATTATGAAAACACTGGCAATATGAGATAGTAAATGACATGTGGCAAAGAAATGGCACAGTCCCCAGGGCCACAGAGGTTCAAAGGAAAGGCAGACTGCTCAGGTCTTATGTGGGCAGACACATCCTTGGGAGGAACAGGGATTTGCCTTGGATTTCTACAATAAGAAAGGAGGTTAATAAAAAGAAGGGATGAGAACATTAAAAGTCAGGGAAAGAAAGGAGCTAAGTCACAGAAACCACAGAGAACCCACATGTCATGGAATCACTACCACACAAATTGGTACAGAATGTGATAGTTGGCAAAGTAGCAGAAACTAGCTAAGACATATTCAGAATACACAAAATACTGAGAAAAAGCAGTAAAGAACCTAACCTCTCTCCTCTGGGTTGTAATTCAACATGAATAGCATACAGAGGTATACTATATTTAGTATATACCTTAAGTAAACCCTTAAAATAAGGCAAGTCTCTCTTTCCTATCTGGCAAGTTGATAATGCCTACTGTAAGGAAGGATATCAGTGCACACTTAAGCAGGAGCAAGGAGCAACCTACTAACTGGGAAAGGCTATAACGCTTTTAAAAAATACTCTTGCCCAACTAATCTGCCATTATTCTTGGGAGGAAGGAAGGAGAGAGGAAGGGAGGGGGAAGGAAGAAGCAAACAAGTGAATAAATAAGCATGTAGAAAAGAGGATAATCTGTAATTTAATTTGGATTACTTAGAAGACTTTGACAGCATTGCTTAATGAGGAATGCTTTGAGAATTTAAATTAATGTGGTCTTATGATGCAGAAGATACTTTGTCATGAATGGAAAATTGGTTCAATGTCAGGGAAAAGGGATAGTGATAAATGGCCACCTCTCTCTCTCTCTCTCTCTCCCCCCCCCCCTTTTCTCTCTCTCTCCAAGTATTGAGCACCTGTTCTGCTCCACATCATTAACATACATTCGTTTAATTTCATCAATACAAGAACCCCGCAAAAGAAATGTTATTATTTGCCACTTTGAGAAATCTGAATGTTGAAAACCAAAAGAAAATCTCTGATTAAATCAGGGAAGGATCACATTAACCTTATAAATCAAATAGAACTTTTACGACAAAGTAACTCTTAAAAATCATTTTTAAATCTGAAATTATAGCCTGTGAAGTCTGTGGAATGGTTTTACCAAAGAATAGTACATAGAAGGCAATGTTACTTCTCCAAATTCAATTTGATTTTTTCTGATTTCTGTGCAAAGCACATTAACTTATAAAGCATTGACTGTTAAAAAATATATAAGAATCAGAATATAAGAATCAGAATATGGGACTATGGATAGAGATATTTTATTGCCTTTTCTTTATGAACTTTTCATTAATTTAGCTAAGAGTAAGGGTTTTTTTTAATCCTATTGGCTATATCCAGTGACTTATAATGCTTTTTCATACTACCAAACAGTGCTTTCAGTAGGAATCTACATTATTCCATAAAACATGGAATAATGAGTTATGCAGTGGAAGTCTATTACATGTATTTAAAAAGAAAGAAGCAGAGTTCTGATATGATACTGATGTAGTCACCCCAGTAAATCCAATTACTTGAGACAATCAATTTATAAATTGGCTACAAGGCCCAGCTAGGACTAAGAGTTTGTTGACAATCCAAGTTTTTAATGTTTTTTATCTAGAGTTCCCTGCAGGGCATCCCTGCTAATGGAGCTAATCAAGCTACTTAGGCCAGGACGACAACAATAGGTAGACACCAGTGTTTTTGCTTGCGGACTCCATTTGATGTGCGCTCAGGGAAAATAGGAACAACAGTTAATACCAGGGAAACCAGAGTCTAAGGAAAACCAGTTGTACAAATACCACAACATATTCAGCGTAACTGGGCTCATTTTTTTTTTTTTAAATATTGATTTTCTTGCTAAATAAACTTAGTCAACTCACTCACTTAACTACATTGGACCACATCTTTCCAACTTATGTTAATATGTGATATTTCACAAGAATTTAAAATTCTGTTTGAAAAAAATTTTCCAAACATCTACAAGAAAGCTGTGTCAAGATATGATAGGAAGAAAGGTCACATAGCTTCCAACTGCTATTAAAGAACAGGTCTTATATGATGGTCAAAATGTATTCAAATCCAAGTATAATAGCAACAACAAAAAAATAATAAAAACAGTGGGAAGATTATTATAATTTCAGACAGTAAGTACATTAGATAGAGCTCCATCTTCCTTGTTATTACCCCTTGTAAGAAAAGTCTCTTCTAGGGGCGCCTGGGTGGCGCAGTCGGTTGAGCGTCCGACTTCAGCCAGGTCACGATCTCGCGGTCCGTGAGTTCGAGCCCCGCGTCAGGCTCTGGGCTGATGGCTCGGAGCCTGGAGCCTGTTTCCGATTCTGTGTCTCCCTCTCTCTCTGCCCCTCCCCCGTTCATGCTCTGTCTCTCTCTGTCCCAAAAATAAATAAACGTTAAAAAAAAAAAAATTAAAAAAAAAAAAGTCTCTTCTAAGCTACATTCAAGGAATAAGGCTATCACCCAAGGTCCAAACTTTGTACTAAAAAAAATCCCGTAGCCCTAAAGAGATAATTATTTATACTAGTTGAGCATCCAAAAAGAAGTCGGTTGTTATATCCAGCCTCTCTGCTCTTTTTCTTCTCTCTGAGCCAATGTGACCCTCACATTTATGCACAGTTGCACAGACACACATGCTCCTTCTTTTAACTTTTCTAATACTATTAACCTAAAGCAATTTTATTTTAAATGAGGCTATACATTATGCTCTTTGTTTATTCTATTTAATCTTCCCCACCCGCTGCAAAATTCTTCCACTGTGGGGGTTAGGAGTGGAAATGAATCTCAACCTGACTCAGCGACAAGGCAATCCCCAGTCCCATACAGACACTCAACACCAGGTCCTGCTCGCCACTGCCCCCTCTCTATTACAGTGAGCATAGCCACAGGCAAGGGTAAATGAAGGCTTGTGGTACAAAATAGAAAGCACTTTCATAGCCATTACCTTGTTTCAGCCTCAAAGCAACTCTGCAAAGTCAGTAAATCAGTAGTTTCTATGCCACATTCCCATTTTACACAAGAAAAGGTAGTCAAGGAGCTTGCTCAGGTAGCGATAGCTAGTAATCCGTGAATTCAGGTGTTCTCATGCAAGTTTAGTGTGTTATTTTACTAAATTACCATGCTTCTCTAAACCCTGTTACACAAGAAAGGATCTCAGCCTAGAATATCAAGAAGTAGATTTGAGGATTGACTCCATGTGGAAGGTGAGGGAAGGAAAAGAAACAGATGATACCAAATTTTTCCACCTGAGTAATTTCCCCTTAACTGAAATGGAGAAAGCCAAAAGAAGAGCAGTTTTACTGGCAGTAGGAGAAATATATTGTACATCTTAATGATGGAGATTTCTATTATTTTGATTTCCTGCTGTTAATAACGACATTCACTTGATAGGTATACGTACATATATAAAAATATATGTGAATATAAATAGAACAAATTTCTAGAAATAAATTGTAGGTTTATAGCATATTAGAAATATATTAAGGGGGTGCCTGGGTGGCTCAGTTGGTGAAGCGTCTGACTCTTGGTTTCAGCTCAGGTCATGATGTCACTGTTTGTGAGATCCAGCCCCACGACGGCTTTGCGCTGACAGAGCAGACCCTGCATGGGATTCTCCCTCTCCTTCTCTCTCTCTCTGCCCCTTCCCATGCTTATTCTCTCTCTTGCTGTCTCAAATAAATAAACTTAAAAAAAAAAGAAATCTATTAAGGCTTTTGCCACATGATGCCAAATTGACTCCTAGAAATAATATAATCACAATGCCTAAGAATGTCTATTTTCTAAAATCATGCCAACACTACCTATTATTTTTTTATCAATTTACAAATACAAAATGGGATTTTTTGTTTATTTGGTGTTTCTTTGATCGTGGAGACTGAATATTTTTCACTTGTGTTTTTAATCAAATTATAATTTTTTATGTGTTTGTGTTTGCAAGAATTGTCTGTTCATATCTTTAACATTTTTATACTGGTAGGATTTTACTCTGTTAAATTATAGGCTGTCTTCATACACTTAGGATAATAATACCTTGTTCAACACTCCCCCCCCTCAAAGAAACAATGTGAGATGATTATGTATAGGTACTCCTATAGCTGAAAAAAAAAAATATATATATATATATATAAATCACAGTCTTTCCTTCCATATGTTCATCTTTTTTAATGTTTATTTATTTTGAGAGAGAGAGCACATGCAAGTGGGGGAGGGGCAGAGAGAGAGGGAGAGGGAGAGAAATCTAAGCAGGCTCCACGCTATCATCGCAGAGCCCGAAGGAAGGCCGATCCCATGAAACATGAGATGATGACCTGAGCTAAAATTAAGTTGGACGCTTAACCAACTAAGCCACTCAGGTGCCTCCATATATTTATATTTTAAGTAAGCATCTTTTAAGCTATTTGTAATCAATAAAAATATTTCCCAGGGAACAAACTCCGCATAAAGAATTCCTTACAATACTTAAGAGAGAACCTTATAGATATAAATATTTACAAATGAGGAAACATGTATAAAGATGTATAAAAATGTGTAAGATCACAGAGATAGCTAGCAAGTAACAAAGCTTATGCTTTTGTCACTGAAATAAGGAAGAAATTCTCAGGAATTATAATTTATCAAGAGAGAGTGAACATTCTCAATCTCCCTACAGAGGTGGAGTACATTTTTATTCACTCTAATGTCTTGTCTAGAGAAGTTCACATTGTTTACATTTGACATACAGGCCCCCAAAATGCCTTAATTGATGAGTTTTTAGAACAAGAAGCTACATGTGTAAATATGGAAAACACTTTTAATCTGGCATCCATTTTTGAAATTATAGTATGAGGAAGCATATGTGCCAACTGTCCCTGTTAAAATGAGAGAACATAAAACAGGAAAATATCCCTTAAATACTGAGAAATCTGGCAAAGATTTCTAGTGAGTCATAGACAACTGGGTGTGAATAAAGCCAATGATTCATAAATGGTAAGGCTTAGTAGTATAATGCCAGATGGATAAATAACTGGAAAGAAGGAAAACTGGCAAGACCATAAATGATAACTATATTCAGGAGATGAGATCTTGCCCCAGAATTCAGGATTGGTATATAGTACTCATAACATTTTAGAGGAATCATCTCTTGCGTTATGTACCATAGGAGAAATTACATCAGCTAAAACTTAAGAGTATGCACTAAAGCACATGGAATAACTGAAGGTTAAAAAGAAAATCCTCATGAAAGAACAACTGTGTAAGAATCTCTCTCAAGAAAAAATCTTCCACCATACAAGTCAATGGTGCCCAAGGACTTTCTTTAAAAAAAAGGAGAATTCATAACTACCACTGTTTTAGAAATACACATGAACACAAAAGCACGGACTTTATTTTAATGAGCTATTTTTAGGTACCAGACAATTGAGTTAAGTGGATACCAGAGGAAAAACTTGAGACTGAGAGCCCAAATCTCCATGTAGCAACTTGTAGTCGTTTTAAGTGAGATCAAACATAACTTACTAAAAGAGGCCAAGAAATGCAAGAGGTTTCTCAAAGACAATTAGCCAACATCATGAATGGTTTTCAGACAACCTAAAGAAAATGCCAATCAACAGTTAGCCACTCAATTCCAATTTTTTAATGTATCAGAGACTACATGAGGATATGGGTAATTTTTTTTTAATTTTGGGGAAGAAATTAATATGTTCTGTATCACCATAATAGCTTTGAGATACAAAATAAATTCATGGAATAATAAACTTTTGTATTTCTGCATATACTATCACAAACTGCTAGATTTAAGGAAATTTTCCTTACAAATCAAATGCCCAGTGTAAAAAATACGTATATGCTAACAATTCTTTCACTATATACTTAATTCTTTAAAGGCAGAGGTTCTTTTTCACCTCTGTATTCCCAAGTAGCTGGGACAGTATCTGACATTGGATTAATGTGTATTAAATAAGTAATTAAATCCTTTTCCATAGAGACAATGATTTTACATCATCTAGAAAGATATGCTGATAATTATATCAGCTCAATTTCCTAAAGCATTTTCACAAACACCTTTTAGTTTTTTCACTAAACCATGACATGTCACCCAAAATCCATATTTAATACAGGACTTAATTTATTTGCAAGCATCTAGTAAGAACTTTCCTGTATCAAGCACTCTTGTGGGTTCTAAGAAATTAGAAATGAAAGACTTCAATGGGATTGGGTACTTTCTGCTTCCAGAGCTCTAACATGGATGACAACAAAAAGACAAAGAAGGAGGAGAAGGGAAAAAGAAGAAAAAAGAGGAAAAACATGTTCTATTCCAAGCACTGTTCTCAACGTGTTAAATCATTTAATCATTGAAATCATCCCAGGAGATAAATTACCATAATTCTATTTTACAGATTAACAGACAGAAGGACAGAGTTTAAGCAACTTGCCCAAGAATTTTAACAGTAAAATTAAATCCAGCGGCGTCTACCTCCAGGCGCCAAATGCTTAACCATTCTGCTATACTGTTTCTCAAACACCTGAGCAAGTAATCATGAATGAGGATGGTATGTGCAGTGGACAAGGCACTGGATGCTTGAAAGCATAAAAAGCACCCTAACCTGAACTGAGGGATCAAGAAAGGCCTCCTGGAGAAGGTGATATCTGTATTTAACCTTGAAAAGTGCATCACGTTTGCCAGAGGATGGGGAGAGAGATACAGGTTGTGATACACAGTGGGAAAGGCAAGACTTCAATTAGTTTATAAAATGAGACAACTTCTTCCTTTTTCTTTACCATCCACAAAAATATATAAACATCATATTCCTCTAATTCATGACACTACCAATTATATAATGCACCTATATTTTCACTATAAAATGTGGAAAACATGTGCATCTCTGAATCAGTGACATACAATGTGCAAGCTCTGTTAACAATGAAACTCTGCAGAACCACAGGAAGCCCCTGCTCTTGCAATCTAGCTGTTAGTTTCCAGCTTTCTCAACATAAAGAGAAAATTTTTTGTGAAGGCCTATTATGTTTCATTTGTATATTCTACTTACTTAATTGTACTCACTCTTGTTTAAAAATGACCTGAGGAAGTTTATAAAAAATATCTGCCATATGAGATTTTTCTAAAAATAGTAAGATAAAAATAAAATGAAAACTTTTTAAAAGTGAGAAACACATCCTCAATGGGGAAAAACTGAGAGCTTTCCCCCTAAGGTCAGGAAAGAGACAGGGATGTCCACTCTTGCCACTGTTATTCAACATAGTATTGGAAGTCTTAGCCTCTGCAATCAGACAACACAAAGAAATAAAAGGCATCCAAATTGGCCAGGAGGAGATCAAACTCTCACTGTTCGCAGATGACATGATACTGTATATGGAAAACCCAAAAGATTCCACCAAAAAACTGCTAGAATTGATTCATGAATTCAGCAAAGTTGCAGGTTATAAAATCAATGTACAGAAATTGGTTGCATTCCTATACACCAACAATGAAGCAACAGAAAGAGAAATCAAGGAATCAATCCCATTTACAGTTGCACGAAAAACCATAAAATACCTAGGAATAAATCTAACCAAAGAGGTGAAAAATCTACACACTGAAAACGATAGAAAGCTTACAAAATAAATTGAAGAAGACACAAAAAAATGGAAAAAGATTCCATGCTCCTGGATAGGAAGAACAAATATTGTTAAAATGTCGATACTATCCAAAGCAATCTACATATTCAATGCAATCCCTACCAAATAACACAAGAATTCTTCACAGAGCTAGAACAAATAATCCTAAAATTTGTATGGAACCAGAAAAGACCCCAAATAGCCAAAGCAATCTTGAAAAAGAAAACCAAAGCAGGAGGCATCACAATCCCAGACTTAAAGCTATACTACAAAGCTGTAATCATCAAGACAGTATTGTACTGGCACAAGAACAGACCCTCAGATCAACGGAACAGAATAGAGAACCCAGAAATGGACCCACAAACATATGGCCAACTAATCTTTGACAAAGCAGGAAAGAATATCCAATGGAATAAAGACAGTCTCTTCAGTCTCCTCAGTAAGTGGTGCTGGGAAAACTGGACAGTGACATGCAGAAGAATGAACCTGGACCACTTTCTTACACCATACACAAAAATAAACTCAAAATGGATGAAAGACCTGAATGTAAGACAGGAAGCCATCAAAATCCTCGAGGAGAAAGCAGGCCAAAACCTCTTTGATCTCGGCCACAACAACTTCTTACTCAACATGTCTCGGGAGGCAAGGGAAACAAAAGCAAAAATGAACTACTGGGACCTCATCAAAATAAAAAGCTCTGCACAGCAAAGGAAACAATCAGCAAAACTAAAAGGCAACTGACAGAATGGGAGAAGATATTTGCAAATGACATATCAGATAAAGGGTTAGTGTCCAAAATCTACAAAGAACTTATCAAACTCAACACCCAAAAAACAAATAATCCAGTGAAGAAATGGGCAAAAGACATGAAGAGACACTTCTCCAAAGAAGACATCCAGATGCCCAACCGACATATGAAAAAATGCTAAATATCAATCATTATCAGGGAAATACAAATCAAAACCATAATGAGATGCCACTTTACACCTGTGAGAATGGCTAACATTAACAACTCAGGCAACAACAGATGTTGGTGAGGATGCGGAGAAAGAGGATCTCTTTTGCATTGTTGGTGGCAATGCAAGCTTGTGCAGCCACTCTGGAAAACAGTATGGAGGTTCCTCAAAAAAATAAAAATAGAAGTACCCTACAACCCAGCAATTGCACTACTAGGCATTTATCCAAGGGATACAGTTGTGCTGTTTCAAAGGGACACATGCACCTCCATGTTTATAGCAGCACTATCAACAATAGCCAAAGTATGGAAAGAGCCCAAATGTCCATCAATGGATGAATGGATTAAGAAGATGTGGTATATATACAATGGAGTAGTACTCAGCCATCAAAAAGAATGAAATCTTGCCATTTGCAACTACGTGGATGGAACTGGAGGGTATTATGCTAAGTGAAATTAGTCAGTCAGAGAAAGACAAAAATCATAGGACTTCACTCATATGAGGACTTTAAGAGACAAAACAGATGAACATAAGGGAAGGGAAACAAAAATAATATAAAAACAGGGAGGGGACAAAACAGAAGAGACTCATAAATATCGAGAACAAACTGAGGGTTATGGGAGGGGTTGTGGGAGGGGGAATGGGCTAAATGGGTAAGGGACACTAAGGAATCTAATCCTGAAATCATTGTTGCACTATATGCTAACTAATTTGGATGAAAATTTAAAAAAATAAAAAATTAAATTCAAAAAAGATTTTTAAAAAAGTGAGAAACAATTTGGGCTCTGAGATTGTTAATGATTGATCCAGAAAGAGAAATACAATTCGTTATTCAATACAGTTTTCCTTACATGAAAACAAATAGCAACTGTCAAGAAGCAAAATTATCCCCCGGCCCAGTAAGCCTTGGAAAGAGTTTATCCCCCCGAATTCTTATGATGAATACATCTTGATAGAAAGTGAATTCTGAATGGTATTTCTTAAAACATTGTTCGGTGCAAATTAATGGTATACTACCAACTGCAATTTGGTAAAAACAACTCAAAAAAGGCGATAAAACAATTCACTCTAAAATACACACCGGGGCGCCTGGGTGGCGCAGTCGGTTAAGCGTCCGACTTCAGCCAGGTCACGATCTCATGGTCCATGAGTTCGAGCCCCGCGTCAGGCTCTGGGCTGATGGCTCAGAGCCTGGAGCCTGTTTCCGATTCTGTGTCTCCCTCTCTCTCTGCCCCTCCCCCGTTCATGCTCTGTCTCTCTCTGTCCCAAAAATAAATAAACGTTGAAAAAAAAAATTTTAAATACACACCACTCTGCCAACCTGGTTTAATTCAGGGATAAACTCTCAAATTTGAAACAGGGAACGGATGGATTGCATATCACTCATGTAATCTTGAGGCTAGGAAGATGGATAGTATGAACTTCCAGAAAGCATGTGTGGCAGTAAAATCAAGAAAATATTCTGACAGGGGAACCTGGGTGGCTCATTCGATTGAACAACCGACTCGATTTCAGCTCGGGTCATGATCTTGAGGTTCGTGAGTTTGAGCCCTGTGTTGGGCTCTGCACTGACAGTACAGAGCTTGCTTGGGAGTCTCTGTCTCCCTCTCTCTTTTCCCTTCTCTCTCTCTGTCTCTCAGTAAATCAATAAACATTAAAAAAGAAGGGTGACTGGGTGGCTCAGTCAGTTAAGCGTCCGACTTCGGCTCAGGTAGGTCATGGTCTCGCAGTTCGTGACTTCAAGCCCCGTGTCAGACTCTGTGCTGACCAGCCTGGAACCTGGAGCCTCCTTCGGATTCTTTGTCTCCCTCTCTCTCTGCCTCTCCCCTGCTTGCTCTCTCTCCCTCTCAAAAATAAAGAAACATTAAAATTTTTTTTTAATTTTTTTAAAAAGACAATACCTGTACAGCAGCTATTGTATTTTTCCAATAAGCTCAAAGAGCTAAAAGCTTAACACCATTCTGTTAATATGGAGATGCTTAATCATAACATATGTATGAATAAGGGCGCTCTTAGAATATTTAACCACTAATAATATGGCATAAGATATGGACTGTAGTGTGGAATAGGTTCCAGTAGGCCCCTTCTGAGCCAAATCTTAATCCTTAAATTGATGGACTGTGGGTGGGTATGGATAATTCTGGAATGAGGAGCTGGGTCACAGGGGCAGCTGGGGCAGCAGGCAGGCACTTGGAGGGTTTGGAAGCAGCGGCAATGTACTATCATATATGGAAGTGCTCAATGTGTTAACAACCACTCTCCCTGTACCAGCGTATGCTGCTGAATTTCAGTACTAAGTATTAGTAAATTCCACTTTTGTAAGATTTTGGTCCAGATATCAAAATCTCATAACAAACCAGAAACGCTAAATTAAGATCATTCTTTTTTACTCAAAGTTTTCTACAGAAATCTTAATCATTTTGTGACTCCTTTGTTTCTCCCTGTATACATAGAATTCCTCTGATATTCCCTATTCCATCTCTTGCTGACCCTCAGAACAGTATTTTAAAAGGTATTCAAAAGAAATCAGTTAAGATTATATTGCAGCCCAGAAATGGAGATGCAGACAAGGGCATGGTCATTTTGTCCTTGGCTGTATGTTAAGCTGTGGATAGGCTGGGGAAAGCATAAGGCTTGGCAGAGAAGAGCTATTGAAGGGTTTTGAGCCCAGCTGATACTCTGGAGGACACGCAAGAGGGTATTAGAAACCCCCCCCCCCAAAAAAAAGATTTAAAAAAATTAAACATAGACTCAGGGATCTGTGGGAAAATATCAAGCAGATTAAAGTAATGTAAATCTACTTTCAGAAAGAGGAAATAGTACAAAATAAATAATTGATGGTGCAATTGATTGATATGGATGGGCTAAAGTCCATTATCTTGTTATTTTCTTTTGCATTTGTTCCATCTGTTCTTTATTTCTTTTTTTTCTTATTTTCCTGCTTTCTTTTGGACTAAGGAAGTGTAGTTTTTTGTTCCATTTTATCTCCTCTCTTGGTTTTTTAGCTTTATTTCTTTGTTATCTAGTTGGTTTCATTAGAAATTACACCATTAATTTTTAACTTATCACAATAGTACGCCTCTTCCTGTAAAGTGAAAGAAAACTTCAATGATAAACTTCCATTTACCCCAATTAAAAATGGTCGAAAAGGTTTATAGAGACACTGCACAGAAGTTACATGAATAGACAATACACACATCAAGATGTCTTCAACAGTATTAGTCACCAGGTAAATACAAACTAAAAGCACAATGAGACATCATTACACATCCATTCGAATGGGGAATAAAATTAAAGATTTTCAGTGCCAAATGTTGGCCTGGATATGGAACACCCAGAATACTCACATACTGCTGGTGGGAATATAAGATGGGCAATAATTTTGGAAAACTGCTCAGCAATTACTTGCAAAGTTAAATGTATTCCCACCCTATGACTCAGTAAATCCACTTCTAAGTATTTGCCAATAGAATAAAAACATACATCCACAAAAAGACCTGTATAAGTTTAGCAGTTTTATTCATAATGCTACAAACCTTAAATATGCTATATCTTGACAACAGTGTGGTTACAATGGAGTATGCATTTATCAAATTCATTGAACTTACAATGTGCATTTCAACAAAAGTAAACTCACATCTTATTTTTAAAATAAAAAATGGACTGATAATGGTAATAATAGCTTTAAAAGGTCAGCATATTTATCATTCCTACTTAGAAGTAAGATAGCCATGATAAACTCAGGAACAAATGTTTATTAAATGCCTATGATTATATCATTTTTTGATTTAGAGATTCTTTACGTATCCCAGAGTTCAACTACATTTACTTTTTCTAGTCCAAATCACTGCAATAAACTAGAAAAGTGGCCTTCACAACCTACTACAGGTAAAAATAATACTCAAGGCGAGCCTGGGTGATTCAGTCGATTATGTGTCCAACTCTTGATTTCAGCTCTGGCCATGATCTCACAGTTAGTGAGATCGAGCCCTGCGTTGGGCTCTGCATTGATAGCATGGAGCCTGCTTGAGAATCTCTCTCTCCATTTCTCTCTGCCCCTCCCTCACTCTCTCATGCCCCCTCTCTCTCTCTCTCTCTCTCTCTCTCTCTCAGAATAAATTTTAATAATAATAATAATCCTGAATACTTATAACATGAGGAAATGAAGTGTCCCTTAACCATAGGTTATTTAATTTGTAATGGGAAAAAATAAAATCATGACAACAATCCTAATAGTGTTTTTCACCTGAGCAATGATACAATAATCTTCAATGTCCAACAAGATAATGTGTCACTTTGGGGGTGCCTGGGTGGTTCAGTGGGTTAAGCATCCAACTCCTGCTCAGGTCATGATCTCACAGCTTGTGAGGTCTAGCCTCACATCAGGCTCTGTGCTGTCAGCTCAGAGCCTGGAGCCTGCTTCGGATTCTGTGTCTCCCTCTCTCTCTACCCCGCCCCAACTTGTGTTCTGTCTCTCTCCCTGTCTCTCAAAAATGAATAAATGTTAAAAAAAAATAATGTGTCACTTTGCATATTCTCTAACTACAAAACCCTGTATAAGGCAAGAGGCATTAATATTCTCCTCTGTTGCTCCTGCCAATTTTCCCAGCATCACCAGGGCTCAGGAATTCTGTTTTGAGCATCTTGGTGAATGTGATTAGCAAGAGCAATAATAGAATCTTTCTATTCTAGTGGTGCAATCATGATCAGAAGCAGTGGTTTCCTTTCCAATAGTATACTTTCCTATCTTGGACATCTTGCTAGACTATTATTTTTCTCCTGTCTGTTGATATTTGTCCCACATCTTTAACATACAGTAATAATGAAGGATGACTTTTTTCAATAACCAGAGAAATAACAGATAGGACCTACCACAACTTCTAAAATCCCTAAACTATCTATGTTGTAGAAAGCCGCCTTGAACCACCTCTCCCCTGATCTTGTTGCAATAACATAATTGATTCTCCTTAGGAAATACTTTGTAGCTAATGTAAAAATATTCTCTGCAGTCCTAAACCCTATATCTTTAAAAATAATTTTAAAGGTCTCTAAAAAGTTAATACTAGTAGGAAATATTACACATTCTAAGAAGCTGCCTAATGAAGTGGACTGTCACCTAAATAACCAGCAACTGCCAACCATATTCCCATGATGATTGTTTTCTATGGTAAATGAAGGCATAAACTGTGCAGAATACCTCAATTTGTGATCAATCAGGTTTCCAGAATCATACCAGAATAACAAAGATTTCTGATACTAAAATGACAATTTGACCAAATCAGAACTTTTTCCCTACAACCAAGCTAATCACAATACAAATTATCAGAAATTTGCCTACAAAACATAGATTCAGAACAAGAGGAATTAGTTGACAAGATACAGATCTCGAGGAAAGGATAGATTTGCTACCATTATTTCTTCATGAATTCATTCCACATGTATTCAGTGGGTGCCTACTATGTGCCAGTAAACAGAAAATGTAGAGTTCCTGTTCTCGAGAAGCTTATCTTAAGAGATACATACCTACTTGGCCAAACCACCGGATGCTGCTTGGATGGGCACTGTTAACATGGGCTCCTTTAACTGTCCTACATCAGTGTATCCAAGACCCATCACTCTCATGTGCGCGCACTGAGCATAAAATCACTGTTGAAGTTTCCTGTCCCCATTTACAGTCTCACTCCCCTACTTTCTCCTATAAATGACTCTGTCCCGTTCACCTTCATTGGTGTTTTAGTTGTTCCTTTACTTGCCTACGTATTTACTCTTACAATCACATTTATTATATTTGGACCTGATTCTTTTAACTCCCAGAAGACATGCTAGCTTTCTAAATTCTTGGAAGATACTTCATTGGGTTCCCCATATCCTGGTACCAAGAACAGGGTTCATTTTTCCACACTATATAAATTAACCATATATTTGTGTTTTATTGTGTCACTATCTTTACCAACCTTGACAAATATTAGACTACAGATTCCATTTTTTTTTTAATCAAAAAGGCAGGGGTTCTCTTTTCAGAGATTAAATTACATACCACCTGGCACAGTTCAGTTACAAAAGAACCTTCATTCTTGGATGATAGCTTCATTCGGAATCCTTTCTTTGCCTGCTTGCGAGGTCGCAGCAGGAACCTGAATATCACTGAATCTGAAAACAGTTTCCACGTTAAGAGGCCTATCGCATGCATGGAGAGTCTTGAAATCATCTCTTCTTGAGTAATATCACCTGGTTGTGGCTGGAAACTTTCATGCGCTACTTACCAAATAGTGTTCATATGGGCAGGCATTTATATTGTGCAACCTAATCACTACTGCTGGTTTGATGGCTCGGCAGACAGAGGTAATATACCTATAATCACAGTCTGATTGCACCACCCTTCATTGCCTTCACAGCAGCACTCTGCACCAATTCATCATTTCCCTTTCAAAAGAGGTTCTTTGCTGCTTTGTTTTGATAGGATCTTGAAAGTCTGGCTATTTTCCAACAGATCAAGAGTGGAGATTTGAATTATCTTTTTGATAATAAAGGACAGGACTAGTCTTATGAAAGAGTTTTTCTGCTGGAAAGAATTGTGCTTCCTCTCTATATTTAAAAAATTAATGTTCCTTTCTGAAAATCTAATTTTTAAGCTATATATTAAAGGAAAAGACACTGGAAAGTAAGATAGTATAAGGAAGTTGTTTTCATCTGCCATCAGAGATACAGATTTCTTAGGGTTTTTCTAGGAATGGAAAGGGAAGAATTTGGGGAGGGGGAAGGGAGGAACTTATGGATTTCACTGGGTTTGGCCCCAGCCTCCAATTCCATTCATATCCCCACTTTAACCACGCCAGCTTTGCCTTCAGGTGTTTATATTTATCTTGAAATGATGAAGTTAAGCATCAAAGACCCTCATTTGCAAGGACCCTTCTAAGCCCCCTAGCAATATGTTCACATGGTCATATGTTTTGTAAAATTTGAGACAGTAGAAAGAAAATTAACCACAATTCATTAAGGCTGCTTTCCATTCTCACTTCCCCTGGTGTTCAGTGGCACTAGAGTGGTCACAGGCATTTCAAGGGATAAGACTCAGGAGAAATTTGGGGATAGATTTTGTTCAGGTGTAACAGGGTATGTGTCTGAGCTTCAAACCGTCTCTGTCACCACAGGGTTGTTGTAGCTATCCCAATGCAGGGATAATTCCAGAAATGCTCCCATCACTCACAACGCCAATTCACCTAGCCTCATGACATGGAAGTGCTGGAGTGATATGAACATGTCCTAAGGAAGGCACCAAAGACTGAAATGTACAAAACCAGAAATTACTTTGTATAAAATGTTTTCGATCAACAGACATGTAAAAACGTAAGTGGACCCTTCAGTTCTTCTCTATGCTTAGTCTAGAGTACCAGACCCACACTTGTAGAGAGAGGTAGGGAGAGAGAAAAAGACAATCAATAAATCAATCTGTAGATACACAATCAGATAGGGATACTTCTATAAAAAAAATAAAGCAAGAATGAACAGTAGGGTTGAACATTTTCAGTAGGATGATGTGAAAAATAAGGTGCCGTTTACTCCACAGTTCCGTAACAATGATATGGTGTATGCCAAGTGTCAGTATTGATTAAGTGCAATGGGTTAGGCACTACTTAGACACAACTGTGAACCATGTACAAATAATGCTTGTTCTTTTTTTTTTAATGTTTATTTATTTTTGAAACAGAGATAGAGCATGAACGGGGGAGGGTCAGAGAGAGGGAGACAGAATCTGAAACAGGCTCCAGGCTCCAGGCTCCAAGCTGTCAGCACAGAGCCCGACGAGGGGCTCGAACTCACGGACCGTGATATCATGACCTGAGCCGAAGTTGGCCGCTTAACCGACTGAGCCACCCAGGCGCCCCAAATAATCCTTGTTCTAATGGAGCTTCCAGAATTGGAAGTTACATAGCCAGTAAACAAGCAATTGTAATTAGGTGTATCATGTACCATGGTGGCAGACAGTTTAAGCAACAACTTACCTGGCTTAAAGGATGATGAAATTCCTCATCAAAAAAACTTTTTTAAAAAATATTTTTTATGTTTACTTTTATTTTTTGAGAGAATCGGAGCATAAGAGGGGAAGGAGCAGACAGAGAGGGAGACACAGAATCCAAAGCAGGCTCCAGGCTCTGAGCTGTCAGCACAGAGCCTGATGCAGGGCTTGAACCTACCGGATAAGATATCATGACCTGAGCCAAAGTCAAACATTCAACAGACAGAGCCACCAGGCGCCCCTCAAAAAAACTATTATGCCAAAATTGAAAGGATGTGTAGGCGTTATCAAAACTAAGGTGAAAGGGAGAAAGGAGACTTCTTCATATATAATGAACAAATGCAAATTGCCAGAGGCTGGAGAGAATATGTTCTATGCAGAGAACTAAAAATGGCTAAGTAAAAAGTATAAGACAAAAATGAGATTAAAGAGAAAAGCAGGCTCCATTCAGATCAAAGATTCATAAACCATGGAAAGGATTTTGGAGTTCTGAAGCTTTTCAGCAGTGGCAGACAAGGATATAACCATGAGAATTATATGTTTTATTGTTACTATTTAAGTATAGTTGGCATACAATGTTATATAAATTTCAGGTGCAAAACATAGTGATTCAACAGTTCTATATGATACCAATGTTCACCACAGTAAGTGTAGTCACCATCTGTTACTATACATTATTACAATATTATTGACTGTTTTCCCTATGCTGTACTTTTAATCTCCATGAATTATTTTTTTCTTGTATTTTTTTTCAATATATGAAGTTTATTGTCAAATTGGTTTCCATACAACACCCAGTGCTCATCCCAAAAGGTGCCCTCCTCAATACCCATCACCCACCCTCCCCTCCCACCCTCCCCCCATCAACCCTCAGTTTGTTCTCAGTTTTTAAGAGTCTCTTATGCTTTGGCTCTCTCCCACTCTAACCTCTTTTTTTTTTCCCTTCCCCTCTCCCATGGGTTTCTGTTAAGTTTCTCAGGATCCACATAAGAGTGAAAACATATGGTATCTGTCTTTCTCTGTATGGCTTATTTCACTTAGCATAACACTCTCCAGTTTCATCCATGTTGCTACAAAGGGCCATATTTCATTCTTTCTCATTTGCACATAGTACTCTATTGTGTATATAAACCACAATTTCTTTATCCATCAGTTGATGGACATTTAGGCTCTTTCCATAATTTGGCTATTGTTGAGAGTGCTGCTATAAACATTGGGGTACAAGTGCCCCTATGCATCAGTATTCCTGTATCCCTTGGGTAAATTCCTAGCAGTGCTACTGCTGGGTCATAGGGTAGGTCTATTTTTAATTTTCTGAGGAACCTCCACACTGCTTTCCAGAGCGGCTGCACCAATTTGCATTCCCACCAACAGTGCAAGAGGGTTCCCGTTTCTCCACATCCTCACCAGCATCTATAGTCTCCTGATTTGTTCATTTTGGCCACTCTGACTGGCGTGAGGTGATACCTGAGTGTGGTTTTGATTTGTATTTCCCTGATGAGGAGCGACGTTGAGCATCTTTTCATCTGCCTGTTGGCCATCCAGATGTCTTCTTTAGAGAAGTGTCTATTCATGTTTTCTGCCCATTTCTTCGCTGGGTTATTTGTTTTTTGGGTGTGGAGTTTGGTGAGCTCTTTATAGATTTTGGATACTAGCCCTTTGTCCGATATGTCATTTGCAAATTTCTTTTCCCATTCTGTTGGTTGCCTTTTAGTTTTGTTGGTTGTTTCCTTTGCTGTGCAGAAGCTTTTTATCTTCATAAGGTCCCAGTAGTTCATTTTTGCTTTTAATTCCCTTGTCTTTGGGGATGTGTCAAGTAAGAAATTGCTACGGCTGAGGTCAGAGAGGCCTTTTCCTACTTTCTCCTCTAGGGTTTTGGTGGTTTCCCGTCTCACATTCAGGTCCTTTATCCATTTTGAGTTTATTTTTGTGAATGGTGTGAGAAAGTGGTCTAGTTTCAACCTTCTGCATGTTGCTGTCCAGTTCTCCCAGAACCATTTGTTAAAGAGACTTTTTTCCATTGGATGTTCTTTCCTGCTTTGTCAAAGATGAGTTGGCCATACGTTTGTGGGTCTAGTTCTGGGGTTTCTATTCTATTCCATTGGTCTATGTGTCTGTTTTTGTGCCAATACCATGCTGTCTTGATGATTACAGCTTTGTAGTAGAGGTTAAAGTCTGGGATTGTGATGTCTCCTGCTTTGGTCTTCTTCAAAATTACTTTGGCTGGCGGCGCCTGGGTGGCTCAGTCGGTTAAGCGTCCGACTTCAGCTCAGGTCACGATCTCGCAATCTCGCGGTCCGTGAGTTTGAGCCCCGTGTTGGGCTCTGGGCTGATGGCTCAGAGCCTGGAGCCTGCTTGCAATTCTGTGTCTCCCTCTCTCTCTGCTCCTCCCCGTTCATGCTCTGTCTCTCTCTCTGTCTCAAAAACAAATAAACGTTAAAAAAAAAAACATTCAAAATTACTTTGGCTATTTGGGGCCTTTTGTGGTTCCATATGAATTTTAGGATTGCTTGTTCTAGCTGCGAGAAGAATGCTGGTGCAATTTTGATTGGGATTGCATTGAATATGTAGATAACTTTGGGTAGTATTGACATTTTGACAATATTTATTCTTCCAATCCATGAGCACGGAATGTTTTTCCATTTCTTTATATCTTCTTCAATTTCCTTCATAAGCTTTCTATAGTTTTCAGCATACAGATCTTGTACATCTTTGGTTAGATTTATCCCTAGGTATTTTATGCTTCTTGGTGCAATGGTGAATGGGATCAGTTTCTTTATTTGTCTTTCTGTTGCTTCATTATTAGTGTATAAGAATGCAACTGATTTCTGTACATTGATTTTGTATCCTGCAACTTTGCTGAATTCCTGTATCAGTTCTAGCAGACTTTTGGTGGAGTCTGTCAGGTTTTCCATGTATAATATCGTCATCTGCAAAAAGTGAAAGCTTAACTTCATCTTTGCCAATTTTGGTGCCTTTGATTTCCTTTTGTTGTCTGATTGCTGATGCTAGCACTTCCAACACTATGTTAAACAACAGGATTGAGAGTGGACATCCCTATGGTGTTCCTGATCTCAGGGAAAAAGCTCTCAGTTTTTCCCCATTGAGGAGGATATTAGCTGTGGGCTTTTCATAAATGGCTTTTATGATGTTTAAGTATGTTCCTTCTATCCCGACTTTCTCGAGGGTTTTTAAGAAAGTTGCTGAATTTTGTCAAATGCCTTTTCTATATCGATTGACAGGATCATATGGTTCTTATCTTTTCTTTTATTAATGTGATGTATCACGTTGATTGATTTGCGAATGTTGAACCGGCCCTGCATCCCAGGAATGATTCCCACTTGATCATGGTGAACAATTGTTTTTATATGCTGTTGAATTCGATTTGCTAGTATCTTATTGAGAATTTTTGCATCCATATTCATCAGGGATATGGGCCTGTAGTCCTCTTTTTTTACTGGGTATCTGTCTGGTTTAGGAATCAAAGTATACTGGCTTCATAGAATGAGTCTGGAAGTTTTACTTCCCTTTCTATTTTTTGGAATAGCTTGAGAAGGATAGGTATTATCTCTGCTTTAAACGTCTAGTAGAACTCCCCTGGGAAGCCATCTGGTCCTGGACTCTTATTTGTTGGGAGATTTTTGATAACTGATTAAATTTCTTTGCTGGTTATGGGTCTGTTCAAGCTTTCTGTTTCCTCCTGATTGAGTTTTGGAAGTGTGTGGGTGTTTAGGAATTTGTCCATTTCTTCCAGGTTGTCCAGTTTGTTGGCATATAATTTTTCATAGTATTCTCTGCTAATTGCTTGTATATCTGAGTGATTGGTGGTAATAATTCCATTTTCATTCATGATTTTATCCATTTGGGTCATCTCCCTTTTCTTTTTGAGAAGCCTGGCTAGAGGTTTATCAATTTTGTTTATTTTTTCAAAAAACCAACTCTTGGTTTCGTTGATCTGCTCTACAGTTTTTTTAGATTCTATATTGTTTATTTCTGCTCTGATCTTTATTATTTCTCTTCTTCTGCTGGGTTTAGGCTGTCTTTGCTGCTCTGCTTCTATTTCCTTTAGGTGTGCTGTTAGATTTTGTATTTGGGATTTTTCTTGTTTCTTGAGATAGGCCTGGATTGCAATGTATTTTCCTCTCTGGACTGCCTTCGCTGCATCCCAAATTGTTTGGATTGTTGTATTTTCATTTTCGTTTGTTTCCATATATTTTTTAATTTCTTCTCTAATTGCCTGGATGACCCACTCATTCTTTAGTAGGGTGTTCATTAACCTCCGTGCTTTTGGAGGTTTTCCAGACTTTCTCCTGTGGTGATTTCAAGCTTCATAGCATTGTGGTCTGAAAGTATGCATGGTATGATCTCAATTCTTGTATACTTATGAAGGGCTGTTTTGTGACCCAGTATGTGATCTATCTCGGAGAAGGTTCCACGTGCACTAGAGAAGAAAGTATATTCTGTTGCTTTGGGATGCAGAGTTCTAAATATATCTATCAAGTCCATCTGATCCAATATAATTCAGGAACCTTGTTTCTTTATTGACTGTGTGTCTAGATGATCTATGCATTTCCATAAGTGGAGTGTTAAAGTCCCCTGCAATTACCACATTCTTATCAATAAGGCTGCTTATGTTTGTGAGTAATTGTTTTATATACCCGGGGGCTCCCATATTCGGTGCACAGACATCTGTAATTGTTAGCTCTTCCTGATGGATAGACCCTGTAATTATTATATAATGCCCTTCTTCATCTCTTGTTACAGCCTTTAATTTAAAGTCTAGTTTGTCTGATATAAGTATGGCTACTCCAGCTTTCTTTTGACTTCCAGTAGCATGATAAATAGTTCTCCATCCCCTCACTTTCAATCTGAAGGTGTCCTCAGGTCTAAAATGAGTCTCTTGTAGACAGCAAATAGATGGGTCTTGATTTTTTATCCATTCTGATACCCTATGTCTTTTTTGGCGCATTAAGTCCATATATGTTCAGTGTTATTATAGAAAGATATGTGTTTAGAGTCATTGTGATGTCTGTAGGTTTCATGCTTGTAGCGATGTCTCTGGTACTTTGTCTCACAGGATCCCCCTTAGGATCTCTTGTAGGGCTGGTTTAGTGGTGACAAATTCCTTCAGTTTTTGTTTGTTTGGGAAGACCTTTATCTCTCCTTCTATTCTAAATGACAGACTTGCTGGATAAAGGATTCTCGGCTGCATATTTTTTCTGTTCATCACATTGAAGATTTCCTGCCATTCCTTTCTGGCCTGCCAAATTTCAGTAGAGAGATCGGTCACGAGTCTTATAGGTCTCCCTTTATATGTTAGAGCACGTTTATCCCTAGCTGCTTTCAGAAGTTTCTCTTTATCCTTGTATTTTGCCAGTTTCACTATGATATGTCGTGCAGAAGATCGATTCAAGTTACGTCTGAAGGGAGTTCTCTGTGCCTCTTGGATTTCAATGCCTTTTTCCTTCCCCAGATCAGGGAAGTTCTCAGCTATTATTTCTTCAAGTACCCCTTCAGCACCTTTCCCTCTCTCTTCCTCCTCTAGAATACCAATTATGCATAGATTATTTCTCTTTAGTGCATCACTTAGTTCTCTAATTTTCCCCTCATACTCCTGGATTTTTTTATCTCTCTTTTTCTCAGCTTCCTCTTTTTCCATAATTTTGTCTTCTAGTTCACCTATTCTCTCCTCTGCCTCTTCAATCCGAGCCATGGTTGTTTCCGTTTTATTTTGCAGCTC
The DNA here is from genome assembly GCF_018350175.1 of Felis catus. Lineage (NCBI taxonomy): Eukaryota > Metazoa > Chordata > Mammalia > Carnivora > Felidae > Felis > Felis catus. The sequence continues at coordinate 135,213,940 of NC_058371.1, forward strand.
ATTTATAGCATTTTTTAGTTCCTCCTGACTGTTCCTTAGTCTCTTGATCTTTGTAGCAATAGATTCTCTGCTCTCCTCTATACTGTTTTCAAGCCCAGTATTAATTTTATGACTATTATTCTAAATTCACTTTCTGTTATATTGTTTAAATCCTTTTTGATCAGTTCGTTAGTTGTTGTTATTTCCTGGAGATTCTTTTGAGGGGAATTCCGTTTCGTCATTTTGGATAGTCCCTGGAGTGGTGTGGACCTGCAGGGCACTTCCCCTGTGCTGTCTTGAATAACATTGGTGAGCGGGGCCGCAGTCAGACCTGATGTCTGCCCCCAGCCCACTGCTGGGGCCACAGTCAGACTGGTGTGTGCCTTCTCTTCCCCTCTCCTAGGGGCGGGATTCACTGTGGGGTGGCATGGTCGGTCTGGGCTACTTGCACACTGCCAGGCTTGTGGTGCTGGGGATCTGGTGTATTAGCTGGGGTGGATCGGCAAGGTGCACAGGGGCAGGAGGGGCAGGCTCAGCTCGCTTATCCTTCAGTGATCTGCTTCAGGAGGGGCCCTGCGGCACCAGGAGGGAGTCAGGCCCAACGCCGGAGGGATGGATCCGCAGAAGCACAGAGTTGGGTGTTTGCGTGGTGCAAGCAAGTTCCCTGGCAGGAACTGGTTCCCTTTGGGATTTTGGCTGGGGGATGGGTGAGGGAGATGGCGCTGGCGAGCACCTTTGTTCCCCACCAAACTGAGCTCTGTCATCCCGGGCTCAGCCACTCTCCCTCCCGTTGTCCTCCAGCCTTTCCGCTCTCCGAGCAGAGCTGTTAACTTATAACCTTCCAGATGTTAAGTCCCGCTTGCTGTCAGAACACACTCTGTCTGGCCCCTCCTTTTTTGCAAGCCAGACTCGCGGGCTCTGCTTGGCCGGCGGGCTGCCCCTCCGCCCGGCTCCCTCCTGCCAGTCCGTGTAGTGCGCATCGCCTCTCCACCCTTCCTACCCTCTTCTGTGGGCCTCTCGTCTTCTCTTGGTTCCGGAGACTCCGTTCTGCCAGTCTTCTGGCGGTTTTCTGGGTTATTTAGGCAGGTGTAAGGGAACCTAAGTGATCAGCACAACACGCGGTGAGCCCAGCGTCCTCCTACGCTGCCATCTTCCCTCAATCTCTCTCCGTGAATTATTTATCTTATAACTAGAAGCTTGCACCTTTTAATCCCCTTCATCTATTTCACCCACCCCCCACCAAACTCCCTTCTGGCAATATCTAGTTTTCTCTCTGTATTTATAATCTGTTAATGCTTTCGCTTGTTCACTTGTTCTATTTTTTAGATTCCACATATAAATCATACGGAATTTGTGTTTCTCTGTCCAACTTATTTCACTTAGCATAATACCCTCTAGGTCTATCCATGTTGTTGAAAATGGCAAAATCTTATTCTTTTTATGGCTGAGTAATATTCCAGTCTCTATTTGGGTAAATACCCAGTAGTGAAGTTACAGGATCTTATGGTATTTCTATTTTTAATAGAAAGACAATAATATAATTATAAGAATCATATTTTTTAACACTACCCTGGCTTCCATGTGGAAGAAAGAGTAGAAGAATGTAATCCTAGAGGGAAAGTAATCAGCAAGATTATTTCTATAATCTATCAGGAAAAAATAATGATGGCCAGAAGTTGGGAAGTGACAGTGAAGATTTATAGAAGTGATAAATTTGAGAGATATTTAGAAAGTAGGAATCAATGGTGACTGCTTGAAATGAGAAGACAGTTACAGAGTAATAAATGATTGTAATAAATGTCCAGATTTCTTGCTTGAGTAACTGGTTGATATCTATTGTAGCCTGAATTATGTTGTTCCCCAAATTCGTATGTTGAAGTTCTAACTCCCAGTTCCTCAGAATGTGCTGTATTTGAATATAGGGCTTTAACTGGGGTAATTAAGTTAAAATGAGTCATTAGTATGGGCTCTAATCTCATATGACTGGGGTCCTTATAAGAAGAGGAGATTAGGACACAGAGACACGCAGAGGGAAGACCATGTAAAGACAAAAGGAAGAAGATGGCCACTTACAAGCCAATGAAAGAGGCTTCAAAAGAGTGAACCCTACTGACGCCTTGATCTTGGACTTCTAGCCTCCAGAATTACAACAAAATGAATGTCTGTTGCTTAATGAACCCAGACTGTAGTGTTTGTTATAGGCAGCCCTAGCAAACTAATATAGTCTCTTTCATTAAGAAAGGGAATACATAAGAGCAGAAGCAAAGCTAGGGTGGAGGAGATGATGAGATCTTTTTAGAGAAATTGACTTTTAAGTGTCTGTGAGACATTTGGGTGAACTTGTCAATAATGCAGTTGGAGCCTCTGCAGAGGCAAAATTGGAACAAGGATGGAGTAATTCCATCATGTAGAATACTCTTGAGTCCCATGAAAAATAGCACCTCACGAAGACTAGCTCACAAGATTAACAAACCATATGAGAAAATAAAACCCTTTGAAGGGTCATCCGAAGAAATGAAGGAATGTGCACCACAAAACTGAATATGGTAACCTTGAAAAGATAGGAATAGAAGCTATGAGTAAGAAAAGCTATAAATCTAGAAAAAAATTTCATGCTAGAAGTGAAAATTAGAGTTATCGAAATAAATAATTCAAGGGACAGGTTGAAGAGTTGACTAGATACAGCTAGAAAGAAAAATTATTGTATCGGAATGGATTTAAAATAGTTATCCAGGATACAAAACAGAGGGACAAACAGATGAGAAATATGAGAGACTATGTGAGTTACATGAATGATAGAATGAGTAGTTCTAAGATATGTGTAATGGAATCCCAAGAGAGAGAACACAAATAATGGTAAAAATTGTATCTAAAGAAACAACTGAAGTTTTTCTGAATTAAAGAAAGACAGGAGCCATTCTCAGACTGAAGGAGCACAAGTCCCAAGTAGGATAAACATAGACCTACATCTAGTGAAATGGAGAACATCAAATCTAAGGAGTGCATCACACAAAATATATAAAGAAAATACAAATTATCTACAAAGGAACAACTATATAGACACTAAAGCATGAGTAATAATACTTGCCAGAAGACAATTTCAGAGTGCTGAGGAAAAATAGCTATTAACCTATATGTGGCTAAATAATCATTGATGGGTAATAGTGAAATTAAATACTTTCCTGTACAATAAGTCTGAAATATTTGCCACTTTGCTGAAATAACAAAATATGTAACACAGTAAGAAGCAAATGGAACCAGGGCGGGGGCTCAGTCAGTTAAGCTTCCGACTTTAGCTCAGGTCATGATCTCACGGTCTGTGAGTTCAAGCCCCACATCGGGCTCTGTGCTGACAGCTCAGAGCCTGGAGTCTGCTTTGGACTCTGTGTCTCTCTCTCTCTTTATGCCCCTCCCTTACTCACACTCTGTCTCTCTCTCTCTCTCTCAAAAATAAATAAAACATTAAAAAAAAATTTTTAAGCTAAAGTTTATCTCCAAATAAATTGGTCAATACATATAGCATTCTTTTTATAAGTTTTTTTTAACCATTTAGATTCAAAATTCATGATCTACTTCTCTTGAAATAGGAATAAATTGCTTACAATTCTATAAAGTTAGAAGAGAAAACTTTCTATTATATAACTTTTTTCTATTAAATTACTTAAATCTTTTCAGCATATTTAATCATAAAACAAATTCCTAGCAAATAAAGTTGGAAAAGAAAAGGATTAAGTCCAGAAGTTTCAGCTTCTGCAAGGAAGCCAAATAGTAGCAAATCTTATTAGAAAATAAATCTTATTAGATTTCACCTGAGGCTTCTCACTGGGAGGTTACATTTGTAAAATATTTACAGAAAACCCAATCTATCAAAATATTTATTCATAACTCATGATAACTTTAATCCAAATTATATGTGAAATTATTCAAGAAAAAACTATCAAAGATACAATTCTCTTAATTTTTTTCAAATAAATAACATGCTCAATCATAAAATGTGTGCATCAGAGTCAGTGGTGGTTACACTCATCTATTACACATGGCCCACGGCCATTGTATTTTAAAATGTGAAGAATATTGAGATTGATTAAACAAGTATTTTCTCTTATAATCACAAAAATATATATAGTAGAAATTAAACCAGAAGGTAAGGTATTTACCTTTGCTTTTCTGCAAAATATTATATAAGTTTTTTTCCTAAATTCAACGATGTCTGTATGTTCCATAATGTCTTACTTGCTATAATTTTCCCATACAGCCTAGGAATCTCATGCAAACACAACTCTTGTGGTTTATATATTTATTGATGTGTGTATGTTTCTCTGTGTATGTGTGTGTGTGTGTGTGTGTGTGTTTCTCTGACATTCCTGCAGTGAATATGCTCTCTTCACATGAAACTTAGAGGAAAAAAAAGTGACAAATGGAAGCAAAGATTAATTATAACCAAAAGGCATGATAAAAATCAAAGGTTTCCTTTTAAAAACTAAAAATTATTCAGTAAATGCCATTGGAAAAACTAGATATCTTTATGCAAAAAAGGGGGGGCGGGGTGGGGACAATGACCTTAAACCATATGCAAAAATTAGCTCAAAATGAATCAAATAACTAAAAGTAGGAAATGAAAGAGAAAGACAAATACCATATGATCTCACTCATGTGTGGAATTTAAATGACAAAACAGATGAACATAGGGGAAGGGGGAAAAAAGAGAGAGGGAAGCAAAACATAAGAGACTCTTAACTATAAAGAACAAACTGAGGGTGGATGGATGGAGATGTGGGGGAGATGGGCTAAATGGGTGATGGGTATTAAGGAGGGCACTTGTGTTGAGCACTGGGTGTTATACGTAAGTGATGAATCACTAATTCTACTCCTGAAGCGAATATTACACTATATGTTAATTAACTAGAATTTAAACAAAAATTTGATAAATAAATAAATAAATAAATAAATAAATAGAAGTAGGAAGTTAAATTCTAAAACTTTGAGGAGAACACAAAGGGGAAAAATTCATGGCATTGTCTTTGACAATGATTTATTGGACATGACACCAAAAGCACAGGCAACAAGAGAAAAAAGTAGATAAATGGACTTCATCAAAATTATAAACTTCTGTGCATCAAAGGACTCTATTAACAGACTGAAAAGGCAGCTCACAGAATTGAAGAAAAATATATGCAAATCAGGCATTTGATAAGGGATTAATTCCAGAATATATGAAGAGTTCTTATAATTCAAAATCAAAAAACAAACCGCCCAATTCAAAAATGGGCAAAGGACTTAATAGACATTTCTCCAAAGTAGATATACAAGAGGCCATTAAGCACATGAAAAAGTGTTCAACAACACTTCAATAGTTTTGCAAATCAAAACCAAAATGAAATACAAGTTTATACCCATTAGGATAGCTATTATCAAAACAAAACAAAACAAAAAAACAGAAAATAACAAGGGTTGGCAAGAATGTACAGAGACTGGAAGCTTATGCACTGCTGATGAGAATGTAAAATGGTGCAGCCACTGTGGAAAATGATATGGTCATTCCTCAAAAACATAAAAATAGAATTACCGTATAATCTAGCAATTCACTTCTAGCTATAGACCCAAAAGGACTGAAAGCAGAGACTCAAATAGATATTTGTACACCCATATTCATAGCAGAATCATCCACAATAGCCAAAGGTGAAAGCAACCTGAGTGTCCATCGGTAGATGAATCCATAAAGAAATGTGGTACATTTGGCCTTAAAAGGGAAGAAAATTCTGACACATGCTACAACACGGATGAACCTAGAAGACATCATGTTAAGTGAAATAAGCCAGTCATAAAAGAACAAATATTGTATGATTACACTTATATGAGGGACCTAGAACAGTCATATTTATAGAGACAAATTAGAATGGGGGTTGCAGGGGTGAGGAGTAGGAGGTGGTACAGGGAGGGAGGAATGGGGAGTTAGTGTAAAATTGGACAGCATTTCAGTTGAGGAAGCTGAAAAAGTTCTGGAAATGGATTGTGATAATTATTGCACAACAATGTGAACATACTTAATGCCACAGAATTGTACACTTAAACATATAAAGTTAAAACAGTAAATTTTACAATATGAATATTTAACCACAATTTTAGAAATTAAAAACTTTTAACCCATAGCAAAACCATACCCGCAGCATTTTTGAGACTTCAGTCATGGATGTTCATTTTTGCTTTCATATATGATATCACTAGGGCTGCGCCAAAAGACAAATCTATTCCCCTGCACATACGCTCTGCAAACTATGAAATAGTCCTAATCTTAAAAACTGTTGGAGATAAAGGAAGCTTCACTGCAATCCCAGGATGCATTCTCCCAATGGAAGTTTGCACTGGTCCTTGCAAGTTTTAAAATCCTACCTACTTTTCACCACCTCACTATATACATTCTATCATCATCTTTTCCCCCAAAATGGAACAGTTTCATCTGTATCAAGTGAAGAATTTTCCTTCTTCTAAGAAATTGCATTATGGGCACTTGCAGCCTCTCTCTTCACTTTGATGTTGTGCAGATTCAAATAGGCCAGGAACCCACAAAGCTAGGTATAGCTTGCGGCCATAATCTCATCAACCTCGCTTTCACTGTGCTTGGCTCTTAGTTCTCCTAGCAAACTCCTAGCCGTCTTCTGAATGTGCATGAAGCTAAAAACCATCTAACTTTGATGCTGATCCTCCAGCATCACAATCAAAAGTTTTCAGTTCTGTCAGTCACTTTTCCACAAAGAATAGATGATTGCTTCTTGTTCTCCCTAATTGCTTCTGCTGTGAAATGATTCATCCTATAGGCTGTATTTACATGTAATGGTTACCTTTTCTTTTTTTGCCACTTTCAATCTTTGCCACTTATCCCTGTTCTTATGAGTGCTTCCACAGCCAGTGTGACAAACTTAAATGCCATTAAATGCCAGCCAGGTATAGGCATTTAAAATGAATAGGCTATATATAAAAGAGATTGCCGCTGTTTTACAGCAAATCCTTTAGGTACATGTTCACCTATAAGGACACAAATTGAATAAAAATAAAAATAGAAACACTGACTTGACAAAATAAAACAGTTTGCAGTCCAAAGGCCACCAATTTATGATGAATACATGATAGTAAACAGCAAAACAAAGCGAAAGCAAAAAGGACTATAGACCACTACTAAAACTATTTGTTGATAGTGAGCAGAATGAAAACAGTTTGCTCTGGAACATAGCTCTGTTCATAACGACGAAAGTTCTAAACTGACTGTAAATAAAAAATCATTAGAATAACATTATCACCACAAAGAGAGCAAGTTTTATAAAAACTCTTGATAACTGCAGAAAGGTGGTGAAACTGTTGTAGACCAGCAGTATTTTTTTATATTTCTTTTTTTTTTAATGTTTATTTATTTTTGAGAGACACAGAGACAGAATGCGAGTGGGTTAGGGGCAGAGAGAGAGGGAGACACAGAATTCGAAGCAGGCTCCAGGCTCTGAGCTGTCAGCACAGAGCCTGACGCAGGGCTCAAACTCACGAGCTGTGAGATCATGACCTGAGCCAAAGTCGGACGCTCAACCGACTGAGCCACCCAGGTGCCCCTTTTTTATATATTTCTTAGCCTAATTTTATTCTTAACTGGATAATATATTTGTCTGCACAGGTATATTTTCATTGTCTTTAACTTCCATTTTATTTTATTTTTAATTTTTTTTTTCAACGTTTATTTTCAACAGACAGAGCATGAACGGGGGAGGGGCAGAGAGAGAGGGAGACACAGAATCGGAAACAGGCTCCAGGCTCTGAGCCATCAGCCCAGAGCCCGACGCGGGGCTCGAACTCACGGACCGCGATATCGTGACCTGGCTGAAGTCGGACGCTTAACCGACTGCGCCACCCAGGCGCCCCAACTTCCATTTTAATAAGAGAGAGAAGAAAGCAAATATGACTCATTTAAGAGTTTGGATTCTGGCACAAAAACAGACACATAGACCAATGGAATAGAATAGAAACCCCAGAACTAGACCCACAAACGTATGGCCAACTCATCTTTGACAAAGCAGGAAAGAACATCCAATGGAAAAAAGACAGCCTCTTTAACAAATGGTGCTGGGAGAACTGGGCAGCAACATGCAGAAGGTTGAAACTAGACCACTTTCTCACACCATTCACAAAAATAAACTCAAAATGGATAAAGGACCTAAATGTGAGACAGGAAACCATCAAAACCTTAGAGGAGAAAGCAGGAAAAGACCTCTCTGACCTCAGCCGTAGCAATCTCTTACTCGACACATCCCCAAAGGCAAGGGAATTAAAAGCAAAAGTGAATTACTGGGACCTTATGAAGATAAAAAGCTTCTGCACAGCAAAGGAAACAACCAACAAAACTAAAAGGCAACCAGCGGAATAGGAAAAGATATTCGCAAATGACATATCGGACAAAGGGCTAGTATCCAAAATCTATAAAGAGCTCACCAAACTCCACACCCGAAAAACAAATAACCCAGTGAAGAAATGGGCAGAAAACATGTCTCTAAAGAAGACATCCGGATGGCCAACAGGCACATGAAAAGATGTTCAGCGTCGCTCCTCATCAGGGAAATACAAATCAAAACCACACTCAGGTATCACCTCACGCCAGTCAGAGTGGCCAAAATGAACAAATCAGGAGACTATAGATGCTGGCGAGGATGTGGAGAAACGGGAACCCTCTTGCACTGTTGGTGGGAATGCAAATTGGTGCAGCCGCTCTGGAAAGCAGTGTGGAGGTTCTTCAGAAAATTAAAAATAGACCTACCCTATGACCCAGCAATAGCACTGCTAGGAATTTATCCAAGGGATACAGGAGTACTGATGCATAGGGCCACTTGTACCCCAATGTTCATAGCAGCACTCTCAACAATAGCCAAATTATGGAAAGAGCCTAAATGTCCATCAACTGATGAATGGATAAAGAAATTGTGGTTTATATACACAATGGAATATTACGTGGCAATGAGAAAAAATGAAATATGGCCTTTTGTAGCAACGTGGATGGAACTGGAGAGTGTGATGCTAAGTGAAATAAGCCATACAGAGAAAGACAGATACCATATGGTTTCACTCTTATGTGGACCCTGAGAAACTTAACAGGAGCCCATGGGGGAGGGGAAGGAAAAAAAAAAAACAGGTTAGAGTGGGAGAGAGCCAAAGCATAAGAGACTGTTAAAAACTGAGAACAAACTGAGGGTTGATGGGGGGTGGGAGGGAGGAGAGGGTGGGTGATGGGTATTGAGGAGGGCACCTTTTGGGATGAGCACTGGGTGTTGTATGGAAACCAATTTGTCAATAAATTTCATATATAAAAAAAATAATAAATAAGAGTTTGGATTCCTTGGAGACTTACATTATATACAACATTACATGGAAAATAAGGAATTTATATATTGCATTTGCAAGCATCCACTAAGATGAAATCCCTCACAATGTTGCAGGTTAAAACTACAGAATCTACTTTTTAAATGGGGAATATAATTAAGACTCTGTGAATACCTCCTGGTAGTTAAGAAGCGCTCCATGCTGTTTCACTAATAAGATGAAACCAATGAATTGATACCCCCCCCCAAAAAAAAGCTTTCCAGAGTGTGTTTAAATGCAAATTTGCCATCTGACTTGCAGAGTTTGTCAAGCAATAGGTTTGACACACTGAGAAAACCTTGTTGAAAAAGGTATATAAAGTGATCTTGTAAACGAGGAAGCAGTACAGCAAAGGTGGGCATCTGTAAGAAGGTCAGCTTTGGATAGGGAGTTTAGAAAGTTAATGACTATATACCCTGAGTTATATCTGCTGATGCTTGTTTTGTTGTTTTTATGTGTGTGTGTGTGTGTGTGTGTGTGTGTGTGTGTGTGTGTGTATGCTTGTTTTTCCCTTTTTTTCATTTCAATAATATGTATGTTGAATAAGATTTGTATAATGTCTAGTTATTCACTCATAAATCCCAAACGATCAGTTAGTTTTTTCTTCTTCATGAAAATTTCCCTGCTTCCTAGACTGAGAGTTGGCACCACAATCAGAATTCAAGGAATATGTCTGAATTTATACATAAATAAGCGTTAAAAAATCCAGGAACATGTGGAAAAAATAACTATCCCCAACTTTCTAAATGATTCCAATTTTTAAAAAAGGGAAAGAGGGCATCTGGGTGGCTCAGTCAGTTGAGTGTCTAATGATTTTAGCTCAGGTCATGATCCTAGGGTCATGGGATCAAGCCCCACATTGGGCTCTGTGCTGAGCCTGAAGCCTGCTAAAGATTCTCTCTCATCCTCTGCCCCTCTCCCTCTTTCTCTATATCTTTATCTCTCTCTCTCTCTAAAATTAAAAAAAGAATTGCCAGAGTACTCAGGAATACTCCACAAAATTGAAGGTCTGATTGTAAAGCATAATCTATTACACATGCATTTTTACTATAATATTATTTACTCAACTTATATCAAAATTGCAAGAAAAGAATTAAGTGAGAATATTTCATAGATTTAATACTTCTAATTATTTTTTAATATCATGATTATGACCTTAATTTAAAACATGCTCATTTGTAAAGTATAGTTTGGACTCTATGAAAATGCAGGCTATCCACATGGTATGATAACACAGTGATATCAGAAAAGCCACATGAAATCACTAACCTATATATCTTCTACAACACCTGAAATTTCTATGTTGCCATCATCCCCGGGTTTGTTTTGCTCCCCAGAAGGGACTCAGAAAACATGATAATATAGAATCGTAGCAAGCCTTGGACACACACCCTCTTTGATCAGGGCAAATAACTGCTCACTGTTTTGCATAGTGAAGAAAGCACCCTAGTGAGATAGGGACAGGCAGCTTTTGAGGAAGAGAGGCAGAGTTGCAAGAACTGAAACCACCTGATATGCCCACGAGATGACACAGTAAGACAAGAGCCATGGACAAAGCATAACAACCCTACAATGTTGCCTCTCCTGCATATAGCTATCAAAGAGGGACTGCTATAACACACAACTCCCTCCCCCCACCACTAAGAAGTACAGTTTTTCATTCAGGATAGGCACTCAATACAAGTTTGTGGGTGTTTTTATTAAAGACTCTGTATATAAGATACAAAGGAATCATTACATTTACCCACTTATGTTGAAGTCTTACAAAAACTCAAACACCCTTCAGAAAGTCCAAGCTGAGCAAAAAACTAGCCATGTTAATACAAGAAATTTAAAACCAAATTAACATCACCTTTAAGAATTCAGGTTTTCAATTTGTTTTGTTAGAAATGACCTTATACTCTTGGGATGCCCCGGTTAAACCTCCGACTTCGACTCAGGTCATGATCTCACAGTTCATGGGTTTGAGCCCTGTGCCAAGCTCTGTGCTGACAGCTCAGAGCCTGGAGCCTGCTTCAGATTCTCTCTCTCTCTCTCTCTCTCTCTCTCCCCCTTCCCCCACTCTCAAAAGTAAATAAACAATAAAAAAAATTTTAACGAAATAACCTTAAACTCTGAAATGCTAATTTAGCAATATACATACACACAATCCAATGACACATTTCTCTTTAATTTGGGGGGGAAAATCCTAAACATAGATTTTTGGAACACAGAAGATAATCATTTGTTTTACGACATATGTGACACTACTGCCCATATTGTGGTTAAATATGGATCTTCTGTTTTTCTGGCAGTGGTGACAAATTTGTACAAAGTTATACATACACTCTCAGCCGGACTCTACTTTAGCCAACAGTCTATATTTACAATACCACCCAAGTAATTGAGGATAAGAGAAACAGTCTGTGATTATGTTCCCTGGGGACATAAAATCAATACCATTTGATTTATTTACCAGTGTCTGTCAGCACTCAGAGAAGCTGTGGCTATTTGTGTGGCCCTCTCAAACTACAATAGTTGAAACAAATAATACTTACATTACAGATGGACAAGACTACGAAGTGAAGTCTTCTAAGCTTACAAAAAAAAAGATTGAGATAATAAATTAAGGACAAACTATGAAGGGTAATGCTATGTTATTTTGGAAGGACCCCCTCTTCAACCAAATGGATTGTTTTTTTATTAAAAGACATAAACAGGTTGTATTGTTAGATTTGTTTTCTTTAAGTACAGAAGCTGTCATATTTATCTCTTTGTCAGGTAGACAAGTGAAAGGAACTTAGACACAAATGAAAGTGCTGTCTATCGTATTTCTCCATCTATCTAGCAAGAAAGAGAGTTAATCCACATGATTCTTGTTCCTTGTGTGGGTATTTACCACAATGGAAAACAGCACTGGAATCCCTGACCATGGTCTATAACGCACGAGCAAACATTCGAAGTCAGGACATGAAATCCCTTGGCTAAAAGGTTTAGGTAATTTAATTAGTAGATACCAAAGATAAAAATGAATCACTCGAGAACTTAAATGTCATCTACCAAGCCAGTTCCAACATGTTTTTCATCTTACCTATTTAAAAAATGAGTTAAACCCTCTAAAGAAAAAGATTTGAAAATACCTTTTCAACAAAACTGGTTTCAAAAAATACTGACTTTTTTTAGTTCCAGGAAAAGAAAGGGGTCATTCTCTGGGAATGAGAGGAAGAAATCCTTAGTTGAAGACAGGGCTCCAGAGTGCCTTCACACATAGAATATTCTTGCACATTCATTGCACATAGGTGAGATAGCACTCCTAGTGATGAAGATGTGAGCTGAATGTGCGAGGGAAATCTTAGGCCTCTTGGCTTCAAATGGAGAACAAAATATCTCCAGTGATTCTCTTCCCTAGAGGTCATCTGATTTATGGATCATGAGAATTAATTATTCTAACCTATCAGAAGCATCTTTAGAAAGAGCAATGTGTTTTGATGTCTAATGTCCATATCATCAACATTCAAAGCTTATTACAAAATGAGTGTTCTGTATTAAACAATGCATACCTGATCCTGTGCATCTACAAGGCATTTTACATAAGACAAAGGGTTGGGGCCTGGGTGGTTCAGTCAGTGTGAGTTAGAGCCTCACCTTGTGCTCTCTCCTGACAAAGCAGAGCCCACTGGGGATCCTCTGTACCCATCTCTCCCTGCCCTTCCCCTGCTTGTGCTCTCTCTCTCAAAAATAACATTAAAAATAAAAGACATAGCAAGGGGAACAGACACAGTGCATAGAAAAAAAATCAGCTGTCTTTTCCAAAGGTAGATATTTTCCTTTACAATCATTTTATTTTATTTAATTTTTTAAATATTTATTTATTTTCAAGAGACAAAATACAAGCAGGGGAGGGGCAGAAAGAGGGAGACACAGAATCTGAAGCAGGCTCCAGGCTCTGAGCTGTCAGCACAGAGCCAGACGTTGGGCTCAAACTCATAAACTGTGAGATCGTGACCTGCGCTGAAGTCAGATGCTTAACCAACTGAGCCACCCAGGTGCCCATTTTTATTTATCTTTATAACCATTACTATCTGTGAGATGTTAATTTAATTCTAAGGTAGTATCAAGAAATATCCAAAAAAAGACCAGCCAAAGGACTGGTCAAAGAACAGAGACCCAAATATAAACACACACACAAATACAGCCAATGGATTTTTTTTTTAAGTCACAAAAGAAATTCAATGGAGGACATATGTTGTTTTAACACATGCTGCTACAACTTTTGGATATCCATAGAGATGGACTGTGGTTCCTTGGTATTTATTCTCTTGTGTCTCTGACTTCATCATAAAGTACTATTGTAACCTGGCATTTCCCCTTTCATTAATTTCTGATATTGGTGATTTGTGTTGCCTTTCTTTTGTCTTTGTCAGTCTTGCTACACATTTATCAATTTCATTTAATTAGCTTTTATTTTCATTTATTTTCTCTATTGTTTTTCAAGTTTATAATTTCAGTGATTTCTGTTCTTATTTTTTCTTTTTCGTTCTGCTTGCTTTGGGTATATTTTGCTCTTATTTTCTAGGTTTTTGAGAGAGACATTAAATTATTGATTTGGACTGTTCCCCTTTTCTAACATATGCTTTTAGTGCTATCAATTTCACTTTTAGCACTGCTTTAGCTGTGTCCCAAATTTTGATATGGTGTATTTTCATGTTCATTTACTTCAGTGTGTTTCTTCTACCTCCCTTGAGACTTCCTCTGTGACTGATGGATTATTTAGAAGTGTGTTAGTTTCCAAGTGTTTGGAGTTTTTCCTATCATCAGAAGTTATTGATTTCAAGCTTGGTTTCATTGTGGTTAGAGAACATACTCTGCATGATTTCAATTATTTTAAATTTGTGGAAGTTTGTTTTATGGCCAAGATATGGTCTATCTTAGTATATGTACCATGGACACTTGAAAACATTTTGTATTCTGCTGTTGCTGAATGAAGTGTTCTATAAATGTCAGTTCTAAAGCCTGTCAGGTTGAGTTCTTGTTGGGTTCTTCTATATTTTGGCTAACTTTCTGTCTCACCTTCTCTATCAATTATTGCAAGAGGGGTCTTGAAGTCACCAACCACAATGGTGAAATTGTCTATTCTCCTTTCAGTTCTATCAGTTTCTCTCTACCTTACTTGTAGCTCTATTGTTTGCTACATCTTTTGGTGAATAGACTCTCTTTTTCTAATAATTTTCTTTGCCCTGAGGTCTATTCTACCTCATACTAATATAGCCACTCCTGATTTCCTTTAATTAATATTTTCATGATATACCTTTTCTCATCTTTTTACTTTCAACCTTCTTATATCATCATACATATGAAGTATTTCCATATCATATCTTTGTAGTGAAACAGCATGTAGAGTTGTCACTCTCTAATCCATTCTAAGAACGTCTCTTTTAACTGGCATATTTAGGTCATTTACATTTAATACAAATGTGTAACACAAATGTGTTAAATGTGTTACTGATATCTTAGGAATTCAGTCTACCATTTTATTTTTTGTGGACTATTCTCCCTGGATTTCACTTCTCTGTTCCCTTCTTCATAAATTTCTGTTGGTTATTTCAACATTATTTTAGAAATCTATTCTGATTTATCCATGGTGTTTTTGAGTGTATCTTTTTATATATATTTTTTTCTGGTTGCTCTATATACTTTTATTTATGTATAATTTACACAGTCTACTGATGTTATCATTTTATCTGTTCAACTATAAAAGCCTTACACACATTTATGTTTGTTTTCCTTCCTTATAATTATTTTAAATATTTCTTCTACATGCGTTCAGAATAATACCAGCCAGTGTTATAATTTTTGCTTCAATAATAAACATAATTTAGAAGACACAAAAGAAGTACAGTCTATTGTATTTAGTAATATGATTGCTTATCATATCCTTTATTCCCATATGATCCTCCATGGTTTCTTCTTTTATCCTTTGCTTTCTCTTTAGAGAACTTCTTTAAGCCATGCTTTTAAGGCAGATCTGCTGGTGACAAATTCTCTTAGTTTGCTTGCATTTGAGAATGTCTTGATTTCCTGTTCATTTAGAGGGATTTTTTTTCTGGGTATAAAATTCTGAAATTTCTTTCACCCCTTGAAAAATATCATGCCCCTTCCTCTGGCCTCATGGGTTGTGGTGATAAATCCACTGTCATTTGAATTATCGTGTCCTTTTTTCTCCTATAGATAAACTGTCATTTCACTTTGGCTGCTTTCAAGATTATTCATTGTCTTTAGCTTCAGAAGTTGAATTATGATGTATCTTGGAGTGGATTTATTTGGTTTTATGCTTTGGGGGATTCACTCAGCTTCTTGAATCCATAGGCCGATGTCTCTTGTCAAATTTAGCAAGTTTCAGCTGTGATTTCTTTGGATACTCTTTCTTTTTTTTTCCTACATTTTAATTTTTTTAAACTTTTTAATGTTTATTTAGTTTTGAGAGAGAGAGAGACAAGAGTGTGAGCAGGGCAGGGGCAGAGAGAGAGAGGGAGACACAGAATCTAAAGCAGGCTTCAGGCTCTGAGCTGTCAGCACAAAGCCTGACGTGAAGCTTGAACCTAAGAAGCATGAGATCATGACCCAAGCCAAAGTCAGCCAACCAACTGAGACACCCAGGTGTCCTGAAATGTTACATTTTAAGTAATAAAAAGACTTACATTCCTCTTACAGGGACAAACTTGACCTTTACACAGTTCTTCTCTATGAGACTATTCCAAAGATAAACTATTGCCCTTTCCCTCAATGATTTGCCAAATAGAGGCAATATGGTATATGAAAAGCATAAACTTTGGAATTAAAGATTTGTATCCTTACTCTGCTAACTGTGTGACCTTAGGCAAGTTACTTCTTTGGGTACTCTTTCAAGCCCATCCTCTTTCTACTCTCCTTCTGTGACTCTAAAGATATTAATGTTGGAACTTTTGTTAGAGTCTCACAGATACCTGAGGCTCTGTTTGTTTGCTTGATTGACTGCTGTTTTTTGGCCCAGAGTCTCTCTGTTGTTCAGATTATGTAATTTATATTGTTCTATCTTCCAGTTCACTGATTCATTCCTCTGTCCCCTCCATTGTGATGTTGAGCCCATCCACTAAGTTGAGTTTTGTTTTGTTTTGTTCAGTTATGTGTGTTTCAGTTCTAAAATTTCCAGTTGCTTCTTTTTTTATATCTTGCATTTTTTGCTGAGGTTTTCTGTATTTTTCATTTGTTTCAAATGTGTTTGTAATTGGTTGTTGAAATATCTGATAATAGTGGCTTTGTCAGATAATTCAAACATCCCTGTCATTTCAGTATTAGCATCTATTTATTGCCTTCTTTCATTTAGTTTGAGATCTTGGCTCTTAATACGCTGTGTGGGTTTTTTAAATTGAAACTTGAATATTTCCATAATGTTACAAAACTCTGAATCTTATTTAAACCTTCCATTTTAGTGGACTTGGTGGAGAGAATTGTCTTGTTATAGCCAGGTGGAGGCAGACATCCAGGTCTTCATTGACCTTAAGGGGGACAAGGAAGGCTCCTCATTACTGCTAGACAGGGTGGGCATTCCAGCATCCCACATGGTCTACATTGGCACTGCATTGGAGGTGGCCTCATTACCTCTGGGCAATGATGAAAATCCTGACTCTTCACTAGTCCTCCTCTGACACAGCCCCAGAAGAGGAAGAAGGGGACACCTATTTGCTGTCAGATGGGGGTTTTAAGTCCAGCCTCCCCACATAGGATCCATATTACTTTTAAAAACCAGTGTTGTTAGCAGCACTATTGACAATAGCCAAAGTATGGAAAGAGCCCAAATGTCCATCGACAGATGAATGGATAAAGAAGATATGGTATGTATATACACAATGGAGTATCACTCAGCAGTCAAAAAGAATGAAATCTTGTCATTTGCAACAATGTGGATGGAACTTGAGTTCCATTATGCTAAGCAGAATTAGCCAGTCAGAGAAAAACAAATATCATATTACTTCACTCATGTGTGGAATTTAAGATACAAAACAGATGAACATAAGAGAAGGGAAGCAAAAATAATATAAAAACAGGGAGGGGGACAAAACATAAGAGACTCTTAAATATAGAGAATAAACTAAGGGTTGCTAGAGGGATTGTGGGTGGGGGGATGGGCTAAATGGGCAAGGGGCATTAAGGAAGATACTTGCTGGGATGAGCACTGGGTATTACATGTAGGAATAGAATCACTGGATTCTACTCCTGAAATCATTGTTGCACTATATCTTAACTAACTTGGATATAAATTTTAAAAAATAATAAATAAATAAATAATTTCTAAATAAGAATAAAAAATAAAAATAAACCAATGTTGCATTCATTGTCATCCAAGTTCACTGTTTTTTTAAGGATAATATTTATTATTTGAAAATTGAAGCATGAATGAAAAGGATCAGTTTAAGACAATGTCATAATAAAGTTTCAAATAAGTCATATAAACCTATCATGTTATTTTCCTCCATAAAAAACACTAATAATTTCCCATTTCCTATGGGATGAACAATTTCAGCAGTGGCAAGCAACCTCCTCAGTGATCTGGCTCCATATACCACTACAGTCTCCTACTACTTTTCTACACATTCTCTACATAGTCTCAAGGGCATTTATCAAAATTATTCCCAGAGTATTATTTTTCTTACTATATTTCATGTGATCTCAGATGCCCTCAATTATAAGGCGCTGTGTTATTTTCTATAAACTGAAAAAGAAAAATGCTGACCCTTACATCTGCATGATACTATCAATTTTAAGATGCATCTCAATTTCAGAAGTATTAAAATGTGAAAAGACATGGGCTAAAAAATTAATTAAATGTGATCATCATTGAGTACCTACAAAAGACAGTTTCTAAAACATATAATGTATGAAGAATAGCAGCAGTGTGAATTGAACTTTACTGTCATATTTATCCACACATTCCTACCATATTTCATTCCCCTGTCCTCATTTTAGAGAAACACCATTTTGAATTTTTAAAAATCACCTCCTGCTTTTCTTATCATTTTACCACATATGTTTGTATCTCTAAGCAATGTGTCACTTGTTTTAGCATATTTTGAGCTTTACACAAAAGTGCTCTTTCAGTACTCTGAAATGTACATTTTTTACTCAGTATAACCTTCCTGAGATTTATCTATACTAGCTCCCTAACTCATTCATTTTTACTACTGTGGTATTCTATTATGTACAGTTGATCCTTGAATAACACAGGTTTGAACTACATGGGTCCACTTATCACAGATTTTTTTCAATAAACATATGACTGTACTGTAAATATTTTTCTTCCTTATGATTTTCTTATAACATTTTCTTTTCTCTATCTTACTTTATTATAATAATACAACATAAAATACATAGAGAATACAAAATATGTGTTAATCAACTGTTTATGTTATCAGTTAAGTCATCCAGTAAACAACAGGCTATTAGTATTTAAGTTTAGGGGGAGTCAAAAGTTTCAACTGTGTGGGAGGTTGGAGCCCCTAACTCACCCACCCCCCATTGTTCCAGGGTCAACTGTACATTTACCACAATGTTTCTATCCATCCTACTGTTACTGCTGATGCACTGAAAACAAACATCTGAGTGTTTGCTTTGTGTGTCTGTACCATTATGAACATGCTGCCATGAACACTTTTCTACTTGTCTCCTGGGGCACATGTTCAAGAATCACACTAGGGAACATACCCAGAAATGAAATTGTGTCTGAACTAGGGTTGAACCAATGAAATTCTACAAGACAGTAAGTAGAAAACTCTTTTCCAAAGTGTTGATAACAATTTACCCTCCCAGAAGCAGCGTGTAAATATTCCAGCTATGCCCTGAAATTCCAACATTCGTCTTTCACTTAGTTTTAAGGCATCTAATTTCCCATACTGTCAAAATCAAAATTCCATCAACTCTTGAGCCATCTCTTCAAAAAGTCTGTAATAGGGGGATGCCTGGGAGACTCAGTCAGTTGAGTGTCCATCTCTTGATTTTGGGATCAAGCCCTGCATCAGGCTCTGCGCATGGAGCCTGCTTGAGATTCATTCTCTCTCTCTCTCTCTCTCTCTCTCTCTCTCTCTCTCTCTCTCCCTCTCTCTCTCTTTCTCTCTCTCTCTCTGTCTAATAAAAAAATTAAAAAGTTAAAAGTTAAAGTACATTTTTTAAAAAGTCTGTAACATGGAACTTAGAGGTAAAGATTTTGGAACCAGACTACTCTAGATTGCTCTGAAGATTTTATCAGTTAATACATACAATGTGTTTACACTGGTACCTGGGACATAATAAGTACAAAATAATTATTGGGTATCACTGTAGTTGGTATACTGAATTAAGTTACTCACAGAACCCTAAAAACACTTCGATTGTAGTCCATTATACTGATGTATTTGCGTACGTTTCTTTCTTATACTTTCTTATTCCTCCACCTCCATATGAACTTCATTCTTCGAGAGCACTTCAGTAAATCATGCTCAGATACATACAGAGTTGATCACCCTCATCAGGGCTGCCACTGCTTCTGACATATGACCTATCACAGCCTATAACAATCATTCATTTACTTCTTGTCTCCCTTCCTACAATTTCACTTATTGCAGTTATTTTGCAGACATAGTTTTTTATTTCCTGGCCTTTTGTAGCCCTTTTAGTAAATGTTTTATAAATGAATAGATGAATGAATAATTATGAACAATTGCAACATCAATGGGACCTGCCTACAAGCATTTATTTAGCTTTGCTAATAAACTGGGATATATTCATCTGGGATAGAAAGAGTTAAAATATACATACCACCTGTTCTTCTAACATCCCCTTATTAAAGGAATTCTATAGGTTTTCTTTTTAACATCCTAGGATAGGATAGCAGACTTTAAATGTGACCTTTTTATCTGTATGCAGCCATAATAACCTTTTCTCCAGCCAACTTTGTAAATTAATGTTCTCTTTATTTTCTTCTTCTATAAGAATGTCACCCCACAGCACAACTGACAAGAAAATGCCCAGAGTACTACAGCACAAAGTCATTTTATGGATCCACTTCCTCCTATTTTAGCCATTGATTTTATACATAATATATATTTTTTATATTTATATATATATTATATATATATTCCTTTGTTTCTTTTTTTCCTTTAGATTTATAATGAAGAAATAATTGGCGGCTAAAATGTTAATACGTACCTGCAAACCTTATGCAAGCAATAAAAAAGTCCACTGCCTATTAATAGGACTGCCTTCTGCTACTTCCTCTTCATCCAGTCTTAGCCTGAACAGCTCTCATTCACACAGGAGAGCTCCAACTATTAGACTGTTACATCTTATAATGTATAGGAGTCTTCCTCCCTAGGATTGCTACCTAAATGGCCTCAGTTTTAACATTGGCGTTGTGCACTTCAAAGCAATATTTCTCCTAATTTTGACTAGGTCCTCTAACCCTTCTTGACTTAACATAGAATTAAACTTACCTGGTTGACTAGTGCTTACTTAAAATGAAGCACCGAGAATTGAACACAATACTCTAGAAGTGATCTGAAAAGTTTACAGTGGATTATCATTTATGCATCTATTTATTTTACAAACATACAATACATCCTTGGTTTATTGTATATTTGTATTAATATACCATAAGAATATATTTGATTTGGGGAGGTAGCCATGTCATACCATTAACAGACATGAAGTTTTTTTCATACAAATTTATTTTTATGGAATTTCATCTCTTTAATTTTGAATCACCATTGTCAATTCAATAATATGAATTTTTAATTCATATTATTTCATCTAAGAGAATTGCTATTCTACTTAAGTTTGAGTCACCTGAAAATTTGTTGACACAAAGTTCTTTAAGGAAATGCCTGACAGACAATATCACTTGTGTGCCCAGAGCATACCACAATGTCTGAAAACAATAGGTGTTCCATATAAACTGAATGAATTCTTAAAAGAATGTTTATTCTTTAGTATTAAAGTCAGTTAAAAACAAAATTCATCTACTTTCCTTAAGTATCTTTTTTCCTATTTCACTGTGTCATAAAATGCCATAACTATCTTTAATATTATCTGAGTTTTAAACCTTGGAGTCATTTTGGACTGCAACTTATTTTTTTCACCACCAACATCCAATTGGTTGAATCACCAATTCAACCACAATGTTGATTGGATCAATCTTGCCCTTTCTATTCTAACAAGCAACGTTTTTTCAGTCCTTCATTAAGGAGAGTGACATTAATAGCTTTTATTGCTAATGAGACACTTGTCTTGTGATATTATATAATCCTCATTATGAATTATGTCTTGACTTACTGGAAGTATGCTATTTGCAGAGTATTCCTTTTTCCAGATGAACTATCATATCAGCAAGTACATTTGCTCAAACAGCTGCACTCAGCAGCAGGAAACACACATGCCATCACAACAGTGAACTGCCAACAATCTACTGATAGCTTTCCATGTTCAGGGAAGAAGTCAAGAGAATTGCATAAAAATACCCAAAATGTTTATGCATGTTTATGCACACACCAAATGTCACATCTATTCCACATTCATTAAGAATCAATTGGGCCAGACTCTACATGTTTGCAGAGATGAATGAGACACAAGTCTTGCTCCCAAATTCACAGTCCTGGAATAAAGACAATTACATCTATGGGAGGAAAAGAACAAATACCCAACATTAGGTATCAATGGGAGTAGAAATAGGTACAAAGTATAAAAAACATTGTCCAATTTCTGAGACTTTTGGGGATAACATTTTAGAAGAAGGTACAGAAATGTAATTAATATTCATCATGCTCCTCTTCATGTTAGGCTTTCTGCTCTAAGTTTGTTCATATTGCTTTACATGTAATAGGAAATGTATGAATAACTAATGCTAAAATTGTCTTGGTGAATATGAAAATAATGCTAATGTCTTTCAGCAAGAAAAACTGCAAATACAGAATCAATGGCTTCCAGTCAAGATGAAACAGCAAGATATACCACCTCTGTTCCAAACAGATAGCAATGACGGATAAAATATGGAAAGATAAAGCTAAAGAGACAGAGCTAGAACAAGATAAATATCTCTGTTTTAACCGGGCCTCCCAAGAAAGCATAGCCTTGAGCAAAGGCTTACTACGTTATTAGGTAGTACAATCCCATGGAACAGAAATGAAGGAAAAGAAGAATGAGACAGGGAAGAAGGAAAAGCCAGTTCAAGGTATTAAAAATGACTGATTGATCATCTCATAAGACTGCCTTCTGAGAGACTATTTAAATGACTTCCAACCCATGCAAGAAAGGAAGAATTTATTGGCAGGCTCCCATCACCCATTGGTTAAAGCTTTACTACATAGGTCTTTAACTCTCCCCCAAACTCCTTCACACACACACACACACACACACACACACACACACACACACACTTCCATGCTATACATGCTTGGGACCATAGCATCACCTGTCTGTCTTCAATCAGGAGTGAAAATGCTGGGGATGAGAGAGTGCATGGTGAGTGCTATGTAGCTGCACCTGTGTGAAGGTACTGTTTGGGTTTTCCAAAGAGAGCTGCTCAATGAAGCAGTGTCTGTGGCAAAAAAAAAGAATGGTTGAGAGTCCCAAAGACAAGTTATGACAAGATGATCTGAAGTGTCTATGCCTAACAGGTGACTGATTACAAATTATATAGACTTGAAATGCAAAGCAGTGAACAGAGCTAAAGTCGTGGTCTACCGGGCTTAGCCCTGGTGCAGTGACCCCCATCATACATGACAATGATAGCCACAAAATACAGGATGGTGTTTACCCTTAGGGAAAGAGAAAAAGAAGGGAGACAAGACCAGAAAGAAGTTAATAAAGAATTGAACAGTTACCATGATGTTTAATTTCTTCAAAAAAGCTTTAAGAGGAAAAATGTCAAGGGGCGGCTGGGTGGCGCAGTCGGTTAAGCGTCCGACTTCAGCCAGGTCACGATCTCGCGGTCCGTGAGTTTGAGCCCCGCGTCGGGCTCTGGGCTGATGGCTCAGAGCCTGGAGCCTGTTTCCGATTCTGTGTCTCCCTCTCTCTCTGCCCCTCCCCCGTTCATGCTCTGTCTCTCTCTGTCCCAAAAATAAATAAACGTTGAAAAAAAAAAAAGAGGAAAAATGTCAAAATACTACACTTGTGTAAAATTGAGTGTTGGGTACACAGGTAATTGCTATATTCTCTTAACTTTTTATATATTTGAAGGATAGCTTAATAAATAAAAGTCAAGAAATTAAAATATCTATGATCATTAAAGTGGTAGTGATCATGTTAACAATACTAATTATTTCCATTTGGAATGTGTTGTAAGTATTTGAGTCTTCAAAGTGATGTGTTTTTGTTAATGACAGTCCCCTCTAGTTTATTTTTGTGAAAAGAAAAACCAATATGATTTCAAGAGTTATATCCTGTTAACATACACCAGATGAATCAGGATATCTTTTTGTAGTACGTTTCAAGCTTGAGTCACTCTTGAAAATGCCATTAAAAGTAGTTTGAGAGGCACCTGGCTGGCTCAATCAGAAAAGCATGAACTTCCTGATCTTGGGGTCATGAGCTCAACTCCCACATTGGGTGTAGAGATTACTAAAAAAAAGTAAATGAACTTTTAAAAAAAAGTAAGGGGAGGGGAGTTTGACACTCTATTTTTACCTAGATATTATGCAGTTCGTCCTATTTATTCATGCATTTATTTCGCACAGAAATGAAATGAGAACCTAGAACATCAACTCCAAGTCTTTGCATTAATGTGTATAAATGAAAGATGCACTGTCCAAAAGTGCTTTCATGTCGTTCTATTTGGAAGCATAAGTACAGGGGTGAAATAACTCCTCCAATCTTAAACTTCTCACTTCCATGCTTTACCATAAATCTAGGTACCATTTTTTCCTTTCTCCCTCAACTATGCACTTCAAAAACCAAGCTGTCAGCTCTGCTTACCAACTAAAGAGCAATGAAATGTTTCAACACTGCTGTTGAACAGATCTTATAGTATATACTGACCATTTAATCTGGCCAGTCTCCTTTGGACACCCCAAATCAGATTATCTTTCTTAGAATACTCATCACACTTCCCTTAGTGTTGGACAAATCAATCTCACTGATGTCTTCAGGCTTTCTCAGCTAATCCTTGATCAGGTCTGAGGCAAGATTACTTTAAGCCTCTTTGACAACACAGGAAAACCAGAACTGTAAATATAATTAGTGACTTCTTTCTACATTTTCTAGGAGACATTTCTTGCCCTAGGAGGCTGAATGCTAGAAGCAAGCAAAGTAGGAGGGAGGAAGGGAAAAGGGGGGAAAACAGCCACGATGAAGGATAAAGTCTGAGTCCCAGTGCAGTGACTTTCAAGCGCTTTGCAAAAGTAGTTGAGCACTATCACACCTGGATTATTTGGCACTGAGAGGAGAGCATTTTCAACATTCCCCTACTTTCTAAACAAAATTATTTTCAGTAATAATATTGAAATAGAATGAGAAACAGCCAGAAAAGATACAAAGACAGTGAACTTTTCTTTTTTCTAAATTTCGTGAAAATATAATCATGCCAGTTTAAGTGAATTTTAGTAAAACTAAAATGTCTAAACCTACTTAGTCGTACTGATGCAGTGTTACATTTCCTTGATTAGCTCTTTGGTTCTAAAGCAACTTACAAATATAAAAATTGAGGATCCCCCCCAACTCCCCTGGGTGGCTCAGTCGGTTAAGCATCCAACTCTTGATTTCTGCTACGGTCATGATCTCACAGTTCATGAGTTTGAACCCAGTGTCAGGCTTTACACTGATAGTGCAAAGTCTGCTTGAGATTCTCTCTCTCCCCCTATCTCTCTGCCCCTCCCCCCACTTGCTTGCTCTCTCTCTCTCTCTCTCTCTCCCTCCCTCCCTCTCTCCTCTCAAAATAAACAAATAAACTTTTTAAAAAATTGAAAAACTTTCAATGTTAAAGACATGATTTGAATTCAATAAAACATTTCTTTTTTTAATGTTCATTTATTCTTGAGAGAGAGAGAGAGTGAGGGGCCGGGCGGGGGGGTGGGGGTGGGGAGACAGAGGACCTGAAGCCAGCCCTGTGCTGACAGCAAAGAGCCCAATGTGGGGCTCGAACTCACAAACTGTGGGATCATGACCTGAGCCAAAGTCAGATGCTTAACGAACTGAGCCACTCAGGCACTCCTAAATTCAATAAAACATTTTATGTAAGACCTAAAATTTGCATTTTCCAAACAAAAATATTACATCTCTCTGTCCACACTATTTTAATGTTTAAACGCAAATGAAAACTCCATCACTCAGAATAAAATTTAAATAATTCAAGTTCTAGTTCATCATCTTTACGCTCACTGTGCCACCATTGTTTGTTTTCAATCTATTGGTTAAATGGAGAAATATGTATTCTCAGAAGTTGGAAACAAGCTGTGCCCCAGGCAAGCTAGAAAAAGGCCAAACCTTTACAAAAAAACTCTGGAAACACGGGATGTGACTAATTTCACATATGTCAAAGGCCAACTGTGTAAATGGGAATATTCAATGAAGAATTAAACATAGAATACAATGTTTATTAAAGGATAAGTATAAAAACATGATAATATGCAATTCAGAACTTAGACCAAGTAAATATATATATACATATTTTAGGGAGGAGTATTATACCATTGATGTTATTTCAGTTGCCAGTGCATGGTGATAATTTTAAAAATAAATTTTCAGTTAGGTTTGTTATTGTTGTTAACTTTTCTACAAACCACATACCCCCTTATTGCCTGTTTCTATAAATTTCCACTGTTCCACCTCCAATCTTGGCCCACCACTGCAAATGGTCAGTTTGGGCTTTTGTGTTTTGTTTTGTTTTTTCTTGATAACATAGGAAAATTAATACCACAATGGAGATCAGGTACCAATGGCTACACCTTGATCAATCCATCCCAATCTAACAAGTTTAGAGCTTACTGGAGGCAAATATATTGACCAGCTTAGAGTTCTGAATAAACAACTAATATTACTATTAAATATATTATTTTCATCTCTTTACATTGTATTTTTCCAGAGTTTTACAATGAACATATTACTTTCATTGATACTCATTTAAGATAAAAATAAGTTCATAGATAAAACACACCAATCTGAAGTCTATTCAATTCAGTCCACACTCTCTCTTCTGATTTTCTTTCACGTTTTGGGGAAATATGGCAATATTCCTTTCCACATAAAGACAGAAGGGCTTCTCTCTGCCTCTACCTTCAGAATTCCCCAGAGTTCTGGGCATCTCCAAAAGCTGCCTTGCTCACTATAGCCAGAAAACCAGAACTCTTTGTTATAATTTGTTTCATAACTTTTGTTTTATTACAAATATGCAGATGCGTTCAAATTAAAGTATAGCAAAAACAGAAATGCAAATGCAAATACAAATTAGGTATAGGAAAATCTCATATAGGATTCCTGTCACACACACACACACATACACACACACACACATACACAAATTTTTAAGCTTGTCGGTCTCTGGGAACATTCTTGAAATAATTAGGTAACCCTTGGGGTAGGTTATAAGTGGGACTGGTAGAAAGATTGGTACTTAGAAAAATGTTCAAAGATATATGTATTCTTCTATCCTTTAAACGGTAGCTCTTAACCTTGGATGCACATTGAAATCACTTGGAAACCTTTTTAAAAAATACTTATGCCTAACTTCCCCAAGTGATTCTGATTTAATTGGTTGGAGGTGCAGACTGGCCATAGGAAACATTAACCATCCCCTTGCCCTGACTGTAACGTGCCTCCAAGATGAAGAACCATTGCTTCAGAAAACTGCTTCTCTGTTGCTGGCTCTTAAGGGATGGCTACAAAATTTCTCTTTAGGAGAAACTTACATAAAGCAAACTGGTGAAAGCAAGAAGACTTAGAAACTATCCCGAAACCGTGTTTGCTTATCAAACCCACAAATTTTACTTAGGTGATATTATCTGGAGATGATTAAGAGTGTTCTTTCGATTGATGAGAAATGACCCCTGCCACTAATCCTACAGAGAAGAACTTTGGACTCAGGCATATCTTGTCTTGCATTATGACCATGGGTGGCCATAGCGGTGCACAGCTCAGGTGTCCCTGCAAGAGAGTCTGCTCACAAGATCACAGGTGACTGGCAGCCTCTTGCTGCTCACACCTGTGGATCCAACTTGGGGCTCATTTCACCCATGCTTCCCTTGGGTTGCTCTCAGCCGGTGATAGAGTATGGCAGGAATACCAGAACTGGGCCATTTCTACCCAGCACAGGACTCCTTCAATGGGCATCTTTGACTCAGGGATTCCCTGAGTCACTGGCCTCGCTTAAACTTTCTCAGAACTCCGTGCAACTTGAGGGTCTTCCTACCAAGACCTCCTTCCTTTTCTCTCCTTTCCCAGTTGTCAGACATGTATCATGGTCTGGACACCCTCCCTGTTCCCTCTTTTTGTCTTTCACAGCATTTCCCTCAATAAACCTCTTGCAAATCTAATTCTCATCTTTGTTTTCACATTTCGGAAAACACAAACTGACACAGGACTCTAACACCACTCAACGTGAGACAGCAAATGACCTTCCGTGAGCTTCGGTTTCTTCATCTGTTAAAATGGAAAGTGAAAACTATAAGAGATATTGTGAGCATTGAATGAGATAATATTACCAGCGAACTAGGTAGCCAAGTTCCTGGAACACAGAAGGAAGTTAGTAAATACTAACATCTCTTCTCAGCTTTTATGAACAGGTAGTATATCTCCCTCATATCATTGAACATTTTGTTCTATCACATGCTTTCTGCACTGTGGCTGTGCATAGGGTAGAGTGCATGATGAATGGGATAAGGAGTATACAAGAGCAAAGGAGTTTCTAAAACAGATAAATATGTGAGCTGATGGATGTACTCATTAGATAGGAGGAGTCCTTTTACAATGTATACACATGTAAAATCGTCATGATGCACACCTTAAATATCTTATAATTTTAGTTGTCAATTATATCTCAATAAAGTTTAAAAAAGAGGTTTCCAGAGACAAATACAACAATAAATATCAAAGTAAAGGCATATACCCTATATGTGATATTAGTCACCTGGCCTGAGACATATGCACAAAATAAAAATAAAATCATGGGGAAACATTTTTTCCTTATGTATATTTCATATATATTTATTAAATATCATATATGGAAGTTTTTGACTGCCAAACTTCCTCTCAAATTCAAAGCATGGAAAAACACTGATGCATGACTGCCATCAATTAGTATTTCTGAGGTTAAAGACAACTTCTGCAGATTTCTGCCTCATTTCAAAGGTATATATCTGCAAGAAATTGTTCACTGCCCATGTAAATCCAAACTGGCTTGCTTCCCACAGAAACTAGCCAGCAGACACTTTGCAGAGATCTTGCAATGAACTAACAACACTATCAAAAAAGGTTGGGGGGAAGAAAGAGGAGAAATACATTATTATATTACTTGGTGCTCCGACATATAAATAAGACTGAAAAACTGAATTTAAAATACAGTCAGTTCTGCTAGAAAACATTTGCATTCCTTAAAATTTCCATGCTATGCAAAACCACACAATAAAAACTACAGAGCTTATGGTAATATGGAAGTTAGGGGCACAACACTCAGAAATTTCATCAGTGACACATTTTTTAAAAAGGTAGGATCCTAATAAAAAAAAATGGTAGCACAGTTTTGTACATGTGAAATGGTTACAAAATACATAAAAACGCAATAAACACGGCACTTTACCCTGAGACAGACCTGAAGTTTACAGAAGGGTTGCAACTTGTGAGTTGTGAAATGGTGAAGAGTTATCTGAAATGGGTCTGAAAGTTCCCCCACCCCAGACACAGGTGGGTGTGGCTTCTGTAACTGATAGTTGAAGAGTGTGTGTGCATATGTGTGCGTGTGCCCGCACTGCATTCGGCGGGCTGCAGTTGACTGCATTCAACTAGAGTTTCTCACCAAAAAAAAAAAAAAAAATTGTGCAGAAGCAAAGACAAACTGTGCGTGATGACAAACTCACAGTTCCCTAATATGTCACAGGGTTTTAAAAACAAGCACCATAGTAGAATTTTACATTGTAAGTCCCATGAGGAAGGTTTTTTTTTCATCAAAAGGGGTATTTCATTAGGGCATTAGAAAATGCATCATTGAACTAAACTTTCAAACTAAATGACTAAATAACAAGGTGTTAATTAGTCCTCTGGATAAAATCTCTATGTACACCAAATACATATAGAAGTAGGACATAGGCAGATTGAGACCTTTGGCAATACTGTTTTATCATTTCTTTTTTTAAAGACGTTGTTTCTAATCAAATAATATCTTTACATTATAAAGAAAAGGAAAAAGGGGGGGAGGATTAATTCCTTTTAGGTTCCAAAATATACACATCTTTTTTTCCTTCATATCTAGAGTGGATGTCACTAACACATTTCTATGGTCAGGTTTTCATCTTTGTGAGGTCTCACACACTTACATCTCACCTGAAACTGAGCAAACACCAGCTTCTGGCACCAGTCGTTAAGAGAACCAAACTGTCCTATGGCCCCACTTGCCCATTCATTAATTTGGTAACTACAGACTCTAGATCACTCACTTCAAGGCCTCTGTTTCTTTAAGAGAGAGTGAAACTAGACTTTAAAGTTCCTACCAAAATTCTTACGATAGGCACTATAGACTTCAAATTGCAATCCATTCATGGAGGTAATAGCTAAAATTTTATCTTCATATGGTATTTCAGAAGTTTGCCAAGAGCTTTCACAACTATTACCTCATTTAACTTAATATAATTACATCTCCCTGCATCATTGTGCACTGTGAATCATTTTCCTATTCCTTCATTTTTTTTTCCATTTGTGTTATTTGAAATCTCTCCAACCTACTTTTGGAAAACGAGACTTAACCAGGCATTTCCAGAAATGTGTTACATAGAGTGTTTGAAGAGATCAGTTACAGCTAACATATGTAAAGCACCTGGAGAAAGTTTCTACAGCAGAATTGAAATTGATGATGTATCAGTTGAGCCATTCAATGGTTGAGTTTCTCAATTACTTAGAACACATAAGTCTTTTGTGTTTATTTGTTTGGTTTGGAGTTTTCATTCTGGGGAATTAAACTGGTCTCAAGAACATACTATCAAAGGAGGCCACAGGGGGAAAATCCAATCAGGTCCTGTAAAGGGAGAATAGAACTTCACTCCTCTGCTTTCCATGAGGAGAGATTTTCCCTGAATACCTCTAGCTTCTTGTGCATGAGTGGAGCGAGTTACCTGATCGGTGAGTTCTAGAAAAGAACCAGACATGAGGTGTCCAGCTCCTTCTGCTTGCCCCTTCCTTGTGATCCAGCTGATCATAGAGTGTAGGCATTCGGTTCCATTATTCCAAATCCCATGGTTTAGAGGGCAGGCTCTGCCTCTGCTCACCATTTGGAAGCTTGCATCAAGGGAGTGTTAGGATAGGGTGCCCTGCATCCCAAATACTCAGAAATGGAATGTTGCATGGTGTGCAATTTAGGGAACAAAAATAACATTGAATCTTGAGGCACTGGGTGTGATCAGGCTGTGTCAGTTGTTGATTTTTGTGGTTTGCAGGAGCTTATACTGCACCATGCAACAGGTTTTCACAGTTGTGGGATGTGCTTATAATCAGTGCAGCCTAAATAGCATCCCTGGATTTTTGGACTTTAAAGAGACCAGTATGGCATTTTGCATTTGGTGGAAAACTGCAGCTTTTGGTGGCTTGTCCACAGGTATGTGGCTATTTTTATACAGTGAGAGGTTCTTTTTACATAGTCAAGGTTCTCTAGGCCTTAAACAAAGTCACGTGGGCTACAGAGATTTCTACATCACGACCACTGGCCACTACATCACGACCTTGAACTACCTATTGTGTATGGACAACATGTCAAACAGTTTTTGTTGATTTTACCGTGTTTCTCAACCATATATGTAGGTTTTGGCTTTAAATGCACAAGTGCCTGAGTTTTATGAGTGCTTTTGGAGCACACATGTTTGGAGTCTGAGCTTCAAATCTTTTGTGCCAAATAACATTTTCTTGAAGAAAACAAAAAGATACCTGTCCTCATTAAACCTCTTGAAAGATACAAGCTTCAAGAAATACCAGTGCCGGTGTGAGTTCAGAAACCTGCTAGTTGGAATAAGGATGAAGAAAAAAGAAACTTTGTCTAGGTGAAAGAGTCCTTAAGGGCTAAGTAATTTCATACCAAGAACCATACTAATGGAATCACCCACTTAGGCCCAGAGAGAGTGGGGATTTGTCACTAGACAAAATCCACATGAAATCACCATCAAGAGGCCCCAACCAAAAGGCTCAATGGCATGCCAGATAAGAATGTAGAAACTCTTGCAAATTCCGCAGCTTGCCCATAATGCCTCAAACATCCTTTTCCAAGAGTTAGAAACCAGTTCAGAAATTTTCTCTCAAGATCTGGTAATTCCCAAGGGCCAAAGGTAATATATTTATATGTGAATTTCTCCCAACTGAATTCAAATTTCCAAGTCATAGATTCTGAAAAACTAGCACAGGAGTGGCATCCTGCTCAGATTAAAATCAAGACTGTCTACCCTGTTCTAGACCTCACTGAGCCTCTTCTGGAATCTTTAACATAACTAAATACTGAGTTTAGAGAACACAATTTTCCCTGGAAAAATTCCTCTAGGGTTAGGGATTAACTTTTTTCTAAATTTAGTGGGAGTGGGGCCAGTGCTGTCATAATCTTGTGAACCCCTTTTTAAAAAATTGGGTATATCAGAAACTTGGCAATGAATTAATGCAATTTCTGAAGTCATTAAAGGATCTACACCCATTTCATGAGAAATAATTCAGGCTGCAGTTGCTGATGGAAACTCGCCCTCTCAAGAAATCTCTGTTGAAGCTGGTCAGAATCAGAAATTGGCAAAGATGATTCTTTTTTCACTCATTTCTCTGAAATCACAAAGGTAAAATAATTTGATTCTGGGTTTTACTTCATTTGCACTGTTTTAATTTGAACTTTGATTTTTGTTGAGGAATTTACGAATGGACAGAGATTGATATTTAAATTTAGAATGTCTAATTTTTTGGCATGTTATTATTGGAATAGCTCCATGTGGTCATTTGATATCATTGCAAAGTCTCTAGTAAGGCTGGCCAATGTAGGTGGATAATAATTTGGATTGAGAATAGAAAGGGAAGAGAATTTTCAGCATTAGTACAGACTGATCCTTTTGGACCCTACTAGGGGAATATGGCATCCCTCTTACCAATGTCCCAAGCAGATCCGCAAAAAAGTTGGAGACCAGTGAGGGCAACAGCCTCATGATGGTGGGAGCAGGCTATCTTGAAGGAATGTAGATTTTCTCCCCTAAGACAATATCACAGATCCTGCTTTCCACAGGCTTGACGGCTAAGCTCCATAAAGTGAAAAAACAGACCCCTGGAGAGTATTTTGAGGTGTGGGCAGTGGGGACGTTCTCTCCTCCCTTCAGGTTTCTTTAATGAGGCTTTTCCAAGGTTTCTCACCCCTGAAAGTCAAAATCAGTTAGCTGATTGATGAGTTTGGGAGAGGAACTAGGTAGGTATAGCTCAGCCACTTTCCCCACATCCTCAAGGGATCCAGCTGTTCTGAGAGAGCATATAGGTGGAGTTTGATATCAAGGTAATATTGTTGCCACTTCCCCACATCATATTCCCCAATATTAATTTCATTGATCATAAAGGTAAAGGCAGCATTTTGATCTATCATACCCCACACATATGAGTAAAATTGAGTATACATATATAGGTATGTACATTATTATCTAAGGCAAGGAAACCCAGCCTGTCCCTTACTGGGCTTTTTAAAGGATGTACCAGGGAAAATAAGAGAACTCCCTGACAATATTCAGTCAAGTGACTAATAAAGAGGAGCCTACATCCAGGATTTCAGAGCCAGGGAGTTACCCCAAAGGAAGCTACTGAAAAACCTTAGCCCCCTCACGTTTTCAAATGAGAAAATCTGAGCAAAAAACAAGAGTTTCAAGTACAGTATTTCCAATTTCACATCCACTCCAGTTTTAAGTCTATAAAGGGGATGCCGTGGAATTATTTGAGAATCTAAGCTTGAGAAACCAAGAACACAACTGTGCCTCCAAGCAGGAGTTAGGTCACATAAAAGTTATGAGGCAAGCACAAGCAAAAGCATAGTGGCGGGGAGTTGGCAGTGACACCGCGTATCACACGACAGCTTTTTCTACTTCCCTCATCATCACACGTTTGCACCTGCTGTCAGACTGAAATATAAATACAGCTATTCGCAAGATAGCAATGTATAGAATGAGAAGCTGGAATGCTGAAAACAAAATCAAGAAATAGGAAAACAATCCAGGTATTTTCCTAGTAGCATTCTATTAATCTAGTAAAACCCATTTTCATGACCCTATTGTCATAGACCATGGCAACACTTCTATTGGCCTTTATAGTTTTAGGGCATTTTTTAATATGCCACCCCTAACAATCCTCTGATACAAGCCAAATCAACACTATTCTTTCTCACAGCGAAAAAAAGTCAAAAACAACAACAACAAAGAAAAACCACTAAACATAGTTATGTCCATGGTTTATTCAGTGTACAGCTATCAGTTACAACTAGGAATGGAAGATTAGAACCACAGAGCTTAAAACCTCCAGATTCTTTCTAATTCAATATTACTTTCTGTAATCCATGCATTCATACAGCTGGAAAATTAAAATAAAGATGTTTTTCTGAGTGAAACTTCAGCCCAGACTTGATAATTACCTTTCTGATATCCAGAGAAAGGTAAATTAGAGTTTCCTTACTCCCCTACTATGGACAATGAGATGACCCCATTCCATTTTATTCCTATCCTCAAGTGAACTTAAGTGAAAATAAAGACATGATCTACATTAATGAGAAAGACGAAAAAATATTTTTTTCACATTTCAGTGTCATCCAATTGTTGCCAGTCTCAAATTCTTTGTACAGGGTTTGAAGTACGGAACTGAAAATATCTCAATGGCGAATAATAATCCGAGTCTCCTGACTCCTCTCTGACCACCACCATTAACTACCTAACTCATAAAAACTGTTCCAAAAGACAAACAAGCTGAAGAAGCTGCGTTAACACAAAAAATTAAAATAGGATAAGACTGCGCTCCTGACTGATGTGACCTCTTGAAGTTGTAATGAAGAGGATGTGTGCGGAGTGCACGCGTGCACACGCGCGCGCGCGCGCGCACACACACACACACACACACACACACACACACCATGAGCCAGTTCCCTGACTATGTTCTGTTTAATCACCAAACCCAACCCAGACTGTTGAAGAGTTTCCTTGACTAAGAGGAGCTCAGAACACTTGAGAAGCTGGGCTCTTCCAGATAATTTCATCTCAAACTTTTTAGTTGTTCCTTTCACTTACGCAAATCAAAACAAAAACCCTTTCCTCCACTCATATTTCAGAAGTAATATGTAGTAGGGAAATACCCATCAGGAAGCTAACTCTCCCATCAGGGATCAAAAATGTATACCCTGAAAACCCTCAATTTTTGTATAGTTCACTTCTATTAGAGAAATATAATTCTTTTAGGTCTCCCCATCTATTTCTTTCCTCTCATCCAACAACTGACAATCTTCTTCCGTCTCTATCATTACCTCATGGCTGACTGAAAGGACAATAGTTAATCTGCAGAAATCTTTTCACTAAACCCTGTGCTGTGTTTTGTCCTTAGATAATTGGCTCCACAAAGATGCACTTGCTGTTGAATATGAACTATAGACTAACGGCTGTTACTCTAATTGAAGCTGACACTTCATACAAACTGTCACTGACATAACATTAACTTTAAACCCAGAGTAACGAAAATGAAGGTCACCTACTTAGTTTATCTGCACCTCACCCACCTGAATATATTTGTGACCTTTGGATCACTGAAATATTGTTTTTCAGAGGGCAAAAATAATACAAGAAGATCTTCACTGATGCTTCTAATAAAAACTACCAAGGAAAGAAGAAAATCATTATACCAAACTTAAAGCAACAGATATCTAGTCAAAACACAACACACATATTAGAGCCAGCTTATCTCTCATAAGAAAGTCATACAGCCTCACTATTTTGTTTGGTAAGAAATATTCACAGTTTTTCCATACAGAATTGGTACAAACCTTTACTTAAAGAAAAGACTAGGATTTTATTTGAATCAACTTTTGTGGCTTACCTAAACTATTGCTATTTACTTCCGACATAAACAATAAATGAATAAATTGTATCCGGATACTCACAGCAGAGAGCTCAGTTCTGGCCCCTAACATCAGACGTGGCCGCTGCAGACTGAATGCTACTGTAGGGAGGTGCTTTTATTTTCCTAACAAAGTAGCACCCTCTAGTGGCTTTTCAAAATTATGAAGAAGTACAAGCCAAGCATGTGACATAATTTGTTTACTATCCAATTACGCAATGTCAAAATACTCAGGTGAGAACAAAAGCTCGCTCTGGGCATTACAGGAAGCAACCTCATTCTATGTTTTCTCTAGGAATGATGGCTTTTAATGGAAAAGATGTTTAAGCATCATTCCTCTTTCACATCTATAGTGTGTCTCTGAGAAAAATACACTTTTCTCTGGTAATAGTTCATTATTCTAAGGGTGTCTGGGTAGCTCAGTGGGTTGAGCATCCGACTTCAGCTCAGGTCACGATCTCAGGGTGCATGGGCTTGAGGCCCACATTGGGCTCAGTGCTGACAGCTCAGAGCCTGGAGCCTGCTTCAGATTCTGTGTCTCCCTCTCTCTCTGCCCCTCCCCTGCTCATGCTCTGTCTCTCTCTCTCTCAAAAATAAACATTTAAAAATAGTTTACTATTCTATTAAACTTATTATCATTATTCTCATCATTAATAGTACCACTATTGCTATTCATATTAATAGAAAAGTTTCCATTTACTGAGCATTTACTATATACCAAAAAAAGTATTCATTGTTTTACATGTTATGCCTCATTCAAAATTCACTAGGGGCACCTGGATGGCTCAGTCGTTTAAGTGTCCAACTTTTGATTTTGGCTCAGATCATGGTCTCAGGGTTCATGGGATCCGTGCTGACAGCACAGAGCCTGCTTGGGATTCTCTCTCTCCTCTCTCTGCCCTCCCCCCCTCATTCTCTCTCTCTCTCTCTCTCTCTCTCTCTCTCTCTCTCTCTCTCATAATAAATAAATAAATATTTTTTAAATAAATAAATAAAACTCGCTATAAATATATACCCTAGGTTTATCCTCATCCCATATTATGGATGAAATAATTGAGGCCACTAATATGTAAGGTAAATTGCCCAAGGTCAACTAACTAAGAAGGGGTAAAGAAAAACTAAAAATCAAACCTATATTTACATGTTTGCAAAACATTCTTACAATCTTGATTTCAACGAGCAGAAATTATCAGCAGCTTTCATATGTATCCAACATCATGAAAGTGTAAATTGAAGGGAATTACTCAAAAACAATGAAAATAAAATTGAAAATTTGTGTAAAGTTCTTTAAGGTCATATTAAAAATACAGACATTTTCCATGGTATATAAAAGTCAAATGTCAATTCTCAGACAGCAAGGCAATAGTCTCTAGAGAGCCAATATATTTTTTCATGTTTTAGTGCATGCATTACAAGAGCATGCAACACTTTCTCAGCCATGATATGTTATAAAACAAAAGAGGTATATTTATTCAGCTAGGCATTCAACAAAACATTTAGTGAATGCTTGTAACATTACCTCTGGTTCTCAAAGAACCAAGATCATTGCGCTAAGCAAGTTGCTGTGTGAATATCAAGAATTATCAGGCAAGTAGACCCATGAAGTAAGAATTTTTTTGTGGCTGCAAGGTTTATATATTCCATCTTAAATGTCATGTGTCTGATCCCCAGGAGACAAAACTCTTTGTGATATTTAAATAAAGCTTGAAGGAAGCTAGAGGAGCAAACAAGAAAGAATGTTTATTATGTATCTGCTAGGTTCTCATTAGTAGTATATGCCCTTCACATATATCACTGTGTTGGAGAATACTAACTGTTTCTTAAACCTATTTCCTTTTCTTCTCAGGCAGAGCTGACTGCCTTTTCAGCCTACGTGGTACTTAGGTGTGACCATGTAACTGGATTCTAACCACTGGAATGTGAGCAGAAGCAATTTGCACCATTTCCATGCCTACCTCATGGAAACTTCCCTCCTGAGGTCCTCCACATTCCTTTGTCCTTCTGGATAACTGAGGTGGACATAGTTCCCTGGTAACCATGGACACCATGTATTGCAGACAGCAGAGCCATAAGATGGAAGGAAGGAGACTGACTTTGAGTCAATGCTTGGAGAAAAAAACATCTGACAATCAGGGTCATCCATTTTGCAGTTTATCCAAGTAGGAAATAAACTTCTATAAATGTGGAGTCATTATGCAAGTTTCCATCTGATTGTTAGAGCAGTAAGCATTACATAAACACAATTATTTAACCCTCACAGAAAAGTTAGTAATTTGAAGTGGGTTTATCTCCATTTTATAGAAGAAAAAAACTGTGTTTCAGATAGTTTAATAACTAGTCCAGGGGAGCCTGGGTGGTTCAGTCGGTTAAACATCTGACTCTTGGTTTCAGCTCAGGTCATGATCTCGTGGCTTTGTGGGTTCGAGCCCCACGTGGGGCTCTGCACTGGCAATGCAGAGCCTGCTTTGGATTCTCTCTCTCCCTCTTTATCTGCTCCTCCCCCACTCTCACTGTCTCTCTCAAAATAAGTAAATAAACTTAAAAAAAATAACTAGTCCAAGTATTCACAACTAATAAAATTCACATGAGTCAAACTCACATCTAATTCCAAAATGTGTACTCTTTCCTCTATGTTGTACTAACAGTCCATCCACCTGCCTCTTAACAGTTATGAAACCATGAAACTACCATGTTCCTTTGTATTAGTCAGCTTAGTTATATACTACAGTAGCAAATGGCCCCAAATATCTGATGTTTTTAGAATAATGTCATTTATGTCTCTGTTAGCTTCAGTTCCTGCTGAATGGCTTCTTAATCCTGAGACCCAGGTTGAAAGAGTAGCCCTTATTTTGACCTCACAGTGGAGGAAAAGGAATAATAATAGAACTAAATGATGTCTCCTAAACGTTCTCCACACACATTCTCTTGGTAGCAAGTCAACTGACCAAATCTGATATCAACTGAGTCAAGAAGTATAACCCTCAAACAGAAAAGGGCAAAAAAATAACCACACCCTCACTCTTGAAAACTAAAAGTTAAGAGAAATGTTATGAGAATGTTATGACAAAGTTAGGAGAAAATGAATTGTAATCAAATTATAAAAAGAAAAAGAACTAAAATATCAATGAGATAATATACTCTCCTTGATCACCGCCCCCAAAAAAATTAATTAAAAGACATGACTGAATCCAAATTGTACATTTGAACAGAAATTAGATATCTGAGTCATTTCAATGACTATCTTAAGCACACAAAGACACAAACACGTAGATATTTTAAACTACAGGTTGAAGAATAACTCTTATCCTCACAGATTACTGAGTGAAAAAAAAACAAGCATGCCAAATATATGTTTGCCAATTAATAAAGGTGGAAAAGAAGAAAAGAAAAAAGAAATACAGATGAGGGTGGGGACAAGGAGAAAACTGCACAATTTTGCTTATGAAGCTATAGACTAAGAAGTCATGATGCAGTTCTGGCAGGTGATATTCCCTATTCATTTCCTTATCTCATATTCCTACCTATATTTTAAAGGAAATTACTTTTTTAAAGTATGATTAAGCTGTCTCAAGTTATTAGTGCCTTATTAGTGTATTAAATCAGACCAATTGATCCAAATATTTCATCTCAAATATTTAATCCAATTTTCAGTCAATAATGGCCAGTCAAACATTGAAGAGGCATTGTCTAACTCTGATTAACTCGCCTCTGTTGCCTTATAAAACAAATTAGTCTGAGCATCTCTATCTTTTCTAAAATCATCTTGTACATTCTAGTCTCATTGAATGCTTGATAAATGGATGATGGAATAAATGGAATGGAAATTCTATGCTTCCCAGCATGATTTCACTTACGTATTTAATACTTAGGAAGTTTTACAGTAAGACTCAGTGTTATTTTATTCTTTGGAACCCAATAGAGGAAGCCAAGATGACACATGTAC
The DNA here is from genome assembly GCF_018350175.1 of Felis catus. Lineage (NCBI taxonomy): Eukaryota > Metazoa > Chordata > Mammalia > Carnivora > Felidae > Felis > Felis catus. The sequence goes on from NC_058371.1 coordinate 135,253,517, forward strand.
AGTGAAAATAGCAGTGAGCCAGAACTAAACATTAACTTCTAAGTGGGAAGAAATAAGAAATAAAGTGACAACAGAATGGATAAAAAAGTCAAATTTAGCAATCATTTGCAGAACATCTATGGATTTAGTGCAGTTGTATTTTTTTTAATGTTTATTTATTTATTGAGAGAGAGAAAGAGAGTGTGCACATGCAGGGGACAGGCAGAGAGAGGGAGAGAATCCAAAGTAGCACACCATCAGCACAGAGTCCAACAATGAGGCTTGATCTCAACTGGGAGATCATGACCTGAGCCGAAATCAAGAGCCGGACGCTCAACCGACTAAGCCACCCAGGCACCCCAGTGCAATTGTATTGAATTGTATTTTAATGGTATTTGCCATTAGACTGAAGCTCTATGAGAGCAAGACCCAGGTCTGTTTTAGTTGGTGTTCCCTTAGAACTTAGCACAGAAGCTACCACGAAAGGAGCTCAGGAAATACTCACCAAGATGAATGAATATTAAAACGGCTCTATGGCTGATCATTTCATATAAATTATCTTTGCTAATCTTCAGCACACCCCTGGAGTTGGGTCTATTGCTGCCAATTTTACTAATGAGGGAACTGAGACTAGAGAAAGAAGACATGTGGGCCAAGTTCTCATAACTAATAAGAAGCAGAATCAAAGGGAAAAACATTAGTAGCTAAATACATAATTTATTCTGCCAGAGTAAGTGCTTGATAATTCACTGAAAGCAGTTTCCTGGGTTGGTTAAGTTGGAGGGCAAGATAAAGGACAAAAAAATTGATTTATGTACATAAAATGGAACTAAATATTAATGGGGTTTTCCATGATGAACAAAAGAAACTAACACAAAATAGAATGAATGGTAGATGACATTACAAACATATTTATCAGAACTAAGAATGTATATGATGATGAAAGGTAGAAGACAGAGCTCCTGATAATGCCAGAAATGATGGGAATAAGAGAATTAAGTTCCTTTTTAGAGATACAAACTTCATAATTAAAGTGTATTTCTTTAACCCACAGAGCAATTGCTTGTACCAGAAATGTCACATGTATAAACCAACTGCAACACACCAGGCAATGAAAAGATGAGAACCCCTTAATTCTTATGTGTCTAGATCCCTGATTTATCCATTGTATTATGTCATTTCTCTGGTTTGTGTGTACCTTCTTGTGTATATTAGTCAGGATGAGGGCCTGATAGTTGCCTCAAAATGGTAACAAGATAAATAAAAGGAGAAGGAAAAAATAAAATAGTTGCCTTGCCTTTATTGTACAAACTATTTTCCAGATTATCAAAATAATCCATAGAAGAATATTCTTCTTTATGGATAAATTCTGGCTAATAAATGATAGAATTAGAGTAGAACCCTTTTGCAACCCTAATGAAATCATGAATCTAGGCAAGAGTCAGCAATGGCTGCTAAAACCAATAGGTAAAGGGCTGTTGAGGAAATTATAATGGATCAAGCAACTGACAACAACTACACTCACTGATCAATTATCACAAAAAAGATAACCAGATATCATGAGCTTTCTGATGTGATCCAAGAAGAAATATATTGTACTACTAAGCAAGTGGTCTTTCCACAAAAAGCAAACATGAGTCTGATCAACACTCTAGGTCTCCCTGCTCTTTCACAGAAAATCCAGGGAATGAGAGGAACATGATAAATGACACCTCCTGGAATGCAATCAGCTAAATCCAGGACATGGGAAACTCTAGAAACAAGTGACTTGTTTTCCTCAATAAGTAAAGGGCAAGTGAAAAAAGAAAAAAAAAACAGGAAGGAGGAGCTGTTGTTTAGAAGTCTTGTCCTTAAGCATATTATAAAGAGACAAATGCATTGTGGACCTTTTCTGGGACCTGATTCAAATGATACCAACTGTAAACAGACATTTATGACATAATTGGGGAAATTTGGATACTGCCGGACACATTTAGTGATATTAAGAAATTGTTGTTAATTTGGGGAATGTAATGATGCTAAAAATAGTCCCTATTTTTGTAATGCACACTGAATTCTAACATAACATAATAAGCTATCTGAAGTTAGCTTCAACATAATCCGTTAGGGGAATATAAGAGTTACAGTTGAAATAAAATTGGCCATTTGCTGGTAATTCTTGGAACTGGATGACCAGTTTTTTACAGTATTCTCTCTTCTGTTTTGTTTTATTTTTTATTTATTTATTTTGAGAGACAGAAAGAGACAGAGAGAGCACAAGCAGGGGAGGAACAGAGAGAGAGAGAGAGAGAGAGAGAGAGAGAGAACCCGAAGTAGGCTCTGCCCTGTCAGTGCAGAGCTCCAGATGGAGTTCGAACACAAAAACCATGAGATCATGCCTGAGCCGAAATCAAGAGTAGGATGTTTAACCGACTGAGCCACTCAGGCACCCCTCTCTCTTCTGTTTTTATTTAAAATTTTCCATCATGAAGATAAAGAGAGGGATCACCTGATAGAATACTGAGAATCTGACATCTCCTTATCATAAAATGAACTTTCAAGGCATCGTGAGGAGCAAGGTGTAGCACTGTAGTAATCGGTTAAGTCCCCATCCATAGAAATCTAGACTTAGACTCATGCACAATATGGCTGGAAGAGCAAAAGAAATTTCTTTCCGGAGTAATGTTTTACAACACTGTTAAAGTTTCTCTTGTCTCTGATACATTGGCTGACTCTGGTCTTGTGAGAACCTTGTCTCCCAGCTGAAAAGCTTCCACTTGTGCTGGGGTTGGGAGAGGGAAGTAGCCGCTCCCTCTGCTGCAGACCCATGACCTGCTGTCACCCACAACCCTGCACATCAGTAGGAAACTAAACACTGTAAATCCATAGCAACCACCTCAGTGCCATCCAGACTTGCAGGAAGCTCTAGAAAACATGTGTTAATAATGGTTATGATGATTCACTACAAAGCTGGCAGTGTTTCACACTGCCCACCTCACCCAATTCTGCACATAGTTACAGAGGCTTCAACAGGATCAATATGAAGAAAAAGATACCCCTAGTAATTTGGCGTGTGTTTTTCCAAGAAAACCTATTTTAGTGTGGTTGGCAATGTAGTTTAGTTGGAAAATCTTTTTTTTTTCCTTTAGAGAAAGGCAGCCGTCCGTGCACCTGTTCACATTCTTCATTTGCAGTAGAGAGTATCAGGGAGAAATGGTCAGCCACTTTGGCAGCTATAGTTAGTCAGGGCTTCCTTTTTTGCGACCCTCAGAACAAAAACATTGTTTTTAATGTGGCAAATACTTGAATGCTATATATAGCTGCAAATGGCCTTTGAGAGACTAGCAATCCAAATATCAGAGAATATATAATATGCTATGTCATAGAATTAGAAAGAAAATCATAGGAAATTGGTTGTTTTGAATCAAGAATTAAATCTCTGGGGCACCTGGGTGGCTCAGTTGATTAAGCGTTCAACTTTGGCTCAGGTCATGATCTCACAGTTCATGGGTTTGAGCCCCATATGAGGCTCTGTGCTGACAGCTGGAGCCTGCTTCGAATTCTGTGTCTCCCTCTCTCTCTTCCCCTACCCCGCTCACACTCTGTCTCTCTGTCTGTCTCTCTCAAAAATAAATAAGCATTAAAAAAAATTTTTTTTAAGAATTCTGAAATCTGGAGAACACCCACCAGATTCAAGAATTCTTAGGTCTTCAGTCAAATAGGAGATTAAGAAGTCACAAAGAAAAAATCTGAAATTTATTCCTCTAGTTATATATCAAGTGTTGTTTTTTTTCTGGGTGGAAACATTTACAAAATAGGATTGATGAATTATTTGGGGAGAAATGTTGTGTGACATTCTATTATTTTATAACTGTATATAATATTTGGGTTTTTCAAAGCCAAAGTCACACTAATATGGGGCCAGACCACTACTAAATAGTAAAAAGACAATTAGAAATCTAAATATACGTCTACTTGCTCTTAATAGATACCATTAAAATATGATTAAACCACTGTAAGAACTGCCTTTAAAAATTACTTAATTGTACCTGCTGGGCTCCATACCAGCCATGGTGTAGACTTCTAAAACTGCAGTCTTTGAGCTTCCCTGGTTGTAAAGACTCTCAGTAATCAGGCCCTTCTCATTTTCAATGGTTTGGGGACGTTCTTTTCTTATGTGATCCTCTGTGTGTTCCTCAATAGCTCTCACTTTCACGCTCTTTCTTTCTCTTTCTCTCTCCTCTCTCCAAGATAAGGGCTTCCTCCCCTCTGCAGCACCCATGATCCTTTTCTCTCCCAAATCACAAATCCATATTGCCTACCTTCCATGATATGGCCTCTTCTCTCCCTCTAGTTGTGCTTAGATTGATTTATTGGGTGTTCAGAATGATCTTGTATTTATCTAGCTGTGTTTGAGGGATGAGGCAAGCACAGGGTTCCCCTACTACTCCACCATCTTAACAAAGCAGGAAAGAATATCCAATGGAAAAAAAGACAAATGGTGTCTCTTCACCAAATGGTGTTGGGAAAACTGGACATCAACATGCAGAAGAATGAAGCTGGACCACTTTTTTACATCATACCCAAAAATAAATTCAAAATGGTGAACAAACTAAATGTGAGACAGTAAACCATCACAATTCTAGAGGAGAACATGAGCAACAACCTCTTTGACATCGACCATAGCAACTTCTTACTAGATACATCTCCAGAGGCAAGGGAAACAAAAGCAAATGTGAACTATTGGGACTTCATCAAAATAAAAATCTTCCACGGAGCAAGAAAACAATCAACAGAACTAAAAGACAGCCTACAGAATGGGAGAATATATTTGCAAATGACATATCTGATAAGTAGTTAGTATCCAAAATCTATAAAGAACCTATCAAATCCAACACCCAAAAAAAAACAAATATCCAGTGAAGAAATGGACAGAAGACATGAATAGATATTTTTCCAAAGAAAACATCCAGATGGCTAAAAGACACATAAAAAGATGCTAACACTACTCATCATCAGGGAAATACAAATCAAAACTATAATGAGACACCACCTCACACCTGTCAGAATGGATCAAAGTAACAATCAGGAAATAACAGCTGTTGGTGAGGATGCAGAGAAAGGGGAACCCTCTTACACTGTTGGTGAAAATGCAAACTGATACAGCTACTCTAGAAAATATTATGGAGGCTCCTTAGAAAGTTCAAAATAGAACTACCCTATGACCCAGCAATTTTCACTACTAGGTATTTACCCAAAGAATACAAAAATACTGACTCCAAGGGTCACATATACCCTGATGTTTACAGCAGCACTATCAACCATAGTCAAATTATGAAAAGAGCCCAAATGTCCATTGACTGATAAATGGATAAAGAAGATATAGATAGATAGATAGATAGATAGATAGATAGATAGATAGATAATGGAATATTACACCGCCATAAAAAAGAATGAAATCTTGCCATTTGCAGCGATGTAAATGGAGATAGAATGTATTATGCTAAGCAAAATAAGCCAAAGAAAGATGAATATCATATAATTTCATTCATATGTGGAATTTAAGAAATAAAGCAGATGAACATAGGGGAAAAAAGAGAGAGAGGCAAACCGTAAAGCAGACTCTTACCTATAGAGAACAAACTGAGGGTTGTGGGAGGGGAAATCGGCAGGGGGATGAATTAAATGGGTGATGGCTATTACGGAGAACACTAGTTGTGATGAGCACTGGGTGTTGCATGTAAGTAATGAATCACTAAATTCTACTCCTGAAACTAATATTACACTCTTTGTTAACCAACTAGAATTTAAGTAAAAACAGAAAAAATTAATTCCAAAGACAGACTTGGAAATTGAGATTTGCTATCAAATCCTAGAAACTACAATTTGCCTGATTCTGGAAAAATAGTATCTCAAACTGAAAACTTGGCCAGGAAATTAGAAGGTAACACAGAATAAATTCTATACTGCCAGTCAAGGGACTGGCCTCTAGCCCTGGTTCAACTGCATATTAGCGTGAGACTAAACTAGCCAATTAGCATTTCTGAGCCTCTATTCTGTTATGTATAAGATGAGGGATTTTCGCTTTCTGCTTCCAAAACCTTGTGTGACTTAATAAATTAAAAACATTGAAAAACTGTAGAATCTAGTTTAAAAATTTTTGAAGTAGAAAGGCGACCACCTAAAAAGATGATTATATCTTACAAGATTTCTGAAAGAAACTAATTGCTGGACTGGGACATTGTACTTGATGTTAAGTTTCCCAGGGAGAATAATTTTTTGAAAAAGAACAAATTCATCAGCACAAACAACCTCATTCCTGGAAATAAATTTGAATAGGAATTAATTCATCACCTGACTCTAGTAGAGAATCTGGCTAACATTCTAAAAATTTGTCATTTAATCAATTACAGCTTTATAAATGGCACAGAAATGTCACTCAAATGCATGTTTCAATTACAAACCCTCTCAGTAAAGACATAGCAAAACATAAAGGGATAGTAGGATGAGATACTGTGGCTTAGGCACGCTGTTCCCTGATGACTTCACTAAAGAATGAAAAGAACTCTTTCTCAAGTATCAGATATCTTAAGAGAACTTTATGCAAAGCAGCTTTGTAGTCAGCAGAAATTATTTTCTCTAGCTTCATTTGTATTGTATCTAGGCTGTGATGTTAGCTCAGGTCCAAAACATATGCTTTAGATATCAGAGAAATGGAGGTAAACTATTCATTTGGTTGTGAAAACTGTAGCAGCCTGACTGGTGTTGCCTAGGTGGGAGGCTAACCTTCTCTGCGCATACAGCGATAGACACCTCTTAAGTTGAGCTAATTAAAAAAGGATTTGAGAACTTTCCAAGCACCCACTCATGTTAATTGTATAGTACAGAAGAACACCTGCACATGCAAAAACATACAGGAATCTTTTTATTTTAGGGATATAATCCTTGATCGGTGATATCAGTTATTGCTCTTTCCAACTATATTTAGACTTTCCAACTATATTCTTTTCCACTATTTCCAACTATATTATTTTCCACTTATATTTAGAATGGTCTTTTGTGGTCTTTTGTCAAATTAATTTCTATTTTTATATGATGAAATATATCATCCTTCTCCTTTATGCTCTAGGTTTCTGTCTCGTTTTCTGCCGCGTTCCCTATTTTCTCTAATATTTTCTTTTCTTAAATTTTGATCTATCATTTATTTTAATGAATGATGTAAGGAATAGATCTAATTTTTGTTTTCTTCCAGACAGATTGCCAATTTTGACAGCATCTTTATTATATAAACCTGGATTAGGATTTTATTTTAAATGTAGGAAAGAACATAAGGTACTGATTTTTTTAATTTTTATGTAATTGGAATTAAGTTGTTCCCTAGGAGAATTACTGGCCAACAGGTCTCAATGCTTCCTGAAATTTACTCTACTTAGACAATAAAATTGTCACGAGCTTAGATAATGATGATTATCTTTATGCTTATTATAATCTAAGATATTTAAAGACAGAAACCATACTTTATTGATTCTATATCCCACCACAATTCAGGGATTACTTTGCATATATTAGGTTTTCAATAATACTTTTTTAAATTAACACTATGGTAGTGGAGTATGTATCCAATTTATCCAAGAGACGTGAGGATATCTTGAAAAGAAAAGAGTCTCAAGCTTTATTGTCATCATTGAAGATTCATTTTGCAATACATGAAAACATGTCTACCAACTGCGGTTAACAGGAAAATTCCCACAGGTTTAGTGTGATTATAACATTTGAAGGAAGGAAGCCACAACATAATTGATCATGATAGCAAATTAGGAGATGGCTAATTGTTACAAACACTGTTGATAATGTACCCAACAGTTAGGCCCCTTCTTCCTTGATAACAAATCAGACTTGTTTGGGGCTTCATTCCTTTATGTAAGGTTAATTCTCAAGAGGTGAATTATGACTGTTGTCATAATCATGACATTACATGATGTCTCATTTCCCTTGATAGTGATTTGTTAACGCATGGGCATGTGACCCAATTCTGGCTGATGACACCTACAGGCAAATCTGCTGTAGGATTTCTTAGGAAAGTTTTCTCTGATAATAGCAGGAAATGCAACAGATGAGACTGTTTTCTTTTTCTCTGGTTGTTGTTGATCTGTCTTCCAGTCACAGATTGCTAAAAGATTAAAAAGACCTGGATCCTTAAGGACATTGCTGAACCACAAAATCAACTAACCCTGGAACTTCCACTAATTCCAGAGTTATCATTACATGGAGAATTAAACTCCTTATGTTTAAGTGGGATACTTGTAGTTGGATTTTCTTTACTTACACTTGAAAGCACTATAACTCCTACATACCAAGCAATAAATAAGAGCACAGACTTTGGATCAATGGCCAGCTTTCTATCCACTACTTTTTATTTGGAGACTGAAATAAATTTTTATTTAGTTTCTTCTATCTTGTTTTGTTCCATACAATTGAAACTAATCCCCATTTGAGTTTATTAATCAATGAAATAGATAATTACTGGCAAAAAAAAGAATAATACGAAACATTGTTTTTTTATTTAGAAATAGAGTTGAGGTACATGGGCACATACACTCCAGTGTTTATAGCAGCACTATCAACAATAGCCAAATTATGGAAAGAGCCCAAATGTCCATCGACTGACGAATGGATTAAGAAGATGTGATAGATAGATAGATAGATAGATAAATAGATAGATAGATAGATACCAGAATACAACTCAGTAATGAAAAAGAATGAAATCTTGTCATTTGCAACAACATGGATGGAAATGGAGGGTATTGTGCTAAACAAAATTAGAGAAAGATATCAAATGATTTCACTCATATGTGGAATTTGAGAAACTTAACAGATGATCATAGAGGAAGGGAAGGAAATATAAGGTAAAAACAGAGAGGGAGGCAAACAGTAAGAGACTCCTAAATACAGAGAACAAACTGAGGGTTGATGGAGGTGGAGGGAGGGAAAATGAGTGAGGGCATTAACAAGGGCACTTTTTGGAATGAGCACTGGGTGTTATATGTAAGTGATGAATCACTAGATTCTACTTCTGAAGCCAAGACTACACTGTATGTTAACTAGTTTGAGAATAAAATAATAGTAATAAACACATAAATAAATAAATAAATAAATAAATAAATAAATAAATATTCAAAGTTTACAAACAATGAAAGAAATAGAGTTGAACCTCTAAAATAAAGACCAAAGAAGGACCTTTCTTTGATTATGAAGTCAATGACTGGAGTTCCACATCAATATTGTGGGTGACCATATAAATTATTATCAAACTATCAAGCTTTTGAGAATGAAGAGGTTGCTAATTAAAATTATATAATTTTTTGAAATATTTACTTATTGACTGACAAACTGCTTTATTTAAAAACTATTCTCAATTAAAATTCTTGCTAAAAATGTATGTACATATGTATTAAAAAATGTTTAAAATCTTTATATTAATTATGTGAATATTTTAAAATAAAATAAGCAGGATAATTAAGTAGTACTGATAAGCATTCACATGCTTTAATCAGTTTCTTAACCATGTCTTTGTAATCCTGAGTCACTGGAATTCTTCTAACTGATGTAGTTTTTCTTTAAAAAAAAAAAAGTTTATTCATTTATTTTGAGAGAGAGAGAAATCATGAGTGAGGAAGGGGCAGAGAGAGACGGAGGGAGAAAGAATCCCAAAAGGCTCTTCACCCCACACTGGGCTCAAGGGGGGGCTCAGATGGGGGCTCCATCTCATGACTATGAGACCATGATCTGAATTGAAATCAGGAGTCAGAAGCTCAAGTCACTGAGCCACGCAAGCACCCCTGATGTAGTTTTTCTTATATGCTTTCACTAGTTTGTTTTTGGTGGTGGTTGTTTTTCCCCCACAAAATTGCCTGCAATCATTTTCAAAGTAGTGTTTTATAGTCAACAAATTTTAAATTATTTTTTAACATTTATTTATTTTTGAGACAGGGCATGAATGAGGAAGGGTCAGAGAGAGGAGACACAGAATCCGAAACAGGATCCAGGCTCCAAGCTGTCAGCACAGAGCCCCACGCAGGGCTCAAACTCACGGACCATGAGACCATGACCTGAACAGAAGTCGGACGCCTAACCGACTAAGCCACCCAGGCGGCCCTATAGTCAATAAATTTTAAAATGTTGACACCTTCAGGGCGTCAGGGTGGCTCAGTTGGTTAAGTGTCTGACTCTTGGTTTCCACTCAGGTCATGATCTCGCAGTTTGTGAGTTTGAGCCCTGCATTGAGCTCTGTGTTGACAGCTCAAAGCCTGGAGCCTGCTTCAGATTCTTTCTTTCTCTCCCTCTCTGCCCCTCCCCCACTTGCTCTTTCTCTCTCTCACAAATAAAAAAACAAAAAAAATTTTTTTTGAATGTTGACACCTTCAATGAACTTTTATGTGTAGAAATAACATTTTTTAAATAAGAAAATATTTTTACCACAGATAGTAATTTTTTCACTTAGAAATGTATAAATACTTCAACCCAAAATTTTCAGAGTATTGCCTTTTTGCCTACTTCAGGGCACCTTTCTTCAGTAAATTCTTTTTACAAAACAAAACTTGTCCAATAAGCCATCTCTGCTTGCCGCACATGCATCTCCCACACCAGAGAAGAGGCCATGGCAGAAGCGGCCAGTACCAAACAAAAGTCCAACCCATTCTGATTTACTTTAAGGCAAATACTAATGGTAATGCTTCATTTCAGGGAAAATGCTAAATTGTGTGTGGGATACTGGATCTCCCACCATAAAACAGTTCTAGACAAGCCAGGAGTTACCGCCAGCCTACCTATAATGCAATGTCTATGATTTGCACTTTGAAGTTTTCTAAATGAAGTACCATTGAAGTATTTAATGAGTTAAATACTTACATACAATGTTAAATGCTAAATACAATGAAGTATTTAACAAGTTAAATACTTGCTAAGTAATCTGAATTTGTAATTTTTTTCAAATTCCTCAAATTCCTCAAATTCAACAAATTACATCTAGCATGTCTTTCCACAGTATTAAGTTCGGCTTTCATATGAACAACTACTGTTTATTACGCTCTTATCACACTCTTCTAGATTTTCATAATTTTAACTAAAGTATGGAATTTAAAAACACAAGTTTGACCAGTAAGCAGGTTTGGAATCAAATGTAATACTTTTGGTCATCATTGTGGAACCTGGATGGCATAAACCCCCTGTTTGAGATAGGAAATATGAAATCAGAAGTAGTATAAGTCTCTCCTTTAAGAAGAGAAATAGCTTTCAAGAGAAATTATAAAGCAATCACTAGATTGTTTTTCAGGGGTAGTAAAACAAATTGACCCTTCTTTGGAATATCCACTGTATCTTGTGATGTACAAAACATCTTACTTGTTAGGCTAAGACTGAAAGTCATGATACAGACTATGTTTTGCTATATTCTGTTGAGTATCATACTTCTAATATTTCCTAACATTGAACTTCTAAAGAGATAAAAGTCCTCAAATTCATGTATTTTATTTTAAAATATAAACTAACTCCTATTCTTATATATGTTTTAAGTTTTGTAAAATTATGGAAATTGTATATCCACACCAGCATGACTAGTAGGGAAAAAAGGGAATAGTGATGAACTTTTCTTACAAGTACTTAAAAAGAGAATAAATTTGCAATGAAACACCTAGGTATTTTTTAATTTCTTTCCTACTTTAGTCTGGGTCTTCTATTTTCTAAAAATATAGAAACTCAATGTAATAGCCCCGAGTCCATATTGATATGAATACACCATTGAATATATAAATAAGAGAGAACAGACAAATATCTCATGCAGAAGAATTCCAAATAACTTATATAGATACTCTGCCCTCAAGGAGGTATAGTAGAACTCCCCACTACTTAAGTATGGGCTACACAAAGTGACTTTGTTCAAAGAGCATAGTATGGAGAGGGGAAGTGGGACAGGTAAGTAACCTTACAGGACAGAAACTTGACAAATACTACCTTACCCATGTAATCAAGGTCAACATCAATAGTGATAAGTCATGTTGATAGTAGGTATCTTGATATGATGTAATGAAAATGGCACTTTACCTCTGTAATCCTCCTCCAAAAAACCCACAGGCCCAGTCTAATCTTACCTAAAACTGTTTGGAAAAGTTTCAAATTTCAGTGACAACGAAGTCACCTTAATAATAATCTCCTCAGGGCACCTGGGTGGCTCAGTCAGTTAAGCATCTGACTTTGGCTCAGGTCATGATCTCACAATTCATGGGTTCAAGCCCCACATCAGGCCCTGTGCTGACAGCTCAGAGCCTGGAGCCTGCTTTGGATTCTGTGTCTCCCTCTCTCTCTGCCCCTCCCATGCTCACACTCTGTCTCTCTCTGTCTCTCAAAAACAAATAAACATTAAAAAATAAATAATAATAATAATCTCAAAGTTTTGAATGACAATCCAACAAACAAATCAGTTTATAATTCAGGACATACACATGTATAATTTAGACCATCTTTTCTGAATTATAAAGTTATTTTCTCTGGGATTGAAGCCAATTATTCAGAACAGATTCTAAACATTGTTTGTATCAAGAGAGCTTCTCATGGGGACATGTTCAATTTTAAAGGACAGACCAGAAATGGTGTGGGGGGAGGTATTGAATAAACACCTTCTACTAGCTTCTAGATAGAAAGGTCCTTGGAATTATAAAATAAGAAGAGATTAATTCTAGTGAAGATTTACACTTCTATTAATCTTCTCTTCCAAGCCATGTTATGGAAGATCAAGATAGCTAAGCCTAAAGGTTTTTTTGAGATCTGTTATAAGACACTTTGAGTTTTGCTATTGTCTTAGGTTTTTGCTTAGGGAAGAATAGTAAAGATAAGCGGTGCTTTCCCGGGTAGAGGTGATGTGGTGATGATGGTGGTGAAGATGATGCATGTTAATGGTAACAGACAGCAACGTCAAGCCACTAATAATATAATTTAGTAAAGAAGTTATCTGTCACAAGCACTATACTAGGTGCTATACATTTAGTACATCACTTAGTACAACAAATTTGTGAAGAAAATATTATGTTTTTGTCTAATTTTTTAATGTTTATTTTTGAAGGAGAGAGAGAGACAGAGCGTGAGCCGGGGAGGGGCAAAGAGAGAGGGAGACGCAGAATCAGAAATGGGCTCCAGGCTCTGAGCTGTCAGAAAAAAGCCCAACATGGGGTTCAAACTTGAGGGGCTCAAACTCACAAACCACGAGATCATGACCTGAATTGGAGTTGGACGCTTAACTGACTGAGCCACCTGGGCGCCCTAATTTTTTTAATGTTTTATTTATTTTTGAGAGAGAAAGAGATAAGAGTATGAGCTGGGGAGGGGCAGAGAGAGAGGGAAACACAGAATTTGAAGCAGGCTCCAGGCTCTGAGCTGTCAGCACAGAGCCGGATGCAGGGCTCAAACTCTTGAACTGAGAGATCATCACCTGAGCCAAAGTCAGATGCTTAATCAACTGAGCCACCCAGTCATCCAAAAAAAAAAATATTATTCTCAAATATGAAAAAACTGAAGTGCAAAAGCCTTACCAACAATAAGTGACTTAAATGTCTGGGCCTTCTCCACTCTATGGTACTCACTCTGAAGAATATCAATTTATTTCTGATATATGAATGATCCATGCATGAATGATTAGCATACATGCATTAAAATGCATTAATCTGATGAGTTGTTGGAGCAAGTTTGGGGGAAATGTATTGTTTTTATGTGGGCCACATGGCCCTGAAACTAACTCTCAGATAACTAAAAATACAGTTAATACTGTACAGTGGAATACTGTAATTCCACTCTCACCTACTCAATTTTTTTTTAACTGGAAGTCATGGAATAAAAGTGAACTGAGATTTCAGACATGAAGAATCTTCTTGTATCAACTATATATTGCAATGGTAAGACAAGAACATCGATGATCGAGATCTTTGTCCTTGATCCACAACCCTGGCGATGTCATTAAGGACACTGACAGGCTTACAGAGAATACTTTCACTTGAGACTTTACAGTTATCAAAGAACAGACATGGTCAGAATTAATTAAATCTTGGACAGTAGTCACTGTAGCAAGCATGATGAGTTCCTTTCACTACTTCAGAAGGAAGATAGGAGAGCTGCAGTAGAGGTTACCAGAATCAGTGATCAAGTATAGGTTCCGGTGGGACTGAGTGATATGAAATGAGGGGCAGCCTGAGAAAAAAGGCTCACTGACTGGAAAGAAACTTGAAAAAACATTACACATACACCGTTCGGGAAAATTCCAAATTATGCAGATGCTCACTGGGCCTTGGGCTAAGAGATACAATAACTAGAAACACGGGGTGTCAAATACCATCAATTAAAGTTGTGCATGAGAAATAGTCTATATTTCTCAATGGTTTGTTTCTTTCTCAAGTATGTCACACACATCAAATTTAGTGTTCTTCCTACCCTTAGAAAAACATGTAAATACCTTAAGCAGAAACTCTTCAAATTGCTCCAAATTACAGACATCAAGAAATTCCCTTATTGAATGTTGCATCTTTGGACAGGATATGTAGTAGTAATTGCAATTTCATGGAACTCCCAGAGAGACTCTAAAATGTAAACTGCGCCTTAGTTGTCCTAGCAAATTTGTATTCAAGTATAGTATATTATACCCAAGGATAGCATGACAGTCACCATCCTAAGACCTTGTGAACATTTCCAAAAACAAGAGCCTTCAGCTTTGTTTTCACGTTAACAGAAGGCAATTAAAAAGCACTTTCTACATCATTTGGAATCTGGATCATCACTCTGTACATGGCCTGTGTGTGAGAATGGAGTGAGAGATAATGATCAGAATGATGATATAAGGACAAAAGAAAAATTTTTGTTGTTGTTATTGCTTTTAATTTAAATTCAAGTTAGTTAACATACAGTGTAGTCCTGGCTTCAGAAGTGGAACCCAATGACTCATCTCTTATATAATACACCCAGTGCTCATCCCAAAAAGTGCCCTCCTTAATGCCCATCATCCATTTAACCCACCACCTCCCATTTTCCTCCCCTCCCTCAACCCTCAGTTTGTTCTCTGTATTTAAGAGCCACTGGGTGGCTCAATCAGTTAAGTGTCCAACTTCAGCTCAAGTCATGATCTCACAGTTCACGAGTTCAAGCCCTGCATCAGGCTATGCACTGGTGATGCAAAGCCTGCTTGAGATTCTCTTTCTCCCTTCTCTCTCTGCCCCTTCCCCACTTGCATTCTTTTTCTCTCCAAAATAAATAAATAAACTTCAAAAAAAGTCTCTATGGTTTGCCTCCTTCTCTGTTTTTATCTTATTTTTCTTTCCCTTCCCCTATGTTCATTGGTTGAGTTTCCCAAATTCCACATATGAGTGAAATCATATGATATCTGTCTTTCTCTGACTGACCTAGAAGTTAGATGCAGAATATCTTTAGGTTTGGAATTGTGAATAATATTAGGCTCCAGGAAGATTTAAATTTGGAATTATGGTTAACACTTGGTCACAGGAGCTCATTTAGTCAATAAATATTGAGCACTTAAAAAATAAAATAAAATTTTAAATTTTAAAAATGTTTTTAAAAAGCACCAACTGTAAGAATCCTGTCCTGATAGTAAGTGGAACATTTATTAAAGTCATTCTAAAAGTAAAATGGTATCAAAACAAACAAAAATAATATCTTATGTGAACATCCCACCCCCAGCCTAAGTAACTTATGAGAGAGAACTGGGATTATTTGTTGTATCTTTATATTAATTTTCTAAAAATGAGTGGGGATGCTAAGAATTTATATTAAGTAGCACCACTGACTTTAATAAATATAGTAATAGTAGAAAACATTTATTATACTTAACACGTATAGGTTCAGTAACTTGCTCAAGATCTTATGGCTGTTAACTGGCAGTATCAGGATCCAACACCACATATTCAGGTTCCAGAGTCTGTTGGATGGCTCAGTTGGTTTAGCATCCAGCTTCAGCTCAGGTCATGATCTCACAGTTCGTGAGTTCAAGCCCCACGTTGGGCTCTGTGCTGACAGCTCAGAGCCTGGAACCTGCTTTGGATTCTGTGTTTCCCTCTCTCTCTGCCCCTCCCCTGCTCTCATTCTCTCTCTCTCTCTCTCTCTCTCTCTCTCTCTCTCTCTCTCTCTCTCTCTCAAAAAAATTAAAAAAAAATAGACATTTAAAAAAAATACACTGTGCTGTTTCTAGAAGAACAGGATAACTCTGAATATCAAGAAATCAAAGTGTTCTAGGGACTCCTCTCGAGTATTCTGAGGCTGGATTCCTATTTTCTTGTAATGAAACCCTACTGATTTTTTTTAAAGTGATCTCTAAGCCCAATGTGGGTTTGAACTCACAGCCCCAAGATCAAGAGTTGCATGCTCTCCCAACTCAGCCAGCCAGGGGCCCCAAGAAAATCCTACTGATATTAAACACGGAGCAGTCAAATAGTCCCTGAAATACTAGGATTAATTCTGAGGATCTCGTGGGAGGACAAGGGTGAAGAGAATAGTCATTTTGGGGGGAACAAGCATTATCTACTGGACTTTTTACCCTTACTTTTGGTATTTCATTAAAAGGTAGAAGCAAAATGGGGCACCTGGGTGGCTCACCTGGTTAAGCATCCAACTCTTGGTCTCAGCTCAGGTCATGATCTCACAGTTTGTGGGTTCAGGCCCCACATCAAGCTCTGTGCTGATAATGTGGAGCCTGCTTGGGATTCTGTCACTCCCTCTCTCTCTCTACCTCTCCCTCACTTGTGCTCTCTCTTTCTGAAAATAAATTAACTTTAAAAAAAGGTAGAAGCAAATTAATATAAGGTAGATATTTAAAAAATAAGTTCATGGGATTTGAATAGACAGCAGCCTAATCTGGTCCAATAGTCTAATACCTAAGGCTGAATTCTATTTAGCCCATATTTCAAGCACACCTGAGAAGTCCACTCTGTATTTTCCTGGGCAATACAAAAGGAGAAATATTTCACAACTGACAAAGTCCCACAGTGGACTAAGATGAGGTCTACAGGATGAGAGCCTTGGTCATGGAGATTTGAAAATCTTGCCTGTTATCCCTTCATATGCTAGCAACCCCTGGAATTTTCCTTTAAGGTAGATGATGGCTAATAAATCTGGATAGAAAGCAATAAACAGAACACCTGTTGACCAAGGCACAATTGTTTAAATGCATCATCTTCTCTTTCTCTTCCCTTCTCAAACTTGGATTCCCATCGTCAACCAGATGAATTCTAAAGACCATGAGAATGATAACATTCTTAACCCTTTCTTTGGGAAGTTTTATGTCATCACATAAACAAACAAGAGAAAAAGTCCCCTTGAGTTTGGTTTTCTTTTTGATAAATGTAACTAAATATGATAAATAATTTTCAAAACTATAGCTGTTACAACTATATTTCTCATTTAAAAATAAAATCTGTGTGTATTTCCCATTGAGAAATTAGCTTAAGGCATAGTTTCAGCTTATATGACTTATAAGTCTTCTAATAAGCTAACACTTTTCAACAGTTCTTGAAGAAATAGTTGAAGAGATTGTGTGCACTCAAAAGGCTCCATATCACATCTTTGTGACATTCTTTAACATACTTTAACTAGTCAGGTAACTAGGAGCCCTGAAGAATCACTCCTTTGCCAGCTGATTCTTTATCAAATAAGATCTCTATCTTATCTCTATTGTGATAAGAAGTAACCACAATAACTTCTTTAAAAGTAGCTAATTGAGGGGCACCTGGAAGTTGGTTGCTCATCTGAGCATAGGTCATGATCCCAGGTCCATGGGATCTAGCCCTGCATCAGGCTCTGTACTGAGCATAGAGCCTGCTTAAGATTCTCTCTCTGACTCCCTCTCTCTCTCTCTCTCTCTTTCTCTCTGTCTCTCTCTCTCTCCCTCTGCCCCTCTCCACCGCTTGCTCTCTCTTGTTCTCTCTCTCTCTCTCAAAATTTTTAAAAAGTGGCTAATTAAGAGGTGCTTGGGTGGCTCAGTCAGTTAAGTGTCCAACTTCAGCTCAGGTTATGATCTCATGGTTCATGGGTTCAAGCCCCATGTTGGGCTCTGTAATGACAGCTCGGAGCCTGGAGCTTGCTTTGGATTCTGTGTCTCACTCTCTCTCTCTGCCCCTCCTCTGTGCGTTCTCTCTCTCTCTCTCTCTCTCTCTCTCTCTCTCTCTCTCAGAAACAAATAAGCGTTAAAAAAAGTTTTTTTAAAAAGTGGCTAATGAAAATTTGTACCTGCTCCCTTCAAAATCATCTGATAGAGGTATCCAAATGTTACAAAACTAAAACCTAAAAGTTTTGTTATTTTTATGGAGAAAAATATCACCACATAGAGATGAAGAAATCCGGTTTGTTTTTTTAAAGGACCTATATTCTTCATTGGCCCCTAACAGGATGTCCTCTATGATAGAAAAGCTATTTGCTGTGCTGTGCTGAAAGACTGGCACAGGACAAAGGCAGGCCAATGCAGAGGACAGGGGTGCAGACAGGCCTGTGGCCTTGCAGGATGACTAAGAGAGCCAAAGCATTGTCAGAAGCAAGATTTTTAGATAATACAAACACATCAAACCAAAGTCGTCCTTGCATTATGTTCAATCAGTAGAGTACAACATGTCCTCATCACTCATTTTCCTTCAACACAGAACACTGTATTTCACTGAGCTATGGACCTGAAGCTATTGTATCATCATCAAAAATGCAAATACAAGTCTGGTGGGTTGGAAAAGGTGCTGTCAACTCTCACAGTTTTCAGAAGAGTTCAGTATAAACAGCACCTAAGAAGACCATCACAAAGGATGTTGGGAAGCCTACCTTATAGCTGAGTTTATTTTTTTGTTTATTGGGAACAAGCATCTTAAGGAATGTTACTAGGACCTTAGAATTTAAATGTGTGCAACAATTACAGCAGTATCACCTTTCCACCTAACTTAGTCCTCTGGTTCTTCTGCAGCACCACGCAGGGAGGAAACTAGCTACAAATTGCCCATAAATCCATAAGCACAAAAATGCCAAGTCTTTAAAGTCTGTTTCTGCTCATAGCATCTACATTTTCAATAGCCACTAGACAAGCAGCTGGACCTTCTATTAAAGTGTAATTTATTTTTAGGGCACCTGGGTAGCTCAGTCGGTTAAGCATCTGACTCTTGATTTCAGCTCAGGTCATGATCTCTGGGCTGACAATGTGGAACCTGCTTGGGATTCTCTCCCCTTCTCTCTCTGACTCGCTCTCTTTTTCTCTCTCTCTCAAATTCTATAAAGAACTTACCAAACTCAGCACCCAAAAAACAAATTATCCAGTGAAGAAATGGGCAGAAGACATGAATAGATGCTTTTCCAAAGTAGACATCCAGATGGCTAACAGACACATGAAAAGATGCTCAACATTACTCATCATCAGGGAAATACAAATCAAAACCACAATGAGATACCACCTCACACCTTACAGAATGGCTAACATTAACAACACAAGAAATAACAGGTGCTGGTGAAGATTTAGAGAAAGGGGAATACTCCCGCACTGTTGGTGGGAATGAACACTGGTGCAGCCACTCTGGAGAACAATACAAAGGTTCCGCAAGAAACTAAAACATAGAACTACCCTACAATCCAGCAATTGCACTACTAGGTATTTACCCAAAGGATACAAAAATACAGATCCAAAGGGATACATGCACCCCAATGTTTATAGCAGCACTATCAATAATAGCAAAACTATGGAGAGAGCCCAAATGTCCATAGACTGATGAACGGATAAAGATGTGGGATAGATAGATAGATAGATAGATAATAGAATATTACTCAAAATCTTAGCTTTTGCAATGACATGGATAGAGCTAGAATGTATTATGCTAAACAAAATAAGTCAATCAGAGAAAGGCAAATACCGTATGATTTAACTCATATGTGGAATTTAAGAAACAAAACCAAAGAACATATGGGAAAGGGAGCAGGAGACAAAAGGGAAACAAACCACAAGAGACTTTTTTTTAATGTTTATTTATTTTTGAGAGAGCACAAGTGGGGGAGGTGCAGACAGAGAGAGGGTAACAGAGGATCCTAAGCAGTCACTGAACAGCAGTGACCCAACATGGGGCTCGAACTCACAAACTGTGGGATCATGACCTGAGCCAAAGTCAGATTCTCAACTGACTGAGCCACCCAGCCACCCCAGAACCACAAGAGACTCCTTTTTTTTAATTTTTTTAATATTAAAAATTTTTTAATTTATTTTATTTTTTAATTTATATTTATTTTTGAGACAGAGAGAGACAGAGCATGAGCAGAGGAGGGGCAGAGAGAGAAGGAGACACAGAATCTGAAGCAGGCTCCAGGCTCTGAGCTGTCAGCACAGAGCCTGATGTGGGGCTCAAACTCATCAACCACAAGATCATGACCTGAGCCAAAGTTGGAAGCTCAACTAACTGAGCCACCCAGGCACCCCCACAAAAGACTGTTAACGATAGAAAACAAACTATGGGTTGATGGAGGGAGGTGGGTGGGAGATGGGCTAGATGGATGATGGGTAATAAGGAGGGCACTTGTTATGATGAGCACTGGATGCTGTATAAAGTGATGAATCACTGAATTCTATTCCCAAAGCCAATATTTCACTGTATGTTAACTAAAATTTAAATTTAAAATAAAGGAAAAAAATAAAATAAAAAAACAAGCTCACTAAAAAATGACACTGAGAGAAAGAAAGCACTTATCTGAAATTATCTTCCTTTAAACTCAGGTAGAGAATTAAGAACACTTCCAATTCAAAGTTTTGAGCACAAAATCCAGGTATGCCCTGCCATGCACTTGCTGTTTTGATTGAAGATGAACTTAGAAGTCAGTGGAAAGAATCCACCATCTAACAGAATAGCAAACCACAAAATGGTTGTCTCCTGTGAAGAAGCCAGTAACTTTGTATTTGATGTTTCCACTTTGGCTCATTTCCAACTGCTAGGCATTTGGATTCCTAAAATTTTCTTCAGCACTTATTAACTAATTATTTGTTGGTCAAAGGGGCTGGAACTGTTTCTCCACACATAAACTGGTCTTGGTCATCAATGACTTTTATAATGAGAGAACAACTAAAACACATTGCCACATCTTTCCCAGTCTCCAAATCTTTCTCGTTGATGGAGAAGTCATCTCCACACAAGCAGGGGTAGAAAAACATCACTGAGTCTTCATCTTACTGGAAGTCCTCAATGTCCACCCCATTGTGAAAACCACCATTGTCACTGGGGCCACAAAAGGCCATCACTCCAGCTACCCCCGCCACCTGACACTGTCCAGCCAGTATAACCTCATGGGCACTGGCCAAGCCAGGTGTAATCACCAGAGGAACTCTAAAGTATAACTTTAAATAGAGTAATGAATCACTGAATAGATGAGGAAACTATGAATTACTCAATTATCCTCTTATTGTTTAAGTCTTGAAAAAAATATTTCCCTAAGCTACAAATATTACAAGAAAGATTTCAGTTTGTTTACAAACTTATACATAAAGTAAAACACACCTGGCTTTTCATCTTTCTGGCTCCAAAGCCAAAAGAAGTAAGATAAGAACAACTAAGATAACATCGTGGCTTAAAAGTATGTATTTTCAAAGATAGCAAAGTAAGTCACATCTCCCTGAAATTGAAATCGCATATTAATAATTTAGTTCAAGACCATTCTTCTTTTTTCTTATAATGTTGCTAAACCATGTTTTCTCCACCTTTTATTTCAGGTAGTTAATCTTCTGGACACGCAGTCAAATTGACTTTTGTTTGATTTAGCTCACCATTCTATCCTGCCCTCATTCTTTGGAATACTGGTTCTGCCAGCCAGCTGCACATACCTCCCTCCCAGCTTTGGACCATCCTTAGGTGAGCTGTGGATATTCTGATGGGTACATTTTATTTCTGCACTAGGACTGAGTCCCTTGAAACTCTAGAAACAAAATGCAGATATAATAAAAATAAAACCTTACAAAGCGTGACGGTAAAGTAATGCTTAAGTATTGGCAATGTTATTAGAGTATCTGTATAGCTTCTCAAGATTTGTGCTTTGGTTTGTTATAGTCGGGGTTTCTTCCCCAGCTTTAGTATGTAATAAATGACATATAACTTTGTATAAGTTTAAGGTTTACAATGTGATGACTTGATGTACATGTATATTGTGAAATGATCACCATCATAATGTTAGTGAACACAAGATTCGCACTTTCGAATGCATTCATTCTGCATTTATACTTCCAAGTTGTTCAGATTAATGTATATGCCTCGTCTATTGATACTCCAGTGAACCAATGTGGCATTATTAAAAGACAATCTACTCAGTACTGTATATAGTAACTATGAACCCTAATACTATGTAAATGAAAAATTAATAAACAACAAACAAGATCCTTGTTAGAGCCCAGCCTCAGTGGTAACAAAGGCTGTTAACATTTGGATTCAACTCAAGAGGTGAAGCCAGACCACTGGTTATGACCTTACAGACATCAGGCATGAGATATTGCACATTTAACAAGGAGATGGGCTTAGGGGGACCCAGCTAATGGAGGATTTAAGAGAAGGTCATCACAAGAGACTCTTAAAGAGATGAAAGCTGCAGTGTAAAATCAGGCAGGAATCAGAGCTGAAGGCTGAGCAGGTAATCAAAGCAAGAACAAGACAGAATGTGCGAGCCATCCTGAATTCCTATGATATAAACAACCAGCTGTTAGGGAACTTAATCCATCAAAACTAATTAAGGAAAACAGCAGAACATTTTTAGGTTGCTAGCTCTTTAGGAGCCCACACGTGCCAATAATTTACCTGAAATGGGTAGACCTGATCTCATGCTGGAAGTGACCCTACAGGAGCCCTGGACAGGGAATTCCGAAGAGTCTAAAAGTCCCACCATGTGCCAGCTGCAGGTAGGCAGCAAGCCCACCTGGTACAAACATATTCACTAAGGCCATACCTTCAACTGAGTGATTCCTGACACATAAATAATTTTAAGTTAAAAAGAAAAAAATAATAAGGTGACATTAATTTTAATAATATTTTTATTTAACTATATATTTGCAAAGCATCATTTAAACAACTAATCAATATTAAAAAAATAGTGAGATATTTTACTCTGTTTTTCATACTAAGTCTTAAAATCCTGGGTGCATTTGCACTTACAGCCTGTATCATCTGGCCTAGTCATGTCTCCAGTGCTTAATAGCTGCCTGTGGTTAGTAGCTACCACAATGGACAGGGAACAACTGAACTAACACTCAAATATGTCTGTTACAGCCTTCAACTGATATGTGAAGGAAAAAAAAATAATGGCCACTCCCATTTGTAAATCACATCACAATCTAAGAAATGTTTTAATATTTTATCTCCTAGAATCCAACACAATAACCTATGGGGTTGGTATGACAAATATTATTACCATCTCTGGCTGGCAGATCAGAGAATTTAATAACTTAAGATCTTTATAAGATTACGATCCTAGTAATAAACTTGAACCCAAGTCTTCTGTCCAGAAATTAGGTTACCCCAGAGAGATTAAATGAATCGCCAAAGGCTAGCCACTGTGTCAGTTGCAGAATATGAAATAAAATCTGGGCCATTTTAATGAGAAAGAATGAAATATGGCCCTTTGTAGCAACGTGGATGGAACTGGAGAGTGTGATGCTAAGTGAAATAAGCCATACAGAGAAAGACAGATACCATATGTTTTCACTCTTATGTGGATCCTGAGAAACTTAACAGAAACCCATGGGGGAGGGGAAGAAAAAAAAAAGAAGAGGTTAGAGTGGGAGAGAGCCAAAGCATAAGAGACTCTTAAAAACTGAGAACAAACTGAGGGTTGATGGGGGGTGGGAGGGAGATAGATAAATAAATAAATAAATAAATAAATAAATAAATAAATAAATAAATTTTTTTTAAATAAAAATTTATATAATAAACTCAAAAAAAAAAATCTGGGCCATTTTACTCCCAAACCAATGCTCTCATTACACAGCAACATTGCAGAGGTCCTCGTACTTATATACACAATTCTCAAGACTCCATCACTAGTCATACTAATAACCCCTAGGCTATTCTTACTTGAACTACTATTTAGGGCCTATTCAATAGAGTGATATAATTCTTCAGCCCTCTCTCTTTATATGTCACAGGAGTGTTTTAATGGAGTCTTAGTTTTTTTATGGCAAGAATAGGAACCTGTAATTTGTAGAAGCATTTGCAACAAATTGCTAAAGGTATCCTTTTAAATAGTGAAATGCACAAGATTAAGCTTAATGTGATCCCATTTTTGTAAAACAATGACCAAATATCTTTCTATAGCTATATATTTAAATACATATAAAAAATGTATTTATGTCTTTATACTTACAATAGTGTACAGAAGAAAAATTCAGGAGAAAAACAAAGCAGATGGTTATTTGGGGGCTGGGAGAACTATAGTAATAGGTAAAGACAAGTAGGGAAGGGAGAAGCAAATAAAAAATAACAAAGGGAAAAAACTGCATCTACAATATGACTCTATTTATAAAATAGTAAGCTTGTGCATGTATATACTAAATGTACATATATGTTTTTGTGTATATATACACACACATATGTGCATATAATTGTATATATTTTTGTGTTATTACATATACACAGGTATATATGTTTTTAAATGATCTCTTTACAGTCATGTCATGTGAATAGTTTGGAGCTGAAATCTAGGCACCAGCATGATCAATTACCTTTTTAAAATTTTAAGCACGGACACTAGACAATTTGCTCAGATTTCAGGAATGTAAGTTTTTAATACTTTCCACATAGTTCAATGATTACTCTGAAAGACAGACTCCATAGACTGAAATGTTAATCAGGAGAAACTACTTACTGACCCCTTACTATGTGCCAGGTACGGGCACTAGGCACACAGCAATGAACAAGACAAAGGCTCTATGCTCAAAGAGTTCATATTTTTTTTTTAATTTTTTTTTCAACGTTTATTTATTTTTGGGACAGAGAGAGACAGAGCATGAACGGGGGAGGGGCAGAGAGAGAGGGAGACACAGAATCGGAAACAGGCTCCAGGCTCTGAGCCATCAGCCCAGAGCCCGACGCGGGGCTCGAACTCACGGACCGCGAGATCGTGACCTGGCTGAAGTCGGACGCTTAACCGACTGCGCCACCCAGGCGCCCCCAAAGAGTTCATATTTTAACGTGGGGAAGTGGACAATAAACATAGACATGTGAGTTGTGCTAATTTCAGGAACTTTTAGGTGCACTGAGTAAGACATAGTGACAATTTGGTCTAAGTCTGAAAAATGATAGGCTGTGGTCAGATTCAGGATATAATCTGGAAATATGGGCAACTGGACTTGCTGGTGGATTCAACAGGGACAATGAGTGAAAGAGGATTCAACAACAATTTCCACAATTTTGGCCTGAACAACCACTGGATGGATGACAGTACCATTTGCTGATATGTGGAAGGATTGAGAGAGAATAGATTTTTATTTCTTTTTGAGAAAACTAGGAGTTTTGACCACGTTAGATTAGAAAAGTCTAAAAGACACCCAAGTGAAAATGTTAAGTAAGCAGTCAGAGTATACTTCTGATGCTCAGGACAGAGTTTAGGGTGGAGCTAAAAATTTGGGAGCCATCAGCACAGAGATGGTATTTAAAGCCATGGGACTAAACAGGCTCTCCTCGGGAAAGTGTAACTAGAAAAGATTACGGAGCTGAAAAACAACTCTGGGGCAATCCAACATTTAGAGATGTGCTAAAGACAGGGAGCTGGAAAACCTAAGAATGATTTGAAGAAGCAAACTGATCAAGAACACAAGTCAAGAGCAACAGAGGAGGAAAGGCAGAATATGTGGCTAACAATACAAGCGGGTGGTAGAAACATGAAGCATTTCTTGTTGGTGGCATCTCTTT
Organism: Felis catus; assembly: GCF_018350175.1. Classification (NCBI taxonomy): domain Eukaryota; kingdom Metazoa; phylum Chordata; class Mammalia; order Carnivora; family Felidae; genus Felis; species Felis catus. Next base: position 135,279,412 of record NC_058371.1, read on the forward strand.
TCTCTAGGAAATACAAAGCCAAGTTATCAGTTGAAAGTAAGAAAGAATAAGTAGTGTCTTGAAACTGAAGGGTTAAAGAGAAGATATGAAAGAGTCATCTAGGGAGGCTAAAGGTGAATTTACTGGAAAAGTGAAATAGAATTTTCTGAGTGTCTGATGATTTTGAGATCTGGGGTCCTAAACCTGAGGCAAGGCCTGTGAGCAGCATAGTGTAATTATTATCCGGCACCATTCACCTGCTCTGGTGTAGGGCCAGGATACACAGATAACTGGGGCTAGGAGGGACTCACGTTTGCTTAGGTGCATACAATGGAGGAGAAGGGGGTCAAGAGAGTTAAAGATGTTACTGAGGGAATGGCTATAGAGCCAAAACACGGAATCTAATTTGGAAAAAAAGGGGAGGGAGGACATTAACAGGTTTAAAACAGCAAAATGTGGAACAATTGATAGGAAGTCTTTAAAATGTAGCACTATTGGGGTGCCTGGGTGGCGCAGTCGGTTAAGCGTCCGACTTCAGCCAGGTCACGATCTCGCGGTCCGTGAGTTCGAGCCCCGCGTCAGGCTCTGGGCTGATGGCTCAGAGCCTGGAGCCTGTTTCCGATTCTGTGTCTCCCTCTCTCTCTGCCCCTCCCCCGTTCATGCTCTGTCTCTCTCTGTTCCAAAAATAAATAAACGTTGAAAAAAAATTAAAAAAAAAAAAAGATGTAGCACTATCAAGTGGATATAGGGTAAGAGGTAGTGGTCAGCAGGCTGGGAGGCAAAGTCAAAGAGGAAAATGAGACGTGGGAGGTGGTGCAGTCACCAGTGATACCAGCTTCAGATATAAGTAAATATACAAGTCAGGAAAATGGAGAGGAGGAAGAGATTCCTGAAGCAGCTGAGAGCAGAACTCAGCAACAAGAGAAGAATGAGCCACAATCACAGTCACCCAGGAGCCAGTAGTGAGAGGAGGCACCTGAGAGGAGGGTAGATGGCACCACAAGGTGAAGTAATGGTAACATCTGAAGTTGGGAACTAAAGAACTAGGTATTTAAAGAGACAAAAAGAGATTTGTAGGCAATGAATAAAAATAAGAAGCCATCTATTCACCTCCAAGCCCTGAAGTGCACACGGAGCACGAGAAAAAACATAGCTACTTCTGGAGGGACTGCAGAGGGACTGGTAACAGTAAAAGCTGGTGTCACTTGAACAAGAATGTCATAGGAACAATCAGACAAGGGGCGGAGGTGTTGAGCCACTTACAGGTGACAGACCCTAGGCTCCCGAAGACAGAGTGGAAGAGTCTGGACAGGGTAAGGCAGAAGAGAGCATCAGACCAGAGTATGCTCTGAGCAATGAGAGGAGAATTGTTTTTGAAATAATGGATAATCTGGAAGGTCTCATCATGTAATGGCAAAACTTAAGGTAAGCAGGGATGTGAGGTTTGTGGGAACTGGCCCTGAGAATGTTGGCCCCCTCAGCTCATGACCATGGGAAGTGACATTGGAGAGAACTCAGTGGTTCCTGCCTGCAGCTGGAGAGTTCCAAGTAATGTCCTCAGGACTGGCAGTCCTTTTATATATAAATGTTTTTTCCCCTCATCAAAGGGACAAAGAACTAGGCTGAATATTAAACAAGGCAAAAACCTAGGATGTGAAAGCAGAAATAGAAGTAGGAAAGTACTTAGGGACAGATTCCATAGCACTATAGGTTTCTAAAAGTACAAATTGATGTAATTTGCAACTGTGAACACTGCCACCAACAAAAACAACAACTAAAAAAAGAACAAGATGTCCTAAAGCACAAGGCTTCTCTCCTCCAACAGGAGTTCTGGGAGGAAACTGGGCTGGAAGGTGAATAAATCATGTACTTTCTCTGCCTGTATCAGTTATGACACTTTTGCTGCTAATTTCCTGGACATTGATTACTGCCTATATCCAAAATCTTTAAATTCTCAAGTGTAAAAATAAATATCAAAAAAATTGTTGAATTTTGGGAGGAGGCAAAAAATAAAATACAGTAAGTGACCAAAAAAAGAAAAACAAACAGAAAGATATGGTATACATATTTTGATTAAGCAAATAATTTCCTTTAATAAAAAGTTAAATTGACAGTGGTCAGTCTTGTGTATTTTAAATGATGTAACGTGAGCTCCTATATTTATGTAGAACAAATTAGTTTTCCAAACATAAAGGTCACTCATTTCAATAGTTGGATTTTCTGACTTTTCCCAATTATCAGAGCAATGCATGCGGAAAATGAGAAATAATAAAGTCCCATTATGGTAATGTTACAATGTATCACAGGAAAAGCAAGAAAGAAATCTCTTGGGAAAGTCAATAAATAGGCAGCTTAATTCAATATTACAGTTGTGTTATTATATAGGCAATATTTTTTTAATTTGGAACTGGGAAAATATCTCTAAAGACAGTTTATTTTCTAAAGATGATTTTACTTAACAATTGCCAAATAATTGAATTTACAGTGATACATGCTCATCCAAATGTTCTTAAAGGTGGAGAAGCCCACCATCTGCCCTGTACACCATTTGGAATCAGAATGACTATTTGGGAACCATAATGACCAAAGGCTTCCAGCCACATGCTGCCAGGCTCTGCTCCTCATGCCTGTTGTTAAGAGGCAGACTGTTGACTCTAGAATTCCTCTATGAGTCATAAAAGGACCTGATATGCTTAATGTAATCAATCGTTTGGGAGGATACTCACAATGTAGCACACATATACACCAAGCTTTTCATATAAACAGCTCTAAAGGAAATTTATTGAAAATATATGTCAATATTTAGTGCTAGGAATATTATTCTATTATATTAGAGCATTAAACTAAACATGTTTCTCATAAGCCAAGTTTACTACAGCTCAGGAAATATCCAATTTCAAAAAGCCATTGGCCACATGTTATGTGAAACAAACTGGTGTAGATTCCTTGTTTAAAAATTCAGGGAATTATAATCTTCTAAAGGAGACAGATAAAATCCAAGTAGTTGTGAAATCATGTGATTGCAACAGACTGGGCATTCTGTAACCATATATTAACTGGTATTCAGTGGGTCAATTTTATTGCTGGGTTAGAAAAACTGAATGGAATGATGAATGTGACTCTACTGTTGAAAGAGCAGAATTTCGTTCAATCTATGGGAAGTAGAGGGTATCTGAAGTTTACATCCTCAAAGTACCTAAGTAAAATTAGGACTCCTATGAATAAGACTTGGATTTAAAAAGCCAATCACTATCACTCTCCACCCAGCAGCAGTCAAACATTAGCTGAATCTACCTGTGTCTACTGTTCCTTCCCTCTCAATGACCGCATGTGGCCAACAAGTCCACAAATCCCAAATTTGCATCATCTCCTGGGTCCAGTGCCTACCGCTGTTTATTTGAATCAAGCTCTCAGTATCCCAGCTCCAAATTCCAGGCTTAACTTGGCTCAGATGTCCATCCATGGTCCAGTCAGCCATAGTGTCATGTGATACATAAGGCTACCCCTGCCACAGATTACAGGAAAGCAGATTCCCTAATGAAAAGAGTGTGTAGGGAAGAGATGATTGGCATCTCTACCACAAAGGCATTTATTCTTCACTGTCCCCATGTCCTAGTCTTGCCCTTGTACAGCTCCCAGCACACCACAGAATTTGTCAATGATTAGCTCAGGGGTGAACACAGTGGTAGCAATCAACCTTGGTATTGCCTTGGGAGCATAAGTAATAAAATGCCTCCATCATAAGATTGTACATTAATTAGGATGTGTGAGGTCACAGAAGGCTCTTTTTTACACTCTTGCTAGTGATATGAAATTCTTACCATACCCTCTATAATTATCTCAATGAGAAATCCCACATTATCAAGTCAGTCTTCTTAAAAGCAAAAAAAGAAAAAAAAGTAAAAGCTTTGCTACAAGCAGAAGAAATTACAGTTATTACCTACATGCAAATAAAAACAAATAGATGTGCATTAGTTAATGAGTGACTTCCTATATTATTTAGTTCTGAATATTTCTGTTCAACCACCTGAGGTCAAATTTTCTTCCTATCATTCTGAAGTCCGAATTTTCTCAAGACGCTGAATACTTCTGCATCTGATCCAAGCTGACTTTCCCTTTACTGTCCCTCTTGATCTCTGTTGTTTTTGACAATTCTAACTGTAGTCTTTTCTGATTTTCAGGTCCTCCTACAGATCCCTGAGTTCTCCTTGAGCCGCTATTCCTAGGGTCCAGAGCCATCTCCCTCTACTGTATAAACCAATCAGCTTGTTCCCTTATTTAATATAGCTCCTATTCACTGGTGGCCATAAACACTTTATTACCAACAGTAATGCTGAGAGTAATTAAGCGCCTGATTACTGGTCCAGATAGTAATTACAACAGGGAAAATTCAAATTTTGTCTTTAATTTATTGGTACCTAGTGTTATCAGGCCAACATCACCATAAAAGGCTCCAAAAGTATTTTGTTATAACAAATGTGAGCATCCTATTCCACTCTTCTTCTTAAACATTCAAGCCACAAATTCTTTGAACTGTTGGACCAAATGAGAGAATAAGAAGACAAAAAAATTTTTTTCTAAATAAAGACAATTCATGAAAAAACATCTGAGAATAAATAATAGGGTATGGTATCAAGAAACGGCAACTAAGAAAATAAGTTACTTATTTAGCAATGCAATATATTTATTTAGCAATATAATAGCAATGCTATTATATTCAGCACATGATTCCAATAATCATGATTTAAAGCTGAACAGAGTCCATTTATTCATAAATACCAATTATAAATGCCTACCTTATTCAGATGCTATGCAGGACAAATCAAAATTAAAATCATATCCCTTGGGAACTTTAGAGTCTAACTGAGACTTGAATGCATAAACAGAAATTATCACTCACAACTTTTTCGTGCTGAATATATTCTATCACATTTTAACCAGGTAGAGGCATTATGTCTTTTCCTACCCACTTGACTGATAGCCTAGCTGAACACAGAGTTCCAGATTGGAAATCATTTCAATCAGAATTTTGAATATGTCATTCCATTATTTTCTGGTATTCAGGGTTGCTCATCTGAAATTGAGTACAATTTTTGAAAACTGGTCAATTTTCTTCATCCTCAGAGACTTTGGGAGTTTCTCTTTGCCAATTTTCTGGAATTTCATGATGATGTACCAAAGTGTGGATCCTTTTCTCATCTGTCCTATTTTCTCCCAGTGGTCCCTATCAGTCTGGCAGTCCATAGCCTCTAGCCTGTTATTTGATAATTCTCCCCAATTTTTATTCCCCTCTGTTTTCTCTGTTATCTCTGCTTGTTCTAGCACCTGGATAGGGGACCCCTTGAACTTATTTTTTAACTTTCTTATAATTTCTCAAATGTTTCATCTCTTTGGTTGTTTTATTCACAAATTTTCCTCAAATATATCTTTCAAAGATTCTATTTAATATTTAATTTCTGGCCCCATAGTTTTCATTTCTTTGTTTACTCAATGTGATCCAATAGTTTTTATTTCTAAGAATTCTAGTTTATTTGATGTCCTTTTTGTTTCATTTATAAAATATATTTTCTCATCACTTAGGGATATTAATTATAGTTTTCATTATTTTATTTTGCTCTTTACATTTTTTATCTACCCTATGTTCTTTATTTCTACATATTTGATTTGGCATCTAAAAATTTTTTTTAAGTTTATTCATTTACTTTGAGAGAAGGCAAGCACAAGCAAGAGAGGAGCAGAGAGAAGGAGAGACAGAATCCTAAGCAGGCACCATGCCATCTGTGCACAGCCCGATGCAGGGCTCAAACTCACAAACCGTGAGATCATAACCTGAGCTGAAACCAAGTGTGGGATGCTTAACTGACTATGTCACCCAGGCACCCCTATTTGGTTCGGTTTCTAAAAGAACCTGCCTCGGGGCGCCTGGGTGGCGCAGTCGGTTAAGCGTCCGACTTCAGCCAGGTCACGATCTTGCGGTCTGGGAGTTCGAGCCCCACGTCAGGCTCTGGGCTGATGGCTCAGAGCCTGGAGCCTGTTTCCGATTCTGTGTCTCCCTCTCTCTCTGCCCCTCCCCCATTCATGCTCTGTCTCTCTCTGTCCCAAAAATAAATAACGTTGAAAAAAAATTAAAAAAAAAAAAGATAATTTAAAAGAACCTGCCTCATATGTCTATCGATCCTTGATTGCTGATTTTAACAATGAGGCACTAAAAAACCAAGTAGATGTTGCATGTGTAGATGTGACTTGTTGACTGCTTCACTGACAGTGGATCTGATGGTGTTGTCCCGCTGGGCCCCTAACTGTCCACACCTGTAGAAATTTTCTCTGAGACATAAATCTCAAGAGAGGAATCCTCCAGTTTTTACCTGAGAGCCTGCCAGTATCATCAAGGCTCATTTAAGAGATGAGGTGAAGGGGATTTCATGGCACAGTGTGAAGATTTTAATCTAATATCTTTGTTTTCTGTATGTTTCACCTGCTTTCAGGTATGCCCAAGTCCAGAGTCTGCTTCGTTTAACCTCTCCAGAAATTAACCTCTAGTCTTCTATGGAGAAGGGGCTCAGCAAACTGTGGAAGGGGATCAGAAGATCTAACGGCTTTTATATAGACTTTCAACTGATCCTTACATTTTTGGCCCTGCTTGTACCCCCTCCCTCTTTTCAGAAGTACCTGAAATTCCCAAGCCTAGTTTCTAGGGCTCTGGAGCACATTCAGCTGACCTGGATGTTTCCCTCACTGCTAGCTTGAGTTTCAGATTCCTCATCTTCTAGGTCTGTTACTATTCATGTATCTGGGGAATAAAGATGGCCATAATTATTTTGGCCCATTTGTTCTATTGAAACTACTACTTTGACTAATAAAATATGGCAGAAATGGAGCTGTGCGAGTTGTCAGACCCAGGCCCTAAGAGAGTGACAGCCTACGGATCCTGTCTCTTGGACACTCATTTAGATGGCCTGAACTACCGGGAAACAATCGAACCATGCTGTAGGACAGACGACATTGGAAGGCCCTGAGACTGCATAGAGAGAGAAAGAGATCCACCTAAAGCCCAGACTCCAGCTCCCTCTGCTCAAGTGCATGAATAAAGCAATCCTGGATACTCCAAATCAGTCCAACTGCAGAGAAATACCCCTCAGGAATCACAGTCAATACCATATGAAATATTAGAATCACCCAACTGAATCCTGCCCAAATTTTTGACCATAAAAATTGTAGAGTATGATATAATATTTGTTTTAATCCATTAACTTTTGAGATAGTTAATTATGTGCCCATAAATTACCAGAGCAATCTGTTTTCCGCATCCAAATTATGTTGTATTTTTCCCCTCTCCTCGTCTCTTTGCCCTTGGGACTTATAACTTTTTTTTTTAATCTTTATGCTGTCATTTTAGGGAGCTTTCAGTGGCGGTGGTAGAGAATGCATATATGCTGTCCACCATGCTTAATGAGAAGCCACCTCAGTTACTCTTTAATCTCTTTTATATTCCGAAGTATGATTTATTTTTTTTGTATATTTCATTGTTAGGTTTTTGTTGGATTTTCAAAACATAAATGGAAAAATTCTGATGGCATCAGCTATCTCTTCCATTAATTACACTTCCACAAACCAAAGTCATTCTGATAAAACAATTACATTCCTTCTGGTCTACCAACACATTTGCGATATTAAGATTGAGCCATATTTCTAACAAAGTTTAGCATTCATTATTCTGCCCAGAAAAGTCAATGACAGATAACAGCAATGAATTTAATGCCACATGTCAACTCATTTTACAGAGCTAAAGAGTCTGTCCTTTTTTAAAATCTAGTTAAGGAAATGTCTACTCTCATCTTTTAGCCCTATTCCTGACAGGATCCATCAGTACTTGGTAAAAACTGGATCAAATTAATGCTTTCTGGCTTGCATTAGCAGCCAGCAAGGTCATTCATTAGTGTGTGAAATACACCCAGAATTTCAAAAAGATAGAGGTGTCATTTGAGAAAAGAACACACTAGTGCTTCATCCCAATCACTCCTATACCACAACCCAAGTTGTAACACATGATCCTTTTCAGGAACATGGCATTACGTAAGAGTATAACCAATAACAGGTGTTCTGATGTTTCCTTAGAAGTCAGCATGCTACTGACATATAGCTAAACAGCAATTACAGTGATTTAGGGATTTAGAGGAGTTGATGACTGCTGCTACCATAAGCTTGATTATAACAGAGAATTAGGGATTGGGGAAAGAGGAAAGAAGGGTAACCCTAGATATGTCTGTATTTCCAAGTGGGTGCTCAGTAGACATTAGTTTCCCGATCCTTTCTTTTGTCCTTCTGTGGAACTACCCAATGAACACAGTATATGGGGCCAATTCAGGAGAAGGAGAACAGGGATTCTGGAGAATGGGCTGTACAATGTGCTGTGGTCCAGTGCTTCTCAGATTAATGTGCATACAAATCACCTAGGATGCTCTTAAAATGCAGGTTCTGACTCAGTAGGTCTCACTAGTACTGAGGTTCTGCATTACTAACAAGATCCAAAGTTATGCCAAGGTTTCTGGCCCACAGAACTCACTTTGAGAAGTGAGAATATAGTCAGATTTTATATATCTCTCTTCTCTCATTAAATTTCAGCTCTTATCCTCCCAGCATACCAACAAAATTCAGAAAATATTTTACCAAAGGTTTAGGACAAAAGAGCACAGCATAGCAACTTAAAAATTAGGCCTATATGTATCCCTAAATACCTCATTCTTTTAATATGCTTTTTTGAGCTTTATAAATAAATGTTATAATCTTCTGAGACTCACTTTTTTTCATCATGTTTACCAAATTTATCCATACAGCTGCCACTTACAACAATAATGATAAAGTTCTGATTCTTAGCTCAGCGGTGTGTTCACAAGTGTTCATTACATCACTGTGTGTAAAATTAAACATCACTGTGTATTCTTTTATATGTTTCAAGTACTATATTCTAAAAACATTTCAAATAAATATTTCACACCTTCTTTCTTAAAGTTCCTACAGCCATTAACACCACCAGCAGTGTCTTCTGATCATCCACTCCATGGAGCCCAATCAAAGACCAATCACTTGGTTCCAATCCCCCTCCCTCTCATCTTTCATTTGTTTTCCTCTAATTGAAGCTCTTAACTCTTCAATCCCTATTACTGATTTTTCTTCATGTATTATTCAACATTAACTTGTGACAGCTGCAATGTCTCAGCAGTTTTATTCAATAATACAATATTTTTGCTCATATAAAATCCAGAGCTAAAGTTCCTGGCCATGACATCTTCTGGGCCACTCTTGCAGGTACTCAACCTCAGGACTCATTATATTTCCATAGTTCTACCATATTAAAAGCTCTCCCTTCCAGCTGTGTGGTTAGGAAGGAAGAACAAGGAAGACTGCACAAGGGCTGGTTATGGCCTCAAAGTGGCATATATATCACTTCCACTCGCCTTCCATTAGAAGGACTTAATGACACAGTCCACCTGGACACAAAGGGATACTGGGGAAAATATGTCTTCTTGTGCTCCCAGGAGAAAAATAAAATAGTTTTGTAAACAAAGAAAAAATAACTTACCCATTCTCCCTTCCACCATACACAGCCCTTAAAAATTAAATTATTGGGGCACCCGAGTGGCTCAGTCGGTTGAGCATCCAACTCCGGCTCAGGTCATGATCTCACAGTTTGTGAGTTTGAGCCCCGTGTCGAGCTCTGTGCTGACAGCTCAGAACCTGAAGCCTGTTTCATATCCTGTGTCTCCCTCTCTCTCTGCCCCTCCCCCACTTGCACTTGGTCTCTCTCTGTCTCTCAAAAATAAATAAACTTTTTAAAAAATTAAATTCTCAATAATGTTCATGAAATGAATTGGCATGGGTAGTTACCTGTGAAGAGGGATATAATCTGACTGCATACACCTGGCTTCTTGAGTAACTGCTGAATATTTTGAAACTCAATTTTCCTATATTGGTTTAAAAAATGTTCCTATATAATTGAAAGTCAATACACTGTTCATTGATAATTGTATTACCTTTGGGTAATACAAAAAGTAAATTATAGTCCCTGTTCCCTGAAGGCTTATAATCCAGTTAGGAAAAAAAGATACTAGCTGTGCAATAATATAGAATTTAAATATCAACTTTAAAATAACACACATATGTGGAATTTAAGAAACAAAACAAATGAACACAGGGGAAGGGAAGGAAAAATAGGAAAGAAACAGCAAGGGAGGCAAACCATAAGAGAGTCTTAAATACATAGAACAAACTGAGAGTTGCTGAAGGGATGTTGGGTAGGAGGGATGGGCCAAATAGGCGATGGGCATTGAGGAGGGCCCTTGTTGGGATGCACACTGGGTGTTATACGTAAGTGATGATTTACTCAGTTCTACTCCAGAAACCAATACTACACTGTATGTTTACACTAATTTGAATTTAAATAAAGAAAAAAATGGAAAACATCCCAAGGTACTCTTTCCTAAACAAATCAGTTAGGAAAGTAAAAAACAAACAAATAAAATAACACTAGACCAATTGCCAAATGATTGTTGTGAATCCTATAGAATATAAATTTTTTTTAAGAAAGTAGTAATTATGGCTGTGGAAATATGGAACCATTTGAAAATATTAATAGATGACTGATTCATTGATTGATTGATATAGATAATAGATAATTAGATGATAGATGATAGATGGATAGATAGATAGATAGATAGATAGATAGATAGATAGATAGATGGATAGAATAGGTCCTTTTCTCTAAGAGGTACAAGATATGCTTGTGATGCACAGAAAAGTACACATAGACAGAATTGAGCACACTTTAATTTTACTAGCTTGACCTATGCTGCAATAGGCCCATTTATCCTATGGCTCAGTTCCTAGTATAGTTTATGCCTCCGTAAAAATAAGGTACTATAATGTTCTACTCTAACTATTATGCTTCCATTTTCTATTAAAAATTCCCTTGGTAATAAGGAAACAGGCAGGTTCATTTATCCCACAGGGCCTATAAATTCAGCAAACAACATCCTGTATTGCCCTTAAAATTAATCACATCCCAGAGTGCCTCAAAATGAACTTTAGCAAATAATGCAACTGTGATAAAATTTGCATATCAGATTTACAATGTATTCAAAGCTTCTATTTCCTCCCATCTCAGCACTTCTTTTCTAAATGAAATTGTACATATCCGGTAAGAGCAAAGGTGAAGTGCACTGCAAGAAATGTCAACCTTACTAAAAGAAACAGATATGTGACGTGTGGTCTGGGACCACGGTGACAATATGTACACAGATGGTAAATCTGCATTCAGATTCGCAGTTGTGGTTTGGGGCAGGATACATAGGTTACCTAGCAAGATAAGATTTTTCTCTTGCTGGCAATTTCATAACAGGAAGTAGAGCCATTTAGAATTATTAAAGGGAAAAGTTGTGGCTCACATTAATTAGCATGTGACATATATTGAGCGTTTCAAAAAGATAGAGGTGCCATTTGAGAAGGGAACACACTAGTGTTTCATCCCAATCACTCCTGCACCCCAATCCCAGTTGTAAAACATGATCCTATTCAGCAGCATGGGAGTTGTAACCAATAGCAAGTGCTCCAAGTGATATTTTCCTAGAAGTCAGCATGCTACAGACATATGGCCAAATAGCATACAGAGACTTAGGTATTTATATGAGGCATATAAATTCATTTATATGAATTCTAAGACATCAGGACTAGTCAAAGGAAAAACCCAAAGTGATTCCCACCCTAAATGTTCATTGACCTTTCCTACCCCCATGACAAACTTTCTCTCCTGCCCCTATTACAAACACCTGGTAGCCTCCAGCTCTCTTCTTCCACCAAAAATGTTATTTTAGAAAGAAATCTGCCAACATCAAGTTATCTGTCTGTACCCTCATGCTGTGCTTCTCAAATGAGAAGCATGGACAACGTGGAGCAAGTGCTAGGGAGCAGTTAGCCAGCAGACACATGAAGTCACAGGGTAAAACTGGGGCCACACATTGCGAAAGTCAACTTGATTCAAGGTAGAAGACTTTTCTATCGTAGGATCAAATGTACATTTAAATTAATTCTAAAGAGAAACTCTCCGTTGGTGGCAGATTGGCTTCCTAATCTATACCACTGTTATGGATCTAGGTCCAGACATACATATTCGCCTTCTTCTGTCCTTATGGATAATTAAGAGGAAAATTTTGAGAAGCATTGTCTTTACACTTGTACTATGTTTGGATCTACTTTACTTTTCAATGCAGTCTTGTTACTTTCCAATGATTCAGGAAGTATATCTGTAGAGGAAACTCTCTTAGCCATAAAGCAAAGCTTCTCACCTTTTTCTGTATGAAAACACCTGGGGATAAGACACACACTGATGAGCAACACAGAGGGTGATCCTCAGCAGAGTATTAGAATCTTGGCAAAACATTGATTCTGATAATTCCCTCAGGAGGAGTTATTCTATTACCTCATCCCATACTTCTACCTACTCATTTAGCCAATAAACATTTATTTAAGGTCAATTCTCTGTAAGTCACATGCTATGCCATCATTTAGAAACTTACATATATTTGAGGCTGGAGATAAGGAAGGCAGTGAACAGTTTATTGTAACATAATGCAAAAATTAGAATCCATAGACCTTTGAAATGGCAGTAAATGTGTCTAAAAATCAAGAGAATAAGAAAACAATAGCTAAAGCAGATCTAGGGATGATTCAGATTTTGAAGTTAGCAGAGAGGTTCCCTTACAATCTTCAACATTGCCTCTCCTCATCTTAACTCAGTCATGAACAACTCCAGGAGACCAGGAAGTACAGCAACAAGGATTCAGACACCAGCACACAACACAGAGCAGAATATGCATGAGGAGGAATCTGGGGACAGATTGTCACAGGACTGGCACAGAAATCATTTAGAATAAGGACTGCAGAGAAAGCACTAGGTTTGGCAAGTATAAAGTCAATGATGACCAATCTTTGAGATAACTAAGAAGTACTTAGGAAGATTTTTGTGGGTAGGAAAAGAGAGAGTAAAGCATACAATCCTGGAGTAGATTTAAGAACACAAATTAAAAAAGACTGACATCGGAAGGGCGCCTGGCTAGGGCATGTGACTCTTGATCTCAGATTCATAAGCTCAAGCCCCACATTGGGTGTAGGGCTTACTTTAATAAATAGATAGATAGATAGATAGATAGATAGATAGATAGATAGATAGATAGGTAGATAGATAAAAGAATAATCTTGGGTGACAAGGATAAAATCTGTAACCTTCTATTTAAATGCGCAAAAAAAAACTTTAATGTAAATTTATTTTTATAACTAAATTTATTCTGTTTCCAGCCCTCATTCCTGTACAGTAGCAAAATAAAACAAAAACTCTCATATGTGCATTTAAGGTATCTCAGTCTTTTCTTTAATATTAATTAAGGGGGTGCCTGGGTGGCTCAGTCAGTTAAGCATCCAACCCTTGATTTCTGCTCAGATCATGATCTCATGGGTTCATGGGTTTGAGCCCCACATGGGGCTTCACAGGCTGACTGTGCACCCTGCTTGGGATTCCCTCTCTCTCCTTTTCTCTCTCCCCCTCCCGTGAACTAACTAACTAACCAATAACTAACTCTTTCTCTCTGTCTCTCTCTCTCCCTTCCTCCCTCTCTCTCAATAAATAACTTTTAAAAAAGATTAATTCAGGATCTTTTAGATTAGTTTTTGCGGGTATAATTTCAGGGATCACTTACTTAGGTTCTCTGCTTTCTGCTTGACCTAAATCTTGGGGCGCTTACTTATCACTGTGGCACCAATGTAAGGGATGTCTGATGTACATTTGACCCTGCTTTTCAAATATTCACACCTTCTTGAATATATCCCTCATTTCACATGATCCCCTATGTCTGCCACACTGGCATCTGCTAAAATATGGCTGGTTTTTTTATAGTACCCCTAGCTTCTCTAGGCCCCTCTGCATCCTCCTTGCCCCAACGAGGACTGTTTTAGGCCCCGGTAGACTTCCTTATCTCCAAGGAAGCCTGATAATGACAGGCTGCACTCTCAGTGTTACACCAAATGTGTCCTCCCACAGGCCTACAGCACTTTCCTCAACCAGGTCTAATATCCCACTGTGACAGTGCCATGTCACTTTGGCACCATGTGGAATGTGAAAAGGGGCTTAACAGTTTCCTGGGATACACCCTGGAAAGGAAGAAACAAGACACTCTTGGTTTATCCCTGCTATCTCTTCCTCTCCCTCTCAACCCACCTAGAAGGTTTTCTACTTTCCACTTTTATCTGGCAACAACTCCAGACAAGTTCAAAATGATCAGATCCTCCTCCCCTCACTGGGGAAATAAAGGAGGAAAGCTACAACAACATAAACTCAATTGCTAAGAAAATGAGAATGTAAAATGGAACTTTTATTGAATATTATTCTTTAACACTTGGAAAGCTTATGTGGTAGGCTATGTTCAGTTCTGCCATGGACCCAAAACATAAAAAATAGAACATAGACATATGTGACTGAGACACAAGCAGGAATGCCTTTATTGGCACTGGTACTCTGTGTCCCCACCCATAGAGTAATTGTTTCAACAGCAGGAAAGGACCTGAAGTTTCTTGCCTTCTCTGAACTAGTGGTTCTTACATTTCCTCATAGGCAGTGCTGTCAACAGGATCTGGGTGGCAGCTCCTTAAGGAACAAGGGGAGGCATCAGGAGCTGCATACATTGGCCTGCATACTTTTCTAGTGGACACAATTTACACAATTGTTTGCTAGGCAACCAAAGTGAAAGTAACCTTGAGCCATCTCCAGTTCATCATTCCAGTGAGTCTTAAACCGATACCAACTTCCATAGCCTTGCCTAGCTCAACGTCCCCCTCCACTGACCTTCTGTTATCCCATCTTCACCTTGCCCTTAGCTTTTTTCTCCTTATAACTTTGACTTGTCCAATAAGAACTCTTGGGGCGCCTGGGTGGTGCAGTCGGTTAAGCGTCCGACTTCAGCCAGGTCACGATCTCGCGGTCGGTGAGTTCGAGCCCCGTGTCGGGCTCTGGGCTGATGGCTCGGAGCCTGGAGCCTGTTTCCGATTCTGTGTCTCCCTCTCTCTCTGCCCCTCGCCCATTCATGCTCTGTCTCTCTCTGTCCCAAAAATAAATAAACGTTGAAAAAAAAATTAAAAAAAAAAAAAAAAGAACTCTTTCCCTGAACTCTATCTTGAAATTTCCTTCCTGGCTTGCCCTGATCCCTCTCAGGTCAACTTTTCCCTTGGATATCATCCCACAGGCTCACCTCTCTCCAGTTGCCCTGGCCTCAAAGATGATGCAAGCCACCTTTTTAAAGACATTTGTATCAAAAGAAAAACAATTATGCAATCAACCACCTTACACTAAATTTCAGGAGATCCTGGCCTCAGCATGCTACAAATCAGACTAGGCTTGCAATATTCCATTATTCTACTTGTGTGTAAGACTACTGTAATCAGTTTCCTATGGTTGCTATAATCACAGACTTGACAGCTTAAAGCAATGTAAATTTATTCTCTTACAGTTTGGGAGACTGGAAGTCTGAAATCAGTTTCACTGGGCTAACGTTAAGCTGCTGGCAGTGCTGATTCCTTCTGGAGGCTCTGGGGAGAATTCATGTTATTGTTTTTTCCTAGCTTCTAGAGGCCATCTGCATTGCTTGGCTCAGGACTCCTTCCCTGAATCACTTCAATCTCTTGCTGCCATCATCTTCACAAAGCTCCCTCCAAGTCCCTTTTATGAGGTCTTGTGTAATTACATTTAGGGTCTGCTCAGATAATGCAGGATAATCTTCCCATCTCCAGATCCTTAATTTACTCACTTCTGCAAAGTCCCTTTTGCCATATAAGGTAATAGTCACAGGTTCCAGAGATTAGGGCACAGATATCTTTGGTGGAGCCATTATTTAGCCTACCACAACTATAAATACATAATAACAGAAAAACGTCAAATGTCAATACCACCATGAAAGTAAAAAAAAAAAAAATACTACAGTAACAAGGAAAAATAACTTCTATAATCACAATCATTAAACCACTCATTAAAAAAAACTTTCATAATATTATTAAGGGCTTTCCACTGAATATATTTAAGAAGCTTCAAATTTTTTTCATTTACCATCCATGTGAGGAGAGCCCATGGAGAAATCATTTTTCTTTTCACTATTAGAAAAACTCTAAGCTCACCTACAAAAGCAACAATTTCTATGTGTACCAGGTGTAATTTAAATAAAGCCATGAAAAAATGGCACTGTCTAGGATCCAAAGATAATAACCTTTTTCTTTCATGCTTTTTGTTTATACTTAATATAAATAATGTAGATAAGTCAACTATACATCAATTAAAAAAAATAATAAGGTGGATATTAGCAAAGTAAGGGCCATCAAGTAGCAAGGGAAAGTAAACAAAGTGCTTTAAAGATCATTCAAAAATGTCTTTCAGAAAATTTTGTGCACTTGTAGGTAGTCACATTTTGTTTTCAAATTACATCTTTATTGGGGCGCCTGGGTG
Organism: Felis catus; assembly: GCF_018350175.1. Classification (NCBI taxonomy): domain Eukaryota; kingdom Metazoa; phylum Chordata; class Mammalia; order Carnivora; family Felidae; genus Felis; species Felis catus. The sequence continues at coordinate 135,295,925 of NC_058371.1, forward strand.
GCTCAGGCAGTTGGGCATCCAACTTCAGCTCAAGTCAAGATCTCACGGTTCATGAGTTCAAGCCCCCCATTGGGCTCTGTGCTGACAGCTCAGAGCCTGGAGCCTCCTTCAGATTCCGTGTCTCCCTCTCTCTCTGCCTCTTCCCAGCTCACGCTGTGTTTCTCTCTGTCTCTCAAAAACAAATGAATGTTAAAAAAAAATTTTTAATTACCTCTTTACTTTTATAGTGGGTCAACTTGTCAGTAAAATATAGGCATAAACTTTCAAATGGTATTAAAAGACATATTTCATGAACCACATTGCTTGGGCTCCACAAGGTATAAATAAGTACCCGTCTGTAGCAACTTGCCTAACACTGTGAATATTAGGCATACCTTGAAAGTCATAGTGCATATTCTGACCTAAGAGCAGTATAAGCTTTAACTCCTCTGTGCTTCAGTTTCATCTGTAAAATAAGGATAGTTCCTACTTCTTAGGGTTGTTGCACAAATTAAATCGTACACAAGAAAGTACCTAGAGTAGTACCTGGAAAATAATAAGTTCTCAATCCACTTTAGTTATTTTCATTATCTCGGCTTTTGGATTCACCAGTTTAATTTTTAACAACAAGAAAAATCTAGAATGACCATAAAAATAAAATACAGCGAATTCATGTAAAGTACATGCACTCATCAAATTAGATCACAAAAATAGACTACCTTAATAATAAACACATAGGTCAGTGAAACAAAATAAAGAACCCAAAATGGGCCCACATAAATATGATTTTAACTGATTTTTGACAAAGCTGCATAAGAGTTCAATGAAGGGAGGATGGCCTTTCAACAAATGATTATGTAGCAATTGGGCATCCATAGGCAAAAAAAATAAATAAGCCTTGACTTAAATCTTACATCTTGTTCAAAATTCACTCAAAATGGATCATAGATTTAAATATAAAACTCTGAAACTGTAAAATGTTCAGGAAAAAAAAATACAAGAGAAATTCTTTGGGCTCTAGAGCCAGGAAGAGTTCTTAGAATTGGCAACAAAAGCAAAAGCCATAAAAAGAGAAACGAATAAATTGGACCTCATCAGAATTTAAAATTTTGTCCTATGAAAGCCCATATGAGGAGAATATACAGATAGCAAAGAAGCACATGAAAAAGATGTTCAACATCCCTTGCCATTAGAGAAATACAAACTGAGACCACAGTGTAATTTCAGTACACACTTAACAGAATGGCTAAAATAAAAAAGTAACACCACCGAAGGCTGGCAAAGCTATGTTCAGAAACTGGATCACTCATATATAGCTGGTGAAATCATAAAATGATATAGCCATTCTAGCAACGAGTTTGGCAGCATCTTGTAAAACTAAACACTCATCTACTGTACATCCCAACAATTATACTCCTGGGCCTTTATCCCAGAAAAAGGAAAATTTACATTCACACAAAGACCTGTGCGTGAGTGGACCCAGCAGCTTTAACCATAACAGCCAAACACAGGCATCTGTCCAGATGTCCTTTAAGGGGTGGAAGGTTAATCAAATTGTGGCACATCCATATCATGGGGTACTACAGCAATGTAAAAAAAAAAGAAGGAACCATTCATACACACAACAACCTGGCTAAATCTCCAGAGAATTATACTAGGGGGATAAAAGCCAATTTTGAAATCCAACTATGATATGTGTGGTTCCAACTAGATAACATTCTGGAAAAGGCAAAACTACAGAGACAGTAAAAAATCTGTGGTTGTAGGGGTTGCAGGGAGGAAGGAATGAATAGACAGAACACAGAAGATTTTTGGGACAGTGAAACTATTTTGTGTAACACAGTAATGGTAGATATATGTCATTATACATTTGTGCAAACCCACAGAATGTACACTAAAAGTGAACCCAATATAAAATGTATAAACTATGGGCCTTAGCTAATAATGATGTGTCAATTCAGGTTCATCAATTGTAATATATGCATCATTCTGGAGGGGGAGGCTATGCATGTGTTAGAGTACATGAGAACTCTCTGTACTTTCTGCTCTCATTTTGCTGTGAACATACAATTACTCTAAAAAATAAAGTCTATTTGGGGCGCCTGGGTGGCGCAGTCGGTTAAGCGTCCGACTTCAGCCAGGTCACGATCTCGCAGTCCAGGAGTTCCAGCCCCGCGTCGGGCTCTGGGCTGATGGCTCAGAGCCTGGAGCCTGTTTCTGATTCTGTGTCTCCCTCTCTCTCTGCCCCTCCCCCGTTCATGCTCTGTCTCTCTCTGTCCCAAAAATAAATAAACGTTGAAAAAAAAAATTAAAAAAAATAAATAAATAAAGTCTATTTTTTTAAGTTTATTTATTTATTTTGAGTGGAGGGAAAGGGTAGAGAGAAACAGAGAATCTGAAGCAAACTCTGTGCTGTCAGCACAGAGCCTGACACAGGGCTGGATCCCACGAACCATGAGATCATGACCTGAGCCAAAATCGAGTTGGATGCTCAACCAACTGAGCTACCCAGGACCCCCTCCCCTAGTCTATTTTTTAAAAAAGGTCACTTCAGAGGCGACTGGGAGGCTCAGTTGGTTAAGCATCCAACTTTGGCTCAGGTCATGATCCACCACTCGTGGGTTCAAGCCCCACATCGGGTTCTGTGCTGACAGCTCCGAGCCTGGACCTGCTTCAGATTCTGTGTCTCCTTCTCTATCTCTACTCCTCTCCCACTCATTCTCTCTCTCTCTGACTCTCAATAATAAATAACCTTTAAAAAAAAAATTTTAAGGTTACTTCATGCATGATTATATAACTTCATTGAAATGGCAAAATACAGCAATAAGAAACAGATTACTGGTTATTTAAGGAAAACGTGGGAGCAGAAGGAAAGTAGGTGTGGTTATAAAAGGATAACACAATGGGGTGCCTAGGTGGCTTGGTCAGTTAAGCATCAGACTCTTGATCTTGGCTCAGGTCATGATCTCATAGTTCGTGGGTTGAGCACCACATCAGGCTCTGCACTGACAGTGCAGAGCCTGCTTGGGATTCTGTCTCTCCTTCTCTCTGCCCCTCCCCCACTAATGCACTCGTGCACGTGCTCTCTCTCTCTCTCTCTCTCTCAAAATAAATAAACTTTAAAAAATAAAATAAAATAAAATAAAATAAAATAAAATAAAATAAAATAAAATAAAATAATAAAATAAAGGATAACATGAAAAATCCTCGTGGTATTGGACCTGTTCAGTATCTTGACTGTGGTGGCAGATACATAAATCTAAAAAATGATAAAACTGCATAGAATACACACACACACACACATACAATATACAGATGCACACATATGTGTGAAAGTACAAGTAAAACTGGGGAAATATGAATAACATTGTTGGATTGCATCCATGTCAATATCCTGGTTGTTATTACACTATAGCTGTTACCATTGGGGGAAACTGAGCAAAAGGTACAAGAGATCACTCTCTATTATATATTACAACTGTATGTGAATTACAATTATTTCAATTTTAAAACTGAACTTCCTTTCCAGCAGGTTTTAACGATGCCACAGAAACTTGCCATAGCCTTCTTAATTTTGCTGTTTATAACCAATGTTCACTCTTCAACTAAAGTCATTAGCAAATGAACATGGCATGCTTCCTCTCTTTAAGAACTGAAAGCTAGAAGCACTTCAGTTGGTTGAGGGTCCGACTTTGGCTCAGGTCATAAACTTGCAGTTCATGAGTTCAAGCCCCATGTCAGGCTCTGTGCTAACAGTTTAGAGCCTGGAGCCTGCTTCAGATTCTGTGTCTCCCTCTCTCTCTGTGCCTCCACCACCCACACTCTGTCTCTCTCTCTCTCTCTCTCTCTCTCTCTCTCAAAAATAAATATTTAAAAAAATTCTTTTTTAATTTTAAAAAGAACTGAAAGCTATTCTAGCCTTAGAAATTCCTGATGTACTAGCATTTAGGGCTTGCCTCATCTTGCCTGTAAGGTTGTGCAGCCTTACCATCCAGAGATTAAAGGAACTACAGTCCACATAGCCAGGTCCTGACAGTGTTTGGTAGGTCACAGGCTTTGTCGATGTCACCAAAACATCTGTGAAAATGATCTGCTCAACTGGGTTAAAAAATCAACTTACTGGCCAGGGGGAAAGAAATTTATGCCACAGAAAAAGCAACTTACCAGCCAGGGGGAAAGAAATTTATGCCACAGAAAATTATAAAGATGCAGCCAGCCACCAACAAAAATATTATGACATAAGGCAGATGGTGATGAGAATCAGAAAGATCTATAAAGAGAATTTCTTTCTCTGCAGCAACCATAAGGGTACACTTCTGAAGTAAAGAGAGTAGGGTAGCCTGGGTGGCTCAGTCGGTTAAGCATCTGACTCTTGATTTCAGCTCAGGTCATGATCTCATGATTTATGAGATCAAGCCACTCATTAGTCTCTGTGCTGAGCCTGCTTGGGATTCTCTCTCTCTCTCTCTCTCTCTCTCTCTCTCTCTCTCTCTCTCTCAAAAATAAACTTACAAAAAATAAGGAGAATCAAAGTAGACCCCTCTAAGCTTATCACTGCCCAAAACTTAATTTCATTTCAACCATGAAATTGTATCTACTGTCTAAAGTGTAAAATGTAAAGATTTTGTTGGGTTCTAATTGATACCATCTGATAAGAAACACCAGATTTTGATGCCGAGAAAAGGGAAATTAGCTAAATATTGAACTGAGAAACACCAGATTTAGACTGTTAATGAAAGACCACATATGGAGCAAGGGAGGAAAACAGACCAGAAGACTGGTTTACTGTTTTCTTTTAAATTTTTTTCTTTTTTGCCTTTCCTTTTTCTTCTACTTCTCTATCTCTTCTTCTCCTTATTGTATGTTTTGTTTCATTTTTTAAGATCTGCATTCAACCTGATCTCCCCAGCTTCTACCTAAATAGTTCATTTCCAGGCTTCTGATATGTCTAAATTTTTCAGACAGACTTGGGAAAAGGGGTGAAGTGGAAAACACAGAAATGCATTAGCATTCAGGACTGAGAAGCAAGCCCCTCAGGAAAGAAGGTGTCCAAAGAATATAAATAACTTGGCTAAATAACCTTAGTCACCAGCAAAGAGAAAGCAAAGTGTTTATCATAAGCCATCTATCCTGACCCATTTACTCAATCTTAGTTAGGTTTAAATCATTATATATATACTCATATATATGTATATACATACACATATATATGTGTATGTATATATGTATATGAATATGTATATGTATGTATACATACATATCATATATACAGTGACAGTATCATATATACACATATATATACATACACATACAAAGATCGTGTATGTATATACATACACGATCTTTTCACTAAAACCTAAGGCACCTAGACCAAGACAGCACCAGTTTGGTATCTTCATGACAAACAAAACTCAACATGGGAGAGACACCTTCGCACCTCTATGGGGAGGGGAGTTGAGTATAGGTGAGGGCCCATGTCCCACTGAAGGTTCCATATAACATGGTCCTGCTGGGACCATGCTATGTAAAGGAAAAGCCTTAACATAGCAACTAAAAAGATGTATTTGTGAGATCACAGGAGTCATCCCTATAGATGCCCAGAAATGTATAGAAGGGATACAAGGGGTAATGGGAATAATGAAATCGTAGATAGCAAAAAATCCAGAAAAAAAACTCACATAATTTACTGTAATTAATATAAGCACATTTTTACCCTTAAGCTGATGTAGTCCAGGGAAATACAAATTTCATGTACATACAGTTTACTTTCACTTAACAAAGAAAGTACTCAATTGGAATAAATTGACCTCTGGTCTCCTCCCAAACCTACCTGAGTAATCCCTATGGATGTCTTTTTATACTTTATATAGTTAGTCAAATATAGCTTTTGCTAACGACAGTTTTTATGTCAGCGTGTAAATACTTGTAAATAAAAACTACAGAATATAATTTCATGTATACAGCAATTCATTGACTGCCAGCAGTGAATTAAATGCAGCATATAACATTCCATCAACTTCCCAATAGATGTGATCTTTTACCTCTGAGCAAACTATCTATAACATAGACCCCAACATGTAAAATAAAAGTTCTTCATGAAAGAACCTCCAGGTCTTACTTGCAACACTTTCCAATTTGTCCTGTGATTTTACCTAACTATCTAATAAATTCCTTCTTCCTAAATGGGAATTTCCATGGCCACCTTTGGTCATTATTTTCACATCTGAACTGCACTCAATAATATTCTTTAAACGTCAGTCCCTTCTTTGTTCTATTTCATGCCCTCTTGCTTTTGAACTATTATATCCTTGAAGAGTTTCCTTTTATATACCTTTTCTATCTTCCAAACTTTATCTGCATTCGTCATGTTCACCTTTCATTTCCCTCTCAAGAATGAGCACTGACCTCATTTTTTTAGTCTCAACAAGGATCTGTGACCTAAAGATCTTTTATCATCGTGGCTGTCTTTATTGATGCTTCATTATCATTCCTCTCATATAAGGTTCAGAATCATGCACAAAGCTCCAAGTGGGGTGGATTCCCAGTTCTTTGAAATGCTTTTATAATGATGCGAACCTGTGTTCCATTAGCCTTCCTGATTATTAAAAGGCTCCTGCTCTCATTTTGTTTCTTCTCACCTATAAATCTTGTTACTAATACACCCTTTAAAAATGTTTTATATATATATATTTTTTATATATATAAATATATATTATATATATAATTTATATATATATATAAATTATATATATAATATATATTTATATATTATATATATATAATATATATATATTTATATATATATATATATATGGAAGCCTTGGCCTAATTCTTTTCTCCATTTTTCTAAAATTTCCAAAGTGGTTTCTAATATGACAGACAAGCTCTGTTTAGTGACAGTATCATAGCCAATGAGGTTTATCTGAGGCACAATTACTGCTAATTGAAAACTTCTCTAATATGACATACAACAAGCACAATAACAAACATTTTCTTTAGTACAAAAATCAATACAGTAGTTACGGTTTGCTAATTAAATCAATTTACATAAATGTTCTATCTCACCAAAATACCACTTAATGGTTTTCTACATGGTATCTGTCACAAAAGGAAAGGAAGCTGGGCAAAATAAGATGAATGGAAAGAGTAGTATAGAATTATTCCTACTCCTGGAAGAGGGACCCAAGAACCTATATTATTGATTGTGTACTAGTTGAGTCAGCTCTATATGAAGAACATATTTTGTGGCTTTTTTTACATTATTTGAAAGTATTCACCAAGCACACAAAAATACAAAACTTGCAACTAAACAATAACCTAAAAATTCAGAGAACTTATACTTTCTGAGTTTCTGAGACTTTGACCTCATTTTGGTTTTGCTTTTATTTTACAATTCTGAAAATCAGGTAGTGAAAAAGTGCCCAAGCACAAATTGTTCAAGGTCACATACAAGTTGATTATGCAACTAGAATCAGAAGTCATGGCCATCATGTTCACACTGCAGATAATCTTTTGCCTTATTACCTTAGAACACTCCACAGTTTTGCTTTCCCTGTTTCACATTCCAGGAAAAATGACAATTAGTGAACTCTGAGATGTGCCATCTTCTTTTTCCTTCTTCACCAATTTCCCTGAAACTAACATGCTCAAACTTAATCTATCACATCCACATCTTATCTGCAGTGTCCAGAACAGAGGAAAAGAAATCCTTAGGCACTGTCCCAGAAAATAGAAATAGGCCACCAGTTTATGTAAAATAGGAGCAAATCAACAAATGGTCAAAACAACTCATCTTCCTACTTGCTTTCATATATATATATATATATATATATATATATATATATATATATATATATATGAAAGTTCCTACAGAGAGATACCTCTGTTCAGCATAACCCACATCTGACATTCTGGGGAACTTTCTGCTAGATTCTAGAAGTAAGAATTGGAAGCAGGAGGGCATGTCTTATTCATATTTTTTACCTCTGCATGTAGCAAAATACCACATAATCGGGACTCAAAAATGTTGAATCTGGGGTGCCTGGGTGGCTCAGTCAGTTAAGCATCCAACTCTTGGTTTCAGCTCAGGTCATGATCTCATGGTTTGTGAGTCCCACATCAGGCTCTGTGCTGACAGTGTGAAGCCTGGTTGGGATTCTCTCTCTCACTCTCTCTCTCTGCCCCTCCCACATGTCCTCTCTCTCTCTCTCTCTCAAAATAAATAAATGAACTTAAAAAAATAATAATTAAAAATGCTTAAATAAAAAATGTTGAATAAATAAAATATAATGTGAGCATGCTACAGTCCACTTCTAGATCATACTTGCATTTGAGATCTCACTGCCAAATTATTATAAATTACACCAAATATAGGTAATGAAATAACTTTAGATGATTACTCATTTCTCTCCTCAGAGTTTACTATCATGTTTTATCGTTAAGGTTTTGATCACCTGGGAGACAGTGAATGCCAGAGAAACATGAGCTAAATTATGCAGTCCTGTGGTTAAAAGTGCTGACTCGGGAGCCAGGTTGTCTGGATTCAAATTCCTGCTCTACCACATACCAGCTGTTGATGGTACACAACTTAATTAATGATTCCATGTCTCAGTTAATCCATCTGTTATAACACCACCTACTTCATCAAGTCGTATAAGTATTAAATGAGCCAATATTTGTAAACCTCTTAAAATAGTGTCTGGCACATAGTAAGGATTATATAAGTGTTTTTATTTATTTTATTTTTTTTTTCAAGCTTCAATTCACTTTATTTTTCTCATACAAAACTAAGTGGTGGCCACAGCTGGAGCCTGGGTCCTCTGCACAGCGACTCTGGTGTGGGTCTTTACAAGATGGTCAGTGAAGTCCTGATAGGGAGACTTGGTGAACACAGTCTCCTTCCAAAGATCAGGGGTGAGATAGCTGTAGGTCTTGGAAATGGCATCAAAAGTGGCCTTGGCAAAGTTGCCCAGGGTGGCAGTGCAGCCCCTAGCTGAGGTGTAGCAGTCATTGATACCAGCCATCATCAGTAGCTTCTTAGGTACAGGGGCTGAGACAATGCCAGTGCCTCTGGGGGCAGGAATGAGGCGCACCAGCACAGAACCACAGCGGCCTGCCACCTTGCATGGTACAGTGTGGGGCTTCCCAATCTTGTTCCCCCAGTAGCCTCGCCGCACGGGGATGATGGAAAGCTTGGCCAGGATGATGGCCCCACGGATGGCGGTGGCTACCTCCTTAGAACACTTAACACCCAGACCAACGTGTCCGCTGTAGTCTCCGATGGCAACAAATGCCTTGAACCTGGTCCGCTGGCCAGCGCGGGTCTGCTTCTGCACAGGCAGAATCTTCAAGACCTCGTCCTTGAGTGACGCCCCCAAGAAAAAGTCAATGATCTCAGACTCCTTGATGGGCAGAGAGAAGAGATAGATCTCCTCCAGGGACTTGATCTTCATATCCTTGACCAGGCGGCCCAGCCTGGTGACAGGCATCCACTCCTTGTCCTCGGCCTTGCCTCTGCGAGCTCCGCAGCCGCGGCCCCGGCCTCGACCCCGGCCGCGGCCCCGACCCCGGCCGCGGCCCCGACCCCGGCCGCGGCCCCGACCCCGGCCGCGGCCCCGACCCCGGCCGCGGCCCCGACCCCGGATGCCACTGCCGAAGCCTCCGCAGAAGCCGCCGCGGCCTCCCATTCCAGGGCCCCCGGGCCCTCCCGCAGCACCGGCGTCATCCGCCATTTGGTGTATTCCCGGAGAAGAAGCTAAGTGTTTGTTTTTAAAAAGTGGTCTTCTGAGATACTACCATCATTTAGTCAACTAAGAGGAATTTATTATTTGTTATAGGAAAAAAATGGCAGGCTAAATCTCTATGAAAATATTCCATGCTAGATGTAATATTTTAATTGGTAGAGCCTATCAAGAACTGAGAATAATTGATTGCATGATGATGGGTATAAGTCATGAAACTAAACTTGTCTTCTCCATCCACCTCTCCCTGTTTATACTCACACAAAAATTTTAGAGTAACATTTCCTCCTAAAATCTGGAAATGTGCTTTAAAGCACATTGTTTCTCCTTGCCAAATGGAGGAGGCTTTGGCCTCTGGCAATACAAAGAACAAGATATCCTGAAAAATCTTTTCAGACAAAACACCGATGTGAGCTGACTTGCAATAAAGATTCTTTTAAGTAAATAGCTAAAAATACAAAAAGTGAAAGAAGTCCTCAGAGGCCTCAGAATGAAGAAAAAGCAAGAATCAGTGTGATAAATTGGTACTCAAATGACTCCTGTCCTAAAGGCATGTCCTGACTCCTGGAACCTGGAGCCTTCCATCTTAAGGCTACACTGGATGGATTAGACAGAAACTTGCCAGAAGATAGCAACACTTATTATAAAGCTAGAGCAAATATGACTGTTTAGTAATGCTTCAGGGATAGACAAACAGATCAATGGAACAAAAAAGAGTGTCCAGAAATAACACACGCATACATGAATATGTAACACATGACAGGAATGAATACAAACTAGGGGAAAGGAGGTGTTATTACAAATTGTAAATAAACAATCTAGGGTAATTGGGTATCTTCATTGTGTGTGTGTGTGTGTGTGTGTGTGTGTGTGTGTGTGTGTTAACAACAGTTCTTTTTAGATTAATATCTAAATTCAAGTTAGTTAACATACACTGTAATACTGGTTTCAGGAGAAGGACCCAGTGACTCATCACTTACATATAACACCCAGTGCTCATCCCAACAAGTGCATTCCTTAATACCATCACCCATTTAGGCCATCCTTCTACCCACCTCCCCTCCAGCAACCCCGGTTTATTCTCTTTATTTAAGAGTCTCTTATGGTTTGCCTCCCTCTCTGTTTTTATCTTATTTTTCCTTCCCTTGTATGTCTCCTGCCACAGAATAATGTCATTTCAGTGTAAATTAAAGACCTATGAGAAGAGCAAACCATAAAGCTTTCAGAAGATCGTACAGGAAAATATCGTCAAGATTTCGGGACAGGGAGAGATATTTGATATATAAAGATTACTGATACAAAGAAAAAATGATAAATTTAATTACATTAAAGTTAACTTTTCATCAAAAAACACCTTAGAAAGAGGAGTGAGCAATAAAGTAGAAAAAGACATTTGTGACACGTATAATTGACATAGGACCGGTGCAGAGAAGACATAGAGAACTGCTACCATTTGCACACCTCCAAGACTGCCAAAAATAATAGAAGTCAAACAGTATCAAGTATTGGTGAGGATGGAAAGCAAAGAAAATTCTCATGTACTGCTGATAGGAGTATAAATAGTAAAGCCATGTTAGAAAACAGTTTGGTATTAGCTAGGAAAGTGATGATGCACATAGTGTGAGTAAAGGAAAATTGGAATCTTAAAAATCTTTTTGTATTCAAAAGAAGGTATAAAAGGGGGGAAATCATACAAAAAGGACAGAATAAAAACTGTAAAATAAGGAGGAATTAAATCCAAATATGTCATAAATTACACTATGTATAAAATTCAAATTTAAATGTTCAAATTTACCAGTAAAGAAATACTATTCTGTTGGATTTATAGAAAGTGTTCCATTGTATGCTATTTACTAGACACATCTACATGATTAATAGAAAGCTACAGTTTTTATTAATAAAAAACATGCCCCAGGTAAAGATCACTCAAAGGAAATCCAGTATAGCTATATTAATAACAGACAAAAATAGATGTGAAGGCAAAAAGAATGATCAGGATTCACTATAATGACAAAATCTTTTATTTAAAAGGACCATCTATTATTTCCAAATATATATCCTCCTAAGAACACAATTCTTTATGGCAGACAAGCCAGCTATTCACCAATCATTGGAATGAAGTTGGATTATATCTCCCAGCTTCCCCTTTGTTAAGTAAGGCCATTTGCCTAGATCTCATCAGTGGAATATGAGCACTCCATTTCATGCCGTGTGTGTGTGTGTGTGTGTGTGTGTGTGTGATAATTTATGTAGTAATTCACATTTATTCAATGATGACTTTGATTATTTAGAGATCCTTAGATATTAAGACAAAGTCCTAATTCTCAAGGAATTTCAAGATTCTGATGACACACATATAGAAAAAGCATGTATAGTGCAGTAATAATTGCTATAACATATTGGAAATATGTACAAAGTACCACCAGAACCAAAAGAAAGGAGTGTTCAGTTTACTGGGGAAGTCAGCCATTGCATCACATCACAGAGGAATTGACAATGAGCTGATTAATGAAAGCAGATAAAATGAAGAGATGCAACACAAAGGCATGAGGGTCTATGGCTCGTTTAGAGAAAAGCAAGCAATTCGATAAGACCAAAGCACATGACCCATGTGGAGAAATGATCCAACCTAGGACCGTGGCAAACAGTACAGAGAGGAGAATATTCCAGCGGTACTAAAGAAATACATAGAAATGAATGACTTACTGAGAAGTAGGAAGAAGGGGGCATGCAGAATCACGCACAGGTGGACTGTAGTGGCATTACCTGAAAAGGAGATTAGAAAAGCAGGTTATGAAGCAGTTGTGTTTGAATCTGAGAAGAATGCTTCAACTGAGGGTCATTTGTGTGTACCCGGGACAGTGGGCTCATATAAATTTGCCTGGAGATTATTTAAAGTAAAATATGAGAGCATGAAGGATGGTATAGTTTTACCCCCAGATGCTTAGCAACCTGATGCTAAGTACCAGGAGAATCTGAGAGTCTAAGTGAGAAGGTGACCAACATTCTAATTATTTGTAAAATTTCTCCTCAGAAAACCAGTGGGCAGTCTGGAGTGGTGAAGCATTTCTAAATCTTTGCTACCAGAGTCTCTGGAGACATGTTAATCTCTTCTCATAGAACAGTCTGGGCCAGGGAAAAAGAAATAAGAAAATACATTTCCTAATTTAATTTTTATTTAAGACCCAGTATAGCAGAACTGTCCATTATATGTAGAATACTGATTGTGCTTGGGCTCAATCCTTTGTGGAATCTTCCAAATCAAGCCAGGGAGATGTCCTTGCCAAGTTCACCCCCACTTCAGTCCCTCTTATGGCCCATGATATTCTCCTCAGGGTAAAGTGCCAGAACCGTTTTGCATGGAAAGGAAAACAAAACTAACCTATGAAGGAGCTCAAACAGCTCTGCCACCCAAGTGAGCTGAGGCAGGCCTCAGTTTAACTTTTAACGGTTCTGATGTCAGAAGAGGAAACTGAAGGAAGCCCCCTGACAGCTTCTGGGAGCAGTGAACAACCAGATGAAGGGACCTGCTAAACCCCATGAGCTGCCTGCCTTCTCACTGTCTTTGGAGGTGATCGGTAAGTGTCCCTCAGATTCCAACTGCAGCTTTTATGTTATCAGCTTTCAGACTTTATTTGAACATTTCTTTTTTTGGACTGGGTCCAGAAACTGGACTGAGTCAGATTGGGTCTGACTTGGAAAGAAGATTGGGTCTGGGGTTAGACTAGGTCTGACTTAAGCCGGAGTGGGTCTAGTGTTGGGCCTCAGGTGAATAAAAACAAAAGTTTAAGGCTGAATAAGCAGGTTAATCTTATCAAGGATATAATAATCTTGAATTACAGGGACCACAGTAGAGAAATTTTAACCTAGATAAGCTTATCCATTTATAAGATGACCTAGAGAAAAAGCGGTCTCAGCCAAGCACTCACCATAAAAGGTAGAGGGGAAATTACTGTTCCTCCTCTATAGTTTCTGTTGACCAGAATGAGACCTGCTGGGGCACCTCACTTGCTCTAGATCCTGCAGACAGGATCCTGGGAAAACTGGCAGAAGCCAGAAAGGGGTGAGAATTCTTACCCAAGTTAGCTCTCCCAGATCTCTGTCTGTAGTGCCTGGTTGAGAGAGGAAAGTAAAAAATTTTACATTGTTCCTTTCCAAATTCACACTGACAGGCAGAAAAAAACACTAATAAGAATTTGATCTTTGAATTGTGACTTGTGAACTTGTTTTCGGGTACCCATTGGTTGTTGATCCTTACTCTCCCAGGGACAGCCATTACCTTCTTGTTTGTCTCATTTTGTGTCCTAAGAACTTGACTTGGCAGCCGTCAGGTTGGGGTCCCAAAATAAGGACAAACAGAAATGCAGGTTGTACCCAATTTGGCTGGACAGAAATGTGGGTTGTACTTCATTTGCAGCTAGTGTCCTACCACCATTGCCAGCTCTCAGGTCAATTGTCTAAGTCTGTCTTTCTTTGGTTATCTTTGGGAGTGGCTCTGGTTCTTAGGAGGACAGTGTCTTTTGCACCCTCTTTGGGGATACCTCTTGAGTCCAAGGGGTTGTTCAGAGCTGCAAGGAATATTTACTGTTGTTAGCTGTAGCCTGACAAGATATTTGAAAACAATATTTGTGTTTTTAAGTAACTCTTATGGTGAGAAGCTGGCCAAATTGGAAGCTGACATTCAGAGCCTGATAGGAATTTATTTTAGACCTTCTCCTCTAAGCTAAAGTGAAACTATGTACCCAGAAGGAAACATTCTGAAATCTTTGTGGAATGATTTACTAAAACATTCCAAGACACACAACTCAAAATCTAGAATATAAGGAACTTTTTATTTACATCTTAGTTGAAGATCTTCTCCATAATATAAAGAAACATATTGAGGATAATATAGTTGGATGGGGTGGGTTGATATCCTTCAGTTTGCAATCCAGTCCTCTGAGGAACCAAAAACAACTGTACTTGTCTTACAAATCTAGTCTTTATAGGAACAGAAATGTGACTCTAGAAACAACTCAAAGCCCACCTATCCTATTTACCAATCCCAAACCTCCCCTACTCATCTCAAAAGGCCCAAAGATATTGTAAAAAAAAAAAAAAAAGACTTAGGGAATAGAATTTATCTTGGGGGAACTTGCATTCTTTCTCTATGCTTTTTGAGATGCAAGTATTCTACTTGGTTTTCTCTAGGAACCAAGGTAATTCTTATCAGAAGGAGAAAAAAGAAAAAAAGAAAAGGAAAAGTTATTTTGATTACTATCTTGCACAAATATTAGTAAAAATCTTTAGCCATCTGTCATCTGAGAGGGTAACTTTAATTTATTCCATCTGCCAGAAGCACAATTTGGGTCCAACTGTTCTTTTATGGGCAAAAATGTTGCATTGTTGGAGATGTCTCATGGCTAAAATTTTAAAATAAAAGCTATAAGATATCTGTTTGCATTTGTCTATATGTTTATGTATGTCTATGTGTACATGTTATAAACATGTGATATTTTTTCTACCTCCAGATGGCATTGTCCACATTAATTTGTAAAGACCTCTGTTGACTTGTCTTAAATACAAACAAGTATTTATATAAATCAAGTATATTTTCAGAAATACAGTAATTAACCCAAATAGTTTCCAACTCCATTTGATTGAGGATAATTTTCAGTAAAAAAAAATTTTTAAGGAGAGTTTACCTTTTTTAGTTTAATTTTGAAAAAACATGCTATCAGCATTAAATATAAATTTATTCTACCTAGATTTACTAAAAATCAAATAAGCCTGTTATCTCTGTTGCAGACTTTGTTAACAAAAGAGATAATTAAAATAATGGTTAGTTATTTAATGTCTCATAAAATTTTCATGACTAATCGAAACATAATTGTTAAGAACAGGTGAATTAAATAGATGTAATTAAGATAAAAGTTTATAAATGAACTTTCCAATAAGAATTATGCTTTATGGTATATCTACTCAAAAATAGTTTCCATAATCTTTTCAGTAACTTGAAACTTTAAAGTTATACTGAGAAAATTTAGATGATGGATAGTCATTGACTATCTAGATCATTTCCAAATAAGATAAAATACTGAAACATTAATTATTAAACACAGATTTATCTACTTTTGGCTTCTTATTACAAAAGAGCTAAAGATACTTGGGTCAATCAGTTAACATGCCTTGTGCTATTTTGAAAATTTTACTATGAGGAAGAAGTCTAGAAATTATGAAATGTATTTATAAATTTGCCAATCCAGAAAATCCCAGTGCAAATGACAATCCACAATTGCTCACTTCTTAGTTTTCACTAGGAATAAAGGATTTGAAGGGTAAGGAATTCTAATTAATATATGTAATTAAAACTACTTGGAAATAACAAAAGTGAAAGGAAAAAAATGTGTCTGAAAAGTAGGTAAGGAAAGTAAAATGAATTATTGTTCCACTATGAGAAAAAAGAAGAAAAAAGTACAATAAATCTGAATGCATATAAATAGTTGTAGAAGTTTTGTTGGGAAAAAAATTTTAGTGTAGTCAAGCAAGTCAAGATTAGAATGGATGTATTTAAGATTTTAAAATGAATTTTAATATCAAAAGCGCACTGGTGCAAAATTAGAATTTGGTTTTCTCTCTGTTAAAAGGACAAAGTTTTCTGCTGATAAAGAAATAGCTGCCCAACCAAACTCCCAGATTCTCTGGCCAAAGTTGTTTATGATAATAGGATAGCCCTTAATTATCTTTCAGGTAAACAAGATGTCTGCGCTATGGCCAACAGCATTTGCTGCACTTAAATTAACATTTCTGCGAAATTGAGACTCAGCTACATAAGATCACTGAACAAGTCAGTTGGCTTAAGGAAGGGACTTCCTCAAAAGTCTGATTGGATTGGGTCTGAGTGCTTTGGGTCCTGGGGACCATGGCTGTAAAGTGCACTCCACACATCAAGAATGCTCCTGCTCATAATAATCATAGTAGTCTCCCCGGTGCACTGTAGTCTCTCAAAAGTTTTAAATGCATGTTCACAGCTGCTAACCACCGAGCAAATGACCTCTCTAAGAATAGAACATCATAAAAGGAACAAACAGAATGACCAACTTAAAGAATGTGAACCCAACATTGTGACCTGTAAATAACACACAGAGATTTAGCAAAACCTGCAAGTTGCAGAACTCCAGAGTGGTACCTGAGAATAGCACTAATGCCTTACATTTTCTATCAAATTTCTCAATTAGACTAAGGGTCTGATCAAAAGCAGGGAATTGTTAAAAAAACAAAAAAAACAAAAAACAAAACAAAAAACAAAAAAAAAAAAAACAGGCCCATGATAGATTTGTTTATGCTAAGCTCCACATCACCATAATAAGATTTAACTTACCATTTTGGCTCTTCCAGAAATGGAATTTTAGAACAGTCAATCAGGAAATCACCTGATCAGGGTGCCCAGGGTGGCTCAGTCAGTTAAGCATCTGACTTCAGCTCAGGTCATGATCTCACCGTTCATGAGCTAATGCCCCTCATCAAGTGTACTCCAGCCCTGCTTCCAGTGAGCTGGAGACTCGCTTCAGATGAGCCCTGCTTCTCTCTCTCTCTCTCTCTCTCTCTCTCTCTCTCTCTCTTTTCATTGCTCTCTCTCTGTCTGCCCCTTGTAGGATTCTTTCTCTCTCTCTCTCTGTGCCCCTCACTCACTTGTGCGCTCGCGCGCGCTCTCTCTCTCTCTCTCTCTCTCTCTCTCTCTCTCTCTCTCGATTTTTCGAGGAAAAAAAAGAAAAAGAGGAAATCACCTGATTAGCACTAGTTATGTAATCTGCCTGATAGACCCTTGCCATCCCCTGAAGGAAAAGTAATCTTAGAATAATCAACCTGCTTTTTTGTCTAGTACAACTTCCTCATTCCTGCTCTCTTCTGCCTACAAGTCTTTCAGTTTGTAGAGCTCCTCCGAGCTTCCTTCTATTGGCTAGATTGGATGCTGCCTGATTCAAATCAATTTTTGCTCAAATAAACGCTTAAAAATTTTAATATGCCTCAGTTTATCTTTTAACAGAAACACAGACACCACAACCATCAGCAGCAGTCTGGAGCTTTGAGTTTGTAGTGACTTCATTCGCCTATTTCTATCCACAGCTCTTTGTGGGAGGCACCTACTCCATGGCAAGGGGTGGTAATGGTATCCTCCTTGTCAATAGTCCCAAGGCGGTTCCCTACCACTAGTTAAGGTTCTCTCTACTTTCCCCATTGCATATGCCTTCTGTTTCCTGCTCAGATCTTGACCAGTAGAAATTGCACTTCATCTAAGAGAATGAAAACAAACCCGAGCTAGCTCTCCATCCATGAATAGGTATGGTTTGTTTTTTGATTAGCCTATAGAAAGAACTCAAACTTCGGACTCCAAGGGATGAGACATAGAATAGGCATGTTTTGATGAATGTACAAGTAAAATGAGTTTCCTAAGTGCCCACAGTGGTGAACATGGAGCAGCTGGGGATAGCAGGAAGAGCAGCAGCTGGGAAAAGGGACTTCCTAAAAGTAAATGGGAAAGTAGAGAACCATCTCTTTTGATTTCCACAGGATACCAAAGAGAGGAATTACTCTACCACTTGGCAGTTTTGCCTGGGGCTAACATTATTTATCCCTAATACCCCTCTAATTTTTTTCTTTATTTTATTTACTTTTATTTTGAGATAGAAAGAGAGATGGGGGGAGGGGCAGAGAGGGAGGAAGAGAGAGAATCCCAAGCAGGCTCCACACTCAGTGTGGTGACCAGTGGGGCTCAATCCCACCACCATGAGATCATGACCTGAGCCAAAATCAAAAGATAGACACTTAACCAACTGAGCCACCCAGGTGCCCCTACCCCCTAATTTTTTAATTCAGTATCCATTGACTTCAACTAGCAAAAACTATTGCTCTTTTTAAACCTATTTTTCTTAAACTAAGAGCTTCATACCTTGTTTATGTATTTCATTCAAATAAAATTCACATTCTCCTAGTGAGAGTTTCCCAGATTTATATGCCTACATATAAAAGTAAACTAAGATACAGGTATAGATCAGCTATTATACTTTCTGATAACACTATTGTTTTTCAACTTGCATTTCATGCCACCTAGTGTTATAATTTGGTGTTACAACTTGACACTACCAACATTCATGATTTCAACTCTGAAAAAGATAACTTCAAATTTAGGGTTTCCTAATTAAATAATGAGTCTAAGGAAATTTCACACATTATACCATCATGTAGTAAAGTCTTCCACAGAATGGTATTGGATGAAGGCCTGGGTTTTTTTTAGAATTAAAGCTACTCAAAAATAAATACTAAAATAAAAACATTTGGCTTACGATTCTACCTCCTTTCTTCACTTCAGGTAAGACCAAGAGCCATTTAAGTAAATTGAAATCAAATCTGTTTGAAAATTAGCATTGCAAAAGTCTTTGACCTACTTCTATCACAATTTTCTTATAATAGTGAAGAACTCTCCAAGTTTCCTGTCAACTGTCATCAGCCCTCTTTAATGTCATAAATTACAAAAAAAATGTTAAATCTAATTATTTAATTCAGAGATATAGAATAAAAGCAAAATCCCACTTTTTAGTTTTCTGTCTACAAGTTTTTGAAATTCAACAAATATTTATTTTGTTCAAAGAACTGTTCTAGCTTTATGAATTAATGGGGAAAAACAGAAAAAAATCTCTGCTTTTATGTTATTAATTATATTCTCCAATACTCTTAGAATTATAGACTTGTATAGTTGGAAGATATCTTAGAAATTAGTTAATCCAATCTAGTTGTTTCATTTTTAATTCTTTACTTACAAAGAGGAAAACACAAATACAACTGGTAAAAACAGAAATGCCTAAAAGCCTATCTTTGAACATTCACAATACTCTGAGTTAATAGCAAAGTTTTACTTCTAACCATATCCGGTCCTTGTTATACATGAATAAACCCTGGGTGTAGACTCCAAGCCACTGATTTCCAATTCCCATCCCTGCCTTATACTGGTCCCATCCATACTGGACTCCTGCCTACCACCATCCTATGCTTTTCCCAATGAGTCTATATACTTTTCTAATTTGTCCTTAGCATGAGGGTATTATACTGAAAATCAGCCTGCTTGAGTAGGGCCCTGATGCTCCAATGATTCCTTCTAGTCCTCCCTTAGCTCTGGGGTCAATTCTGCTTCATATATGCCTTACGTGGACTTCCTGATGAGACTAGAAAGAATTCCTGCAAGTCTACCTGAGTTTGAATAATACTCTGCTACTGAATTCATTTACCAGATCCTGGTAGTGACACTTCAGAAACCATACTGGGCCTTGAGTTTTTCTCATCAGAATCAGCCATTGCAGTTAGGGCAAAAACTTCTACCCCATTTAATTTTCCAATGGCTTTGCAGTGTAATTGGGTTCATTTGTATTGTGAGATTTGAAAGTTATCAGCATACGGATGATAATAGAAGTTAAAACAGTGGACAGAATAGCCCAGGGATACAATGTAAAGAATAGGACGAGAAAATGCTCAGTGTCTCTTTGAGAGCCCATCCTTCTCCCAATTTCAGGCCATGTGGTTTAGAAAGAGATATAACCAAAATGCCAAATTCAGGAGTGAGTATGTGGTCCAGGCCTGGTAATTCCAAGTCCTGCTTTCCCTTGGCCACAGTGATTGATTCAGGAATGATCACAGAACTCAAGCAAGGCCAGTAAAGTATACCTTAAACAGCTATAAAGTTACCCAAAAATTGGCATTCTTTTTTCCCCAGGATCAATATCTATAATGATAATGTAAATCTAAAGTTGCCAGTGGTCAACTTTGTCATTATATGGGACCAAAGAATGGAGGAATATAGAGCAGACAGATTCTAATGACAATATTAGAGCCTATGAATCATGCCCACTGTTCCATTCTTCTTATTGCTTAGGTTGGTCTGAGTTGGGTTTTGGTTCCTAGTAACTGATTATAGAACCTCAAGAAGCATCCATTTTTTTGTTGTTGTTATTTATTGTATATGAAAAACAAGAACGAATGAAATAAATAACATATGATAGCCAAATATATAGAAAGAGAAACAAAGAAGCTAAAGAAAGTCACAAAAAATAAGACAGGATATGAAATATAGGATGGATCAATAGAGTCAAATGTCAAAGAAAAGTCACGTGGTCATAAGTATGAAGGTGAAGAAAAATTATTGGATTTGATAATGAGAAGATAACAGATTACTTCTGAGACAAAGGAGCTATGGAGATGAGATGGTAGGAAAGAGGGCCAAAAGAAAGATTAAGAAAGCTTAAATTTGGACAATGGTTTGGAGCCCTCTTTCTCTGCTATAAGAGGAAAAGAAAGTTTAAATAAGAATTAAATACAATTTGAGGTTTAAAAAAACACAGAGAATGTGAGGAAATTTATACTTAAGAAGGACTGTATTTTCAATGGACAAATCAGAAAATATTCTACTAAGCAACATGTTGGATTTGAAGGAATCCACAAATATAAAGGTTTGAAGCATTGGTCATGGGTAGTGAAAGAGGGAATAAAAGGGAAAGTCATTAGAGATGATGAAAAGAACATAATTGCATGTCCTTAAATTCAATAAAAATATTCTAATGAACCAAAACCCATTGGAGCAAAATCTAATTTCTTGCTATAAAAATAAAAAGGGAGGGGTGCCTGGGTGGCTCAGTCAGTTAAGTGTCTGACTTGATTTCAGCTCAGGTCATGATCTCCCAATTAGTGGAATCGAGCTTGCTTGGGATTCTCTCTTTCCCTCTCTTTACCCCCCATCCCGTTCATTCTCTCTCTCTCTCTCTTTCTCTCCTCTCTCTTTCTCTCAAAATAAATAAACATTAAAAAAAAAAAACAGGAAGAGCAGGATATGAAGACATAGAACAGTTGAGCATACAAACATGAGGAGAATCACTATTAAAAATAATTAGCACAAAATGCATCCATATCTATTCAAACACTTGGTATAAAGAACCTACAAGATGCTAAGTACTGTTTGAGGCAATAGGGATTCAATAGAAAATCAACTGGAAACATCCATGCTCTTGTGGAGTTTTCATTCTAGCAGGAAAAAGAGACAACAAACACAAACAAAGCAACGTATAATATGATATCAAGTAGCAACAGTTCTGAAGTTCAGTAAAGAAACCAAATCTATGTAAGAGGTTTGGAAAGGTTGTCAGGCCAAAAGAAAGCTGTAGTAACCATACTTATATCAGACAAACTAGATTTTAAAGCAAAGACTGTAACAAGAGATGAAGAAGGGCATTATATCATAATTAAGGGTCTATCCCTCAAGAAGATCTACCAATAGAAAACAGTTATGCCCCCAATGCAAAAACACCCAAATATATAAATCAATTAATCACAAACATAAAGAAACTCGTTGACAATAATAAAATAATAGGAGGGGACTTTAACACCCCACTTATAGCAATGGACAGATCATCTAAGAAGAAAATCAACAGGAAACAATGGCTTTGAATGGCACACTGGACCAGATAGATTTAACAGATAAATTCAGAACATTGAGCCTATCCTAAAGCAGCAGAATACACATTCTTTTTGAGTGCACATGCAACATTCTCCAGAATAGATCACATACTGGGTCACAAATCAGCCCTCAACAAGTACAAATATATTGAGATCATACCATGCATACTTTCAAACCACAACACTATAAAACATGAAGTCAACTACAAGAAAAATATTTTTAAAGACCATAAATACTTGGAGATTAAAGAACATCCTACTAAAGAATGAATGGGTTAAACATGAAATTAAAGAGGAAATTCAAAAGTACATGAAAGCAAATAAAAATGAAAACATGACAGTCTGAAACCTTTGCAATGCAGCAAAGGTAGTCCTAAGAGGGAAGTATATTGCAATATAGGCCTACCTGAAGAAGAAAGAAAAATCTCAAATACATAACCTAACCTTATACCTAAAGGAGCTGAAAAACAACAGCAAATAAAGCCTAAAGCCAGCAGAAAGGGGGAAATAATAAAGACTAGTGCAGAAACAAATGATATAAAAACAAACAAACAAAAAACCATGGTAGAACAGATCAACAAAACTAAGAACTGGTTCTGCAAAAGAATTAATAAAATTGATAAACCCCTAGCCTGACTCATTAAAAGGAAAAAAGAAAGGACCCAAATAAACAAACATGAACAAAAAGGAAGAGATCACAACCAACACCACAGAAATACAGACAATAATAAGAGAATATTATGAAAAATTATATGCCAACCAAAAGGGTAACCTGAAAGAAATGGATTAATTCCTAGAAACATACAAACCACCAAAACTGAAACAGAAAGAAATAGAAAATTTGAACAGACCCGTAACCAGCAAAGAAACCGAATCAGTTACCAAAAATCTCCTAATAAACAAAAGTCTAGGGCCAGATGTCTTCCCAGGGGAATTCTATCAAACATTTAAAGAAGAGTTAACACCTATTCTTTTGAAGCTGTTCCAAAAATAGAAATGGAAGGAAAACGTCCAAATTTATTCTATGAGGCCAGCATTACCTTGATTCCAAAACCAGACAAAGACCCCACTAAAAAGGAAAATTATAGGCCAATATCTCTGATGAACATGGATGCAAAAATCTCAACAAGATACTAGCAAATAAAATTCAAGAGTAGATTAAAAGAATTATTCACCCTGATCAAGTGGGATTTATTCCTGGGATACAGGGCTGGTTTAATATTCACAAATCAATCACTGTAATACACATTAATAAAAGGATAAGAATCATATGATCTTGTCAATAGATGCAGAAAAAGCATTTGATTAAACACAGCATCCATTCTGGATAAAAATCCTCAACAAAGTAGGGATAGATGGACTATTAGTTAACATCATAATGCCATATATGAAAGATCATATATGAAAAACTGAGGGCTTTCCCCCTAAGATCAGGAACAAGATAAGGATGTTCACTCTCACCATTACTATTTAACATAGTACTGGAAGTATTAGCCTCAGCAATCAGACAACACAAAAAAATAAAAGACATCCAAATAGACAAGGAAGAAGGCAAACTTTCACTATTTGCAGACAACATGATGTTCTATATAGAAAACCCAAAGACGCCACCAAAAAAATTGCTAGAACTAATACATGAATTCAGCAAAGTCACAGATATAAAAACATACAGAAATCTGTTGCATTTCTATATACCAATAATGAAGCAGCAGAAAAAAATCAAGGAATAAACCCTATTTGCAATTGTACAAAAAACAAAGATATCTAGAAATAAACCTAACCATAGAGGTAAAAGATCTATACTCTGAGAACTATAGAACATTTAGGAAAGAAATTGAAGAGGACACAAAGAAATGGAAAAGCATTACATGCTCATGGATTGGAAGAACAAACATTGTTAAAATGTGTGTACTACCCAAAGCAATCTACACATTTAATGCAATCCCCATCAAAATGCCACCAGCATTTTTCACAGAGCTAGAACAAATAATCCTAAAATATGTATGGAATCACAAAAGACTCCGAATAGCCAAAGCAATCCTGAAAAAGAAGAGCAAAACTGGAGGCATCATGATTCTGGACATCAAGCTATACTACAAAGCTACAATCATCAAGATAGTATGTTACTGGCACAATAATAGACACATAGATCAATGGAACAGAATAGAATATCCAGAAATTGACCCACAACTATATGGTCAACTAATCTTTGACACAGCAGGAAAGAATATCCAATGGAAAAAAGACAGTCCTTTCAACAAATGGTGTTGGGAAAACTGGATGGCAGCATGCAGAAGAATGAAACTGGACCACTTTCTTACACCATACAAAAAAATAAATTCAAAACGGTTGAAAGACCTAAATGTGAGACTGGAAACAATCAAAATCCTGGAGAAGAACACAGGCAGAAACCTCTTTGACCTTGGCCAGAGCAACTTCTTCCTAGACACATCACCAGAGGCAAGGGAAACAAAAGCAAAAATGAATGATAATGACTTCGTCAAAATAAAAGCTTCTGCACAGCAAAGGAAACAATCAACAAAACTAAAAGACAGCCTACAAAATGGGAGGAGGTATTTGCAAATGACATATCTGATAAAGGGGTAGTATCCAAAATCTGTAAAGAACTTACTCAACTCAACACCCAAAAAACAAATAATCCAGTGAAGAAATGGGCAAAAGACATGAATAAACATTTTTTTCTAAAGAAGACATCCAGATGGCTAACAAACACATGAAAAGATGCTCAACATCACTCATCATCAGTGAAATACAAATCAAAACCATGATGAGATACCACCTCATACCTGTCAAAATGGCTCAAATTAACAACACAAGAAACAACAGATGTTGGTGACGATGTGGAGAAAGGAACCCTCTTTCATTATTGGTAGGAATGCAAAATAATACAGCCACTCTGGAAAACAGCATGGAAGCTCCTCAGAAAGTTAAAATTAGAACTACCCTATGATACAACAATTACACTACTAGGTAGTGTACCCAAAGAATACAAAAATACAGATTTAAAGAGGCACAAGCACCCCAATGTTTATAGCAGCATTATCAACAATAGCCAAACTATGGAGAGAGTCCAAATATCCATCAATTGATGAATGGATAAAGAAAATATGGTATATACATACAATAGAATATCACTTGACCATCAAAAATAATGAAACTTGCCATTTGCAACAACATGGATGGAACCAGAGTGTATTATGCTAAGGGAAAGAAGTCAATCACAGAAAGACAAATACCATATGATTTCATGCATATGTGCAATTTAGGAAACAAAATAGATGAACATATGGGGGTGGGGGGAAGAGAAAGAAAAACAAACCATGAGAGACTCTTACAGATAGAGAACAAAGGGTTGATGGAGGGGAGATGGGTGGGGGATGGGCTACCCAGGTGATGGATATTAAGAAGGGCACTTGTTATAATGAGCACTGGGTGTTGTATGTAAGTGATGAATCACTGAATTCTACTCCTGAAACCAATATTGCACCATGTGAAGATCTGGCTAATGTGCAGTCTATATAGAACAAACAGCAAATATGAAAGTCCAGAAATAGGGAGGGAATGGGCATGTTTGAGAAGTAGCCAAAAAGTCATGTGGCTGGATCAGCTTGTGAGTGAGGTTTGATAGGAAAAGAGGTTGAAAAGGCAGCCAAAGTCCAGGTCATGAAGAGCCTTGTAGGTGAGAAGTGTGGCTTTTATTC
This sequence comes from Felis catus, assembly GCF_018350175.1. NCBI lineage: Eukaryota > Metazoa > Chordata > Mammalia > Carnivora > Felidae > Felis > Felis catus. The sequence continues at coordinate 135,321,843 of NC_058371.1, forward strand.
TCTATATGATATGGAGGGTTCCAAATAGGAAAATGACATAGTACCACTTATGAGTCAAAAGGATTGAGCTGCTATATGTATGTGGAGGCAAAGAATGTATGGAAAATCTCTGTACCTTCTGCTCAGTTTTGCCATGAACCTAAAACTTTTAAAGAATAAAGTTTATTTTAAGAAATATGTTGCTGAGATGTAAAGACAGAGAATTAGCATCTTAAAACAAACAAATAAACAAACAAACAAAAACCAGGAATAGATTTTCCTGGCTACAGTGTGGAGCAAGGACATCAGTTAGGAGATTGCTACAGAAATTGAGTCAGAGGGATGCCCGGGTTGCTCAGTCAGTTAAGCATCTCACTCTTGTTTTGGCTCATGTCATGATCTCACAGTTTGCGAGTCCAAGCTCTTAATCAGGCTCTGCACTGACAGTGTGGATCCTGCTTTGGATTCTGCCTCTCTCTCTCTCTCTCTCTCTCTCTCTCTCTCTCTCAAAAATAAATAAACCTGTAAAAAAAGAAATTGAGGCAGAGATGGAGGTTTAATATATAAATGTGAATCCACAGAATAAGCAGGAATGGGCTATATAAATTATTACCATATAGATGATATTTAAAACGACAGGACTGGATGAGAAAGTGTAGAGGGAGAGAAGGTCCAAGGACAGTGTTTGGGGTATCCCATTACCTAAGAAGAAGCCCTCCAAGAAAAATGTACTTGAGAGTAACACAGGATTAAACAAAGATGGAGGGGAGGAGAGAATGCAAAAGGAATTTGAATAACTCTCAATCTTTTATTTTCAATTAGTCTCTAAAAAAACTAGCAGTTGACTTTATACATTATAGTAATCATATTATCACTGACAGAAAACCATTGGAAACTTGTCCATGACAACAGCTATAAAAGTTCAAATGAATTACATGGCAAGAAGTGATGTATAATTGACATGTGCCAACTATGCCATTAACCACAGTTCTTTGCAGTTTCTTCTCTGTGTTTGTTTTAAAAGTCCTCTTTCACACCTCCAACTATTTAATCACCGTAGTATTGACAGGTGTTTATTATACATCATTTTCACCAACATGAAAGCTTAAATGAATCCACTGCCCTTAAAAATAATGCATTCTTTGGGGCACCTGAGTGGCTCAGTCGGTTAACCGTCCAACTTCGGCTCAGGTCATGATCTCACAGTTTGTGAGTTTGAGCCCTGCGTCGGGCTCTGTGCTGACAGCTCAGAGCCTGGAGCCAGCTTCAAATTCTGTGTCTCCCTGTGTCTGCCCCTCAGCTGCTTGCACTCTGTCTCTTGCATTGTCTCAAAAAAAAAAAAATAAAACAAATATTAAAAAAATAATAATGCACTCTTCAAAATCATTTCATGGCATAAACAGATTAAGTAATCCCCTTCATATTTAGCTCTATTCACAATAGTCAAGAGGTGGAATCAACCCAAACATCTGTCGATGTCCATTCATCAACAGATGAATGGATAAATAAAATACGGTGTATATATATATATATATATATATATATATATATATATATATATATACATACAACTGAATATTACGCAGCCTTAAAAAAAAAGAAAATCCTGTCACATACTCCAAAATGGATAAACTTTGAGGGGGAATTATGCTAAACCAAATAAGCCAGTCACAAAAGAACAAACATTGTATGATTTCCCTCGTATAAAGTATCTAAAGTAGTCAAAATCATGGAAACAAAAAGTAAAAAGATGGGTGCCAAATCTGTGAGGACAAAGGAGGAGAAATCAGAGTGCAGTGGGTATAGACTTTCAGATTTGCAAGATGAAAAAGTTCTAGAGATCTGTTGCACAGTAATGTGAATAAATATACCCAACACTACTAAACTGTCTATTTAAAAACGGTTAAATGGCTAATTGAATATTATGTGTTTTTGCAACAATAAAAACTAATGATAATCCCCTATGAACTAGCATTGGTTCCTAGAATAAAGCAAGATCACTGATTTTCTTGCTTTCAACTCTGACAGGTGAATTTTTTTATCCACTGGCCCTTGTATTAGTCTGATCAGGCTGCTGTAATAAAATATCATACACCAGGTGGCTTAAACAAACAACTTTATTTCTCATAATTCTGGAGGTAAGAAGTTTGAGATCAAAGTTCCAGGGGATTTGGTGCATGATGAGGTCTCTCTTTCTGGTTTGAAAATAGCCATCTTCTCACTAAGTTTTCACATGGCAGAGAGAGGGAGAGAATGAGATTTCTGGTGTCTCCTTTTATAAGGACACTAATCCAATTGGATCCAGGCCCCAACCTTATGACCTCATTTAACCCTAATTACTTCCTTACTCCAAACACAGGAGGTTAAAGGCTCAACATATGAATTTTGGGGAGACACAACCAGTATAGTAGCCCCATTGATTGATATATACAATTTTCTTATAGACATGTATTACAAGTGTAGTGCTTTGGGTATATGGTAGCAGAAGAAATATAATTCCTAGAGCTGAGGTTTTAAGTTTGTTGATACAAACCAATAGAATATATCATACAATCACAGATACACTAATTTCTGACAGTAATTTTAATGTTATAAAGAACTGAAAATGCACCTGTTTGACTCTTTAGAAAACGAAGTACAAGTCAGCAGCCATAGGAAATAAGAAGACCATAGATAAATAAGGTAAATAAGCAAAAAAAACTTTATTTCATTCAATAATGTTTTATCATTTTCCCTGTGGACTTCTACCTCTCTTTGATGAAAATGCTAATCTTTCCAATAAAACTGTTTTTTTTTTATTCTTTTTAACATTTATTTATTTTTAAGAGACAGAGAGAGACAGAGAGTGAGTGGGAGAGGGGCAGAGACAGAGGGAGACACACAATCTGAAGCAGGCTCCAGGCTCTGAGCTGTCAGCACAGAGCCTGATGTGTTTCTTGAACCCACAAACCGTGAGATGGTGACCCAAGCCGAAGTCGGACACTTAACCACCTGAGCCACCCAGGCGCTCCTCCAATAAAACTGTTTTTTAAAATGTTATATAGGGGCGCCTGGGTGGCGCAGTAGGTTAAGCGTCCGACTTCAGCCAGGTCACGATCTCGCGGTCCGGGAGTTCGAGCCCCGCTTCAGGCTCTGGGCTGATGGCTCGGAGCCAGGAGCCTGTTTCCGATTCTGTGTCTCCCTCTCTCTCTGCCTCTCCCCCGTTCATGCTCTGTCTCTCTCTGTCCCAAAAATAAATAAACATTGAAAAAAAAATTTTTTTTTAAATAAAATGTTATATAATGAAGGGTGCCTGGGTGGCTCAGGAGGTTAAGCATCTGACTTGATTTTGACTCAGATCATGATCTCACAGTTCATGAAACTGAGCCCGCTGACAGCATGGAACCTGCTTGGGATTCTTTCTCTCCCTCTTTCTGCCCCTCCCTGCATGTGCTTGCTCTCGCTCTCTCTCGCTCTCTTTCTCTCTCTTTCAAAATAAATCAATAAACATTTAAAAAATAAAGAATAAAGTAAAATGTCATAATGAATGTTTATTTCACATTCATACTTTGAATTTTGAATTTTCTCTGGTTCATCCACTAAACTTTCAACGTTTATTTATTTTTGGGACAGAGAGAGACAGAGCATGAACGGGGGAGGGGCAGAGAGAGAGGGAGACACAGAATCGGAAACAGGCTCCAGGCTCCGAGCCATCAGCCCAGAGCCTGAAGCGGGGCTCGAACTCCCGGACCGCGAGATCGTGACCTGGCTGAAGTCGGACGCTTAACCTACTGCGCCACCCAGGCGCCCCTCATCCACTAAACTTTCAATAAAAAACAAAACAGTGTATGAAGGAAAAGGGAGTTCACAAAACTTGACTATACAGTCTTGCTTTCAAACTTGCTTTTAGCAAAGATGTCTTCTTTACCACTGTTCGATTTCCATGTCTAGCAGCATACCTAGTGCATTGTGGTACATTCTATCTATCTATCTATCTATCTATCTATCTATCTATATCTATCTATCTACACACATATGTACATGTATTTATTTATGATATCAATTAAGGAACAAAAAAATGAAGGAGATACTGATAACTGATTCATACTGAAAACTCACTAATTAGATAATCTATCTCTGTTCAAAATCGAAGTACAATATGACATCACAATTGTAGGAACATATTTTATGAAGTTGAAACCTGTTGACTCTCATTTGCTTCTATACTATATTTTTGCTTTGTTCTAAAATGTGCCCATGACATACCAAAGTTGACTGACATGGTGGATTGGGGCTGAAAAACTTCAGGTGATGAGAGCTTATTTACCAATCTGACAGTTTCCCAATGGTTCTGAGTGTTGAAATGTCATATGTTTCCAGGAAACTGATAGCATCTCAAGAATTAAAACACTAGGGGTGCCTTTGTGGCTCAGTTGGTTGGGTGTCTGACTCTTGATTTCATCTCTGGTCATGATCCCAGGGTCGTGAGATTGAGCCCTGCACCGGGCTCCTCACTGCACTGGGCTCCTCTCTCTTTCCCTATGCCCCTCTCCCCTGCTCATACTCTCTCTCTCTCTCTCTCTCTCTCTCTCTCTCTCTCTCTCTCTGTCAAAAATAAAATTAAAATTTTTTTTTAAGAATTAAAGTACTAATCTGTGACATTTGACCCTCACTAACCCTGGTCCACCAATGCCAATATGCATCATAATGCTTTGCTGAGCCCAGAATGTTCAAAGAAAACAATAGACTCTTCCATGCCCAGGTGCTTAGAAAACATAAATTGATCTACTTTGGAGTTTTAAGGTGCCCATTAGCATAATAAAGACCTTAAGATATCCCAAATTAATTTTTGAAACTGTGTTTAATTTTCCTAACTCCTGTGATTCAGATTACCTGTTAGCAGCTCAGCACCATTTGTTGCTTTCCTGTATAACAGGGATTGAAAGCCAAGGAACACTATTCCCTGGAATCTCTATAGTCTGCCAGGGAGAGACGCTCCTATGAGATTGACAAGGCAAAAGAGTGACAGAAGCAAGTGTCTTGCTCCATTATCAGTGTGGGCAGATACATGAGCATTGAAGACATGAATCCCTAAGAGTTTCACTATAAATCACCCACTTCTCCTTAAGGATCTCATACAGTAGTAAAAGGAAATATAATAATAATAACTGAAAACATTTATGGATCTTTACTATGTATCATCATTTTCCAAAGGTTTTACAAGTTTAACCTCCACAACAACCCTTTGGAGTAGGTCCTATTATTCAGGTGATAGGTATTGATATTTATTATATTGTAAATTAAAACAGATTTTTATAAAATTTTCATTTGAAATTGAAAGTTTTAATAAATTCATGTAAAAAATATAAACACAAATTACACATATGTGCAGAAATAATTACTTTTTACAAACAAACAAAAAAATGTAGTGAGATGATGCATTCAGTCTGTTACAATATGCTATTGTGATTAAAGTATATGAAGAGAATCCTGCCTCACACAGATACATAGTTGATAAAGGGAGGAGTATTTCTTTTTTTTTTTTATTTTTTTTAACGTTTATTTATTTTTGAGACAGAGAGAGACAGAGCATGAATGGGGGAGGGTCAGAGAGAGAGAGGGAGACACAGAATCTGAAACAGGCTCCAGGCTCCGAGCTGTCAGCACAGAGCCCGACGCGGGGCTCGAACTCACAGATCATGACCTGAGCCGAAGTCGGCCGCTTAACCGACTGGGCCACCCAGGCGCCCCAAGGGAGGAGTATTTCAATAGCCTTTTCAGACAATTATAGATACGTTCCCTTAATATTACCAGCAAAACTCAACCAAAGGTGATTTCTTGAAGGTTAGCTGCAATATGGAATCTGAAACCACATTTGTGAATTTTTTAATTTGGATACATTAAATTCCATTGGTTTGCCTTAAAGTTTGAATGGATATTTTTACACATACCTTATTTTGTAACATCATACATTGTGCACTTGGAAAGTATTGCTTTAATGAATTATACAGATCTTCCAAATGTTGACAAATTTCTTCCTAAAAAAAAAAAACAAAACAAAACAAAAAACATTTCTTAGTAAAGGTACTGATCTCATCAGAAATGTCTCTAAGTATTGGAAATCTGTCAACCTCAAAAGTTTTCCAAAACTCTAATTTTCATCCGAATGCTCAAATTTTGTCATTGACAACAAACACTGTCAGCTGTTTCTCTTGAAATCAAAGGCTCACTTTGTTTTTGATTAACAAATTTTACTTTATTTTTCCAGATTTATTAAAGTATAATATGGATTTAAAGTATACAACATAATGTTTTGATACACATATACATTGTGAAATCATTTTCTCAATCAAGCTAACTAACCTAATCATCACCTCACATAATTCCTTTTTGGTGTGTTTGGTGAGACCACTTGAAATTTACTCTTTTTGCGAATTTCAAGTATATAATGCATTATTATTAACTATAATCACCCTGCTTTACATTAGATCTCCAGAATCACTAGTTTCTGAGAACATGTCTATCAAGCACCTCATCTGAGTAGCCACACTTTGCTTTTCTCTCAAGTAAAGATGGTGTTTCATTTTTTTTAAGTAACTAAGTCAGATTACCTCAGAATAAGTGCATTTCCTTTAAAAAAAATCATATTTTAGTGTGCAGCAGAGTATTTATGCATACTTCCCATTTTGTCACAAAGAACAGTAAAAAGATGCATACTCTAGGGCTGAGATTTAACAATATTAAAAATTATTACCACTTCATCATGGTGAAAAAGGTAAATGACATTTCAGTGTTATTATGAAAATAGTTTTGATGTCATAGATTCCTGAAAAGATCTGGGAGATGCCCAGGATCCTGTAGACAACACTACGAGAACCACTGTTCTATTCTTCATGTGTGTTATAATTACACTTTCCTAAATGATTGTTTCCTCCTGGTTGATTGTTCTCTATCACCTATAGCACAGAACTCAAACTTCTGAGCAAGCTTTTAAAGGATATATCTTTCTCCAGCATCTACTTTTCCAATGTTGTCTCCCCAAATCCTTCTACAGTCACCACACTCTACTCTAAAAGCAGGTCTGATCTATTCCCTGGATTTCCATTTTCCTGTCACTTTAATATTGAACACACTATTTGCTTATGTGAAACATTCCACCCCTTCCTTACTGGACACAAAGTCACAAGCAGCTGAATAGCACCTTCCTCAATAATGGGGCCTCTCTGATTGCTCCTACCCACAGTAATTTGTTCCCCCTGTACATTCATCATTTATTGTCTACATCATTCCCTCAGGACTTCCTGCACTGCCTTTGTTGAAGCTATCCTCTGTGATTCTTTTTCACAAATTAGTCACACTTTCATGGGGTGATGCCTTGGCTCCCCAGTTCCCTCAGGGGTGTGATCATGTATAACAAATCTTTGTACCTAGCACAGTGGAAGATACACAGACCCCCAAAATAGGTTTTGAATAAAAAGTTGTGGTTGCCCCAGCTAGTCTACTAAAAGTCTACTCCTGACAGTCTTCAAGACATAATTTGCTGTCTAATCATCAATGAATATCTTTTATGGAATGTCAAAATTGAAAGAAAAAGTGGATCATAAATTTCAGCCACAATTATTTATACTCTTAATGTGGTCCCTAGGACTACACTATTTGAGACAAACATTTCTTAAAAACCATAAGCTTGACAAAGAACATGCACATGTTAATAAAATATCTGATGGTCATTCCTCTTGATGACAATTCCTATAGTACCAGTGCAATAGGGAAAAAAAAAAAAAGACTAATTAGTGCTGGTTGTGGTCTGTGTGCTCTTGACCATAGATCATCTTTTATGAGAAACTAAAATCAGCCTGAAAGTGTTCATCTCTGACACAATGCTCACTTAATAAACTAGGCTTATAAAAACATTTTTTTGATGACTCAAAGACACACTTTGAGTGTGTCTAAAGACTGTGCCGCTTCTGGTTATATTCTGACAGCTTTGACTCTGTTTGAAGGGTTTTTTTTATAGAAGAAACAAAAAAAGGGATGCTCCAGCCACTGTGAGTGCTGAAAATGTTTTGTGTATCACTCTCTAGGAAACAAGATTTCATAATATATTCAGCAAATTCTATTGAGAGGCCTTGAATATTTTGAGGTTCTCATCAAAGATATTACGCTGAACACTGGAAGTGTGTCTTTGAGTCATCAAAAAAATGTTTTTATAAGCCTAGTTTATTAAGTGAGCATTGTGTCAGAGATGAACACTTTCAGGCTGATTTTAGTTTCTCATAAATTAGCATTAGAAAATCACCATGACAGGGGCGCCTGGGTGGCGCAGTCGGTTAAGCGTCCGACTTCAGCCAGGTCACAATCTCGCGGTCCGTGAGTTCGAGCCCCGCATCAGGCTCTGGGCTGATGGCTCGGAGCCTGGAGCCTGTTTCCGATTCTGTGTCTCCCTCTCTCTCTGCCCCTCCCCCATTCATGCTCTGTCTTTCTCTGTCCCCAAAATAAATAAAAACGTTGAAAAAAAATTTTTTTTAAATAAAAAAAAAAAAAGAAAATCACCATGACAATGGTTTGTAATCTCCATGTGAGGTCTACCCTGAAGAATCAAGTGAGTGAGCAGCAGTGTGTGGAAGTCTTGAATGGGTATGGAGATGATAGGAGGAAAAGTATTGAGACAAATCTTGAGATGAAAACTTTACATTTTTCTGAACGTAATTTAATTTTCCTGATACCTATATCCTCTTTTGTATAGCTACTATGAAATAGACAGGGGTCAGAGATGTCAACAAATCTTTACCTATGCTTTCAGTCTCATGTGTAAGAAGCCTCTTACACAGAATTGAGTGTGGCCCATTTCTTAATGTCTATCAATTCTTGAGGAAGGATATTCCAATTAAATAAAAATATCCCATTTGACTATATGCATGTATCTATTATTTAATGATATACTAGAGTCACCTGGGTTACTCAGTCAGTTAAGCGCCCAACTTGATTTCAGCTCAGGTCATGATCTTATGATCGTGAGACTGAGCCCTATGTCAGGCTCTGTGATGGGCATGTATTCTGCTTAAGATACTCTCTCTCTCTCTCTCTGCCCCTCTCCCCTCACACTCTCTCTCTCTCTCTGTCTCTCAAAAAAAATAAAATAAAATAAAAATAAAGACATACTAAACAAAAAAGGTTAATATCATATAAATCTTAAGGACATTATGTTGATCTGCAAATAGGCCTAAAAGAGCCTCGGGGCACCTCAGTTAAGCATCTGACTTCAGCTCAGGTCATAATCTCATGGTTGGTGAGTTCTCACGGTTGGTGAGTTCGAGCCCCACATTGGGCTTTGTGCTGACAGCTCAGAGCCTGGAGCCTGCTTCAGATTCTGTGCCCCTCTCTCTCTCTACCCCTTCCCTGCTCTCTCTCTCTCTCTCTCTCAAAAATAAATAAGCATTAAAAAAAAATTTTTTTAATTAAAAAAAAAGAACCTCAGAGATTATTTACTCCAAACCATGTGATTTCATAAAGGGAAGACAAGAAGTTCAAGGAGATTGTGACTTTCCAAAGCCATATAGGTGATTGAAAATAGAGCTAAGACTAAATCCCAGGTTTGTGATTCTTGGTCCAGGACTCTCCAGCACCCTGTTTCTTTCATGTCACATTTGCATAATCACATGTGTCCAGGGATAATGGTTATTACAAATGCCAATATTTATTAACCACATTCTCAGTATTTCCTAAATGAATACAAATTTCAAAAATATGACCACTGCAAAATGAGAAAACTATCTTTTCTCTTTAACAGAGTGATACATAAATTAGACTCAATTGGAAGAAATATTTGCCCGAATTAATAAAACTCGGAAATTATGAAGCATTTTGTTTATAGCATATCTCATTTTACATAGCATTTGGGGCTGTTTATAGAAGTATAACTGCTGAATAAAAACTTATCATCAGAACCACAGAGAAATGTAAATTAGAAGAAACAATCACAGACTCTGGTGGTGTAGGGATGGCGTTATGAAAAAATTAGAGTATTTATGATGATCAATTTCTGACTTTTGTTTAGTTATCAATGTGATGCAAAGCCACCTGACTGGCAAAATGGAAATAGAAGCATGGTCAGTTACACATTTGACATTAATCACTGGAATAAAATATCCTAATTCTCCAGAGAAAGTAAACATTTCTTACATCTCATGCTAAAATTAATTTCTCACACGGATCATATATCTCATCTACACCAATGAACACCTAAGGTTATCTATAAATTTGTAATTTTTGTAGCAATTAGTATAATTAGATGGAGTTTGTAATATTAGTAAATGCCACATATAAAATCTAAAAACAAGTGTTTCTCAAAATATGGTTGAGGTGCCACCATCATTAGAACCACGTGCTTGTAAAAAATGCCAATTTCTAAGCATGTACCTAAATCTAAAGAATCTAAATTTCTCATATCTTTCAGTACTCACTCTAAATGTAAATGGGCTAAATGTTCCAATCAAAAAACATATGATAGATAAGAAAATAAGACTCATATATATGCTGCTTACAAGAGACTCATTTAAGATCTAAAGACACCTGCAGATTGAAAGTAAGGGGATGGAGAAGCATCATGCTAATGGTCATCAAAAGAAAGCTGGAGTAGGCATATTATATGAGACAAACTAGATTTTAAAATAAAGACCGTAACAAGAGATGAAGAAGGACATTGCCTCATAATTAAGTGGTCTATCCACTAAGAAGATCTAAAAATTGTAAATATTTATGCCCCCAATGTAAAACACCCAAATATATAAATCAATTAATCACAAATATAAAGAAACTCATTAATAATAATAATAATGGGGGACTTTAACACCCCACTTACAACAATGGACAGATCATCTAAGCAGAAAAATCAACAAGAAAACAATGGCTTTGAGTGATACACTGGACCAGATGGACTTAACAGATATATACAAAACATTTCATCCTAAAGCAGCTGAATACATATTCTTCTCAAGTGCACATGGAACATTCTCCAGAATAGATCACATACTGGGTCACAAATTAGCCCTCAACAAGTACAAAAAGATCAAGATCATACCTTGCATATTTTCAAACCACAATACTATGAAACTCAAAATCAACCACAAGAAAAAATTTGGAAAGACCTTGAATACTTGGAGATTAAAGAACATCCTACTAAAGAATGAATTGGTTAACCACGAAATTAAAAAGGAAATTAAAAAGTACATGGAAGTCAATGAAAATGAAAACACAATGGTCCATAACCTCTGTGATGCAGCAAAGGCAGTCATAAGAGGGAAGTATATAGCAGTCCAGGCTTTCCTAAAGAAGGAAGAAAGGTCTCAGATACACAACCTAACGTTACACCTTAAAGAGCTGGGAAGGGGAACCTGAGTGGCTCAGTCAGTTGAATGTCCAACTTCGGATCAGGTCATGATCCCACAGTTTGTGGGTTCAAGCCCCTCATTGAGCTCTGTGCTGACAGCTCAGAGCCTGGAGCCTGCTTCGGATTCTGTGTCTCCCCCTCTCTCTGCCCTCCCCTTCTCACACTCTGTCTGTGTCTGTGTCTCTCAAAGATAAACATTTAAAAATTTTTGAGAGCTGGAAAAAACCCAGCAATTAAAACCCAAAACCAGCAGAAGACAGGAAATAATAAAGATTAGAGCAGAAATCAATGATATCAAAATAAAAAAAAAAAATAGTGGAATAGATCCATGAAACCAGGAGCTGGTTCTTTTAAAGAATTAACAAATTGATAACCCCCTAGACAGACTGATCAAAAAGAAAAAGGAATAGACCGAAATAAATAAAATCACTAATGAAAGAGGAGAGATCACAACCAACACTGCAGAAATACAAACAATAAAAGAGAATATTATGAGCAATTATATGCCAACAAATTGGGCATTCTGGAAAAAATGGACAAATTCCTAGAAACAAACAACCAAAACTGAAACAGGAAGAAATAGAAAATTTGAACAGACCCATAACCAGCAAAGAAACTGAATTAGTAATCAAAAATATCCTAGCAAACAGGAATCCAAGACCAGATGTTTTTCCAAGGAATTCTACCAAACATCTAAAGAAGAGTTAGCACCTATTCTTTTGAAGCTGTTTCAAAAAATAGAAATGGAAGGAAAACTTCCAAACTCATTCTACAAGGCCAGCATCACTTTGATTCCAAAAGCAGACAAAGACCCCACTAAAAAGGAGAACTACAAACAGATTTCCCTGATGAACATGGATGCAAAAATTCTCAACAAGATACTAGCAAACTGGATTCAACAATACATTAAAAGAATTATTCACCACGATCAAGTGGGATTTATTCCTAGGATTCAGGGCTAGTTCAATACCTGCAAATCAGTCAATGTGATACATCACATTAATAAGAGAAAGAATAAGAACCGCATGATCCTTTCAATAGATGCAGAAAAAGTATTTGACAAAATACAGCATCCTTCCTCAATAAAAACCCTCAAAAAAGTAGGGATAGAAAGAACATACCTCAAGATCATAAAGGACATGTACAAAAGACCCACTGCTAATATTCTCAATGGGGAAAAACTGAGAGCTTTCCCCCTAAGGTTAGGGAATACAACAAGGATGTCCACTCTCACCACTGTTATTCAACACAGTGTTGAAAGTCCTAGCCTCAGCAATCAGACAACAACAAAGAAACAAAAGACATCCAAATAAGCATGGAGGAAGTCAAATTTTCACTCTTCACAGACAACATGATACTCTATGTGGAAAACCCAAAAGACTCCACCAAAAAAACTGCTAGAACTGATCCATGAATTCAGCAAAGTCGCAGGATATAAAATCAATGTACAGAAATCAGTTGCATTTCTATACACCGAAATGAAGCAGCAGAAAGAGAAATCAAGGAATAGATCCCATGTACAATTGCACCAAAAACCATAAAATACCTAGGAATAAACCTAACCAAAGAGGTGAAAGATCTGTACACTGAAAACTATAAAAAGCTTATGAAAGAAATTGAAGACACAAAAAAATGGAAAAACATTCCATGCTCATGGATCAGAAGAACAAATATTGTTAAAATGTCAATACCACCCAAAGCAATCCATGTATTCAATGCAATCCTTATCAACATAACACCACCATTCTTCACAGAGCTAGAACAAACAATTCTAAAATTTGTATGGAACCAGAAAAGACCCTGAATAGCCAAAAGAATGTTGAAAAAGAAAACCAGGCTGGAGGGATCACAATTCCGGACTTCACGCTGTATTATAAAGCTGTAATTGTCAAGACAGTTTGCTACTGGCCCAAAATCAGGCACATAGATCAATGAAACAAAATAAAGAACCCAGAAATGGACCCACAAAAATATGGCCAACTAATCTTTGACAAAGCAGGAAAGAATATCCAATGGAAAAAAGACAGTTTCTAAAATGATGTTGGGAAAACTAGACAGAGACATACAGAAGAATGAACCTGGACCACTTTCTTACACCATACACAAAAATAAACTCAAAATGGATGAAAGACCTCAATGTAAGACAGAAAACCATCAAAATTCTAGAGGAGAAAATAGGCAACAACCTCTTTGACCTCAGCCGCAAC